>NC_040905.2:126147188-126461307 GCF_004126475.2 Phyllostomus discolor
CAAAATTCCATCATTTCCTTCCCAGTGATCTCTTTCCAGCCTGGGAAATTCTATTTATATTTTGAGATTCTGTTTTATGAGGGAGGACCCTCAAAACAGAATTTATTTATTAAAAAATTGTGTATTTATTCTTATATATTTAAACCTCAGTCAACTTCAAAGTACTCTCCACTTGATGCAATACACTTATTGAGACTTTTTCACAGCTCAAAACAGTTTTTGAGCTTGTCAATTTTGATGCCTTTTAGTGCTTCTGCAGTTTTTTTGTTTCACCTCTCCCACTTCTACAAAACATTTCCCTTTGAGGACTTTTTGCATCCAGGAAAACAAAAAGGAGTTGTTCAGGGTGAGATTGGGTGAATAGAGAGTATGGGGCCTGGGGGTCATGCTATTTCTGTTCAAAAACTGCTGAACTCTCCGTGTGGTGTGAGCAGGCACATTTGTAAATTACCCATCATGAAATGGACAAACATGTTGAAGGAGTCTTCAAAAAAATTCACTGATGTCAAACACAACCTCTCATAATAACACCAGCTGGTACACTGATATAGATGAGCTCCTAGAACACTCACCTAGCAGGAGAATCCTGTACTACAAGGGGCCTGCCCTCCATAAGAAAATTCTGGTTTTTTTGCGGGAGTGGTTCTGCCTTGTATACCCTTTGGCCTTTTCATGTTTTACTGCAGTGCCCATGTCATAACAGTGAGGTAACGATAGTAATATTTTAGCACTATACTGGATGAAGTATTGTAAAATCTACTTAAAGTATATTCCATTGAGCATATGTGTGTATGTGCTTGCATACCCTTTCCACTCATCCATATCTGGGGAATCTTTGGTGATTTGTTATCACAGCGCCTTCCTGACCCCACAGATCTCAAGAAAAACTTGTTTCAATTGTGTGCTCACAATTTTCTAGAAATAACATTGTTGGCATCTCTCTCCTTGATTCTAGGTTTCCTTTGGTCGTGATTTTGAACAACAGCTAAGTTTTTATGTGGAGGCCAGGTCGATGTTTTGCAATCTGGAACCTGTTCTTGTACAATTGATTCACGTAAGGCTTTTCATTCATTCATTTGTTCTTTCAGTAAATATTTGGCATTTATATGCCAGGCACCAGTTTTGATCTGGGATTTTTCTAGCCCCATGTTGTTCTGTTCCTGATGTATGAAAGTTTTTTGCTCAAAGGTCAATGAAATCTGCAGCTTTGCTGAAGTCTTTGAATGGCTTTTATTGACCTCTTTTTCTCTGAAATTTGTTTATTCTCACTCCTGCATGCCAACAGCATAGAATTCGTGAGGAGCACTGATTACTAAGTTTATAGAAATATTAACCTTGGGTGTCTTGTTGCCTAACCAGAGTTACAGCTTCCTTGGATCGTGGCCCCTTTCAGTAACTTTTTATGGTATCCCCATGTTAAAAGAAATAAGTAACATCTCTGTTTATTAAGAAGTTAATCTCAAGCAACGTAAGTATTTATGCTCTAACAACTTGATAGCCCTTTAAAACACTATACATAAATTGAAAGAAAAATCATGTTTTAAAAATTTCTTTATTTAATTTATTTGTTTTTAGACATGAGGGAAGCAAAGGAGAAAGAGGGAGAGAAACGTCAATGTGTGGTTGCCTCTTGCTCACTCCCTCATGTGGGACTTGGCTTGCAACCCAGGCATGTGTCCCAACTGGGAACTTAACCAGCGACCCTTTGGCTTGCAAGCCCACACTCAACCCACTGAGATACACTGGCCAGGGGAAAAAACACACACACACACACACACATTGCATTCTTAAATGACCATAATTTCTGGGCACCTGTTTGGACACTGCACAACTTCCCAAACCTTGGAGTCAGGTTGACTATCTGTGTTTTCTACCCTTATTTTCTGGTCCACATTGACTTTTGCACAGCACTTGCTTTTTATTGAGCAATTTCCAAAACCCAGTTGTGTGATGATACAATATCACTACAAAGAATGTAATGTAGTCCAGTGTTGAATCTAAGCCGCCCACAACAGTGCTTTTCCTCGTGCTGAACAATTGAATTGAACATAGCTGTGTTTTTTTATTTAAATAAAACAAAAGGTTCCTCTGTGAGATTGCCTAATACCCTAAGGTTTCACAGTATACATTTGGGAACCGTAGGTCTAAACTTTTCCTGTCTGTGGACAGATTCCCAAAGGCTCTTAAATTATCTCATGTAAATTCAAGAAGAGTAGCTTTTTTTATAAATTTGTTTGCTGGTTATCAGGTATGGAGCATTAATAAACTTAAGAGCTAAGACAGGAGAGGTAAGACAGTACTCACCTCATAGGACTAAATGAGGTAATGAATGTCTAGTTCTTTGAACAGCCCCTGGTATGCTGTCACTGATGATGTGGCTATTATTATTACCTTTCTTATGGTTGTTAGTATTTCATAGCTGATTTGGCTGGTTTACTCTCAGATTTGGAGGTTTCTGTTAAGATATTTAAGATCTTAAGCTTACTGTATGGAGTTTCTAAAAATGGAGTAAGTGAATCCTAGCTGTCCATTAAACCAGAAAATGGTCCTTTATAATGCCAGTGCATAGGCATGACTAACTCAGTAAGTGCCTTTTAGTCTGTGCTCTTGCAGATGTTTGCTATAGCCCAGATTGAATCAGTCCTGATGACCCCTTTGGCATTTCAGGGTTCAATGATAACCAGTCTTGATCTCACTTAGGTGGTTCTCATTAAATTGTATGTAGTTCATGTTCAAATCTCTGTGGAATACATAAACCATTACCTTTTCTGTTTTACTTATTAACAAATCTAGAGTGTGAACCGGTTAGCAATGGAAACAAGAAAAGTAATGAAGGGGAATCACTCCAGAAAAACGGCTGCCTTTGTCCGGGTATGTTCTAGAGATAAGACTCACAGACTTTGAACTATAGTGGGTTCTTTGAATTTTAAGATTAATTTTCCCTTGCATGTCTATGGAGTGACCAGTTTTCTTAATGCTTCCAAAAGAAATAATCAGCGGATCCTGAATTTTGATACAAATTATTGTAAGGTGGTTGAGGGATGGATGTGGGTTTTGTGTGCCAGCTCAGTTATCTCTATAGTTGTATCTGTATCTGGAAGGTCTAATACCTTTTTTCCCTATTGATCAGTTCCCAATTTTGAAATTAAAAGTGAAGCTTCTTGAATGTACCACTCAAAATTTTATCAAAGCAACACAATCCACATTTTCAAAAATGAAATTCTATGCAAAAGGTAACAATAAAACAGCATCCCAGCCCTGCCCTTTTTATCTCATCCTTTCTACTCAACTACCTCAAACTCTTTGTAGGAACTTCGTCTCATGACCTCCATTTTTTAAAGTAATTGGTTTAAACAGCTGCTTTTTAACTTAATCATTGTTAGGTGTTACCTATTTACTTTCATCAGTGATAGTTAAGGATTTATTTTTCATACACCATTACTCTTCTTACTTGCCTCTCTCCTCCCAAAGAGACTGATACAGCAGAGGTAAGAGGGGAAAAATGGGGCTTGGAATGGGGAAATTATTTTCAGTGGTTTTGCTTGAAAATAGATGTTAGGTGAAAACAGGAGTCCTAATTTGCAGTGATGGCCTTGCCAGGTGACCCCCTGTGATTTTCTGCTCTCTCCAGGCCTGTGTTGCCTATTGCTTTATCACCATCCCATCCCTGGAGGGCATCTTCACACGACTCAATCTCTATCTGCATTCGGGTCAGGTGGCCTTGGCCAATCAGTGCCTCTCCCAAGGTAAGCCCCTCAGCCCCTCCTCTCAGGCATCTTTGGCTGCTTAGGAAAGCTGACTTAGCACGGGGTATGTGGGGAGTATGTAGGGAGAAAGTGGGTATGTATGTAGGAGGAGAAAAGTTATCAATAAATGATGAGTTTTAAATCTGTTTCTTTAGTAGGAAGCATATTGGATATGTACACATTTAGGGTCAGATTACAAAGTGTGGCTATTTTCATAGAAGGACCATCTTAAATCTGTCACATGCAGGCCAACCCAGGCAGCTCAGACATCCATGGCTAAGCATACCTAGAGAATTTTAGATGTTAGGACTGCTTTATCACAGCAAATTCATGTTATTGTTGATGATGTTTCTATATTTGAAACCCCAGAAAGACAACAAGTAGAATCTAGTGAGTATAGAATGAATACTGTCTACAGCTTGCTGTTAGGAATGACAGTTCTGCTCAAGACCCATTTCTGTGCTAGGTATAAGTGGTTTATTTGGGAGGTGATCCCCACCAGTATTAGTAGAGTGGTGGGGAGGTTAGAGGGGGAAGGAAAGGAAGCCAGCAAAGGGGACACTAGTGGTCAACTTACTGCTGGGAGCAACTGAGGTCCATTTTCACTGGGGGCCTCTGGGAGGGAGTGTCTAATGGCTACCTGAGAGGTGGGGAAGACAGGTTATTTACCCTCTCTCCACTCCATCTGTTATTGATCAAGGACTGGCTCTGAGCCATCAGCTTCTTGGCATTTGGGACTGCTCATCACTTGAGCAAAGAGAATGCCCTGAGGCGGAGGGTAGCAGTGTTTGCTGCAGGATGTTGTTGTTGCCTGGGACAGTGTAGGCCAGCAGCAGGCTCCTGTCCAGCAGGCTTAAAGAAAGACACAAAGACTTAAAGAAATCCTGATGTCATTTATGGAACATTTGTTACATGGCTAACCCTTTGCACATTTGTCATATTTAATCCTCCTGATAGCCATATGGGGCCAGTCCTGTTGTTGGTGCCCCATTTCTCAGGTATAAAAACTGAGAAGGAGGGCATGGCTTAAGACCCAGCACTTAGCCCCTGACCTAAGGCCATGTCCTTTTGCCACTCTGAAAGTATGTGCAGTACAAACAATCAGAAGGCTTCAGAAAGAAAGAAGGAGCTCCTGCCCTTTGCAACAGCATGGATAGATCTGGAGAGCGTCATGCTAAGTGAAATAAACCAAGTGGTGAAAGACAAATACCATATGATCTCACCTATCAGTGGAACCTAATCAACAAAACAAATAAGCGAGCAAAATATAACCAGTGACATTGAAATTAAGAACAAACAGATAATAACCGGAGGGGAGGTGGGAGGGGATAATGGCGAGGGAAGGGGAGAGGGTGTTCAGGAACACGTATAAAGGACATATGTACAAAACCAAAGGGTTAGGATCAAGGGTGGGAAGTGGGGATGACTGGTGTGGCGGAGAATGTTGTTTGGGAAGTGGAGGCAACTATACTTGAACGACAATAAGAAAATATTCAAAAGGAAAAAAAACAAAGTTTATGGGAATTTCTCTAGCATTGTATGAGATGGACTGATGCTTTCAGTGGTTGTCTACCCCCACCATTTCCCACCTGATGTCACAGTTTATGCCAGGATTAGCAACTCACTAGTTACTGCCATTAGTTTGGATGGACACTTTGGGTTGGCTGGAGAGTGGTCCTTCCCCATTCTGTAGCCCTTAGCATGGAAGTTCTAGTACCTGCATTTGTATCTTGATTCATCTGGGGCAGCTCTGAGCACCAAAGTCTTCAAACATGATTACTGGCTCTGGCCAGGTAGCTCAGTTCATTAGAGCATTTTCCCAATGCGCCAAGGTTGTGGGTTCGATCCCCTGTCAGGAATACAAGAATCAACCAATGAATGCATAAATAAGTGGAACAACAATCAATATTTCTCTCACTCTCTCCCCTTCCCTCTCTCACTCCTTCCTCCTTCCCTACCTCCCTCTTTCTTCCTCTCTCTAAAATCAATCAATAAATTAAAAAACAAAACAAAACAACATAATTGCTATCCAAGAAGCATTTCAAACTCTCCTTGGTTTTGGTTTCGACTCCTAGGGACTCTAATGTGCATTTGGAATTAAACTAAATACCTTGCCTGTAAGTCCTCACGAGACCCGGTGCCTGCCTGCCTTCTGTCCTCATCTCATACCACTTTCAGCCACGCCAGCTATTTTTTGTTCTTTGAACATACTAAGCAGCCTTCTGTCCCCACTGGGACCTCAAATCCCACAACAGCAGGCATCTGTCCTCATTATTTGTTGGTAAATGTGGAACTTACCAAAGTACCTACCTAGCATAATACAAAGGAAAAAATTAACAGCTGCCACCAAAAACCTGATGTGCAAAATGATTAGATTAATTAATTAGTTCAGATGTTAGAAATTTTAAGTCTTATAAATTGCTTCCCTCTTAAAAGTTCAGGAATAGCTGACCCTGTGGTAGTGCCTGAATTTGGTGTCACCTGCAAATTAGAAATGGAGTGTAAGCTGCAGATGCCATGACATGCTGTTAGCTAGAAAGTTTAATTTTAGACCATCTTATGTCATTACTTTAGGCCCACCACACAGGTCTCTCCTGAGCTTATCAGGTTTAGGGTGCGGCCCCTTTTTTATCTACACCTTAGTAACCTGTTACTGTTCTTCTGAAGGCCACACACAGAAATTGCTGGCCAAAGTAAATAATACATTTAAGTACTGAGAATGGCAAAGCTAAATATAAATGAAGTGAAGCTTGTGGAAATGAGTTCTTTTTGTTTGCCTTGCTAAACATCCTCCCTCTCAGCTGGTTATAAAATATTACCTCCATGATTCATTTTCTGGCCTCCCTGGCTTTAGTCTGGGTTGTATCAGGCTGTGGCTTTGCCAAGACTGGGTTTATCCCAACAAATAAACTGCGGAACTCCCAGTATGGAATGCTGACGAAAGCTTATATACAGCTTTGTACACACTGGTGTGTACAAAGTCATTTGTATACACTGGTATGGCAGGTAGAATGTAGTCTGTGGGGTTTTGTCCACAGTCACTAACCATTGCCCCTGAGTATTTAGGAGAAACAAAGGACTTTCAAATCAGTTATTTGGTCATGTGCACCTAGAGGTAGCCTGGATATACCTGTTTACCTTTTCCTTCAGTCACTTTACTAGATAACTTCTTGCCCTTGTTTGTCAGTGATTCTTTCTGGAAGATTATTATCAAGCCACAGTGAGAAAAACTTCTCTTGCTTTTTTTAAAAATATATTTCGATGTTTGTCCCTTTATCTTTACAGTTTCTAATCTCGTAAAGAAGAATGTTTTACAATGTAAAGAAATGTTTTAGGTGGGTCTTAAAAAACATGTTTATCAGGAGGATGTGGGGTAGGGCATTCCAAGTAGAATCAAAGGCCTGAGGAAAGGTTTTGAGGTATGAGATTTAATGGTGCATTTGGATGTATTTTGGAATGAAGCCTTAATTAATAGTGACTTTCAACTCTGCTAAATGCAGAGGTCCCAGTGAACTGGATGCCCAGAGACAATTTGGCCTTTTTGTGCTTCAATTTCCCCATCTATAAAGTTGGAGAAGAATGGTACATGTCTGTTGCAGATTAAATGAGTACTGAGAATGTTGTCAGTGGAAATGAGGCTCTTCCCTGGGATCACAAGGAAAGCATTACAAAGATCCATGCATGGGAGATTGTGGTGTGCTTTGGTTTATTTGGGTGGAAATAGAAGCCACCTCCTGGGTTTCCAATTTTCCATCTTTCTCCATTCCACCATGGAAAAAGTTCAACTGTATTTTTAGCAAGGCCAAAATAATAGCCAGGGTTCAGAGTATCTGCTTCATATTAAAGATTAGTTCTTTTGGAGTCCACACAGTCTACTGTGGGCCCCAGGCAAAAGGATGTGTGAAAGAACACACAGGGCAAATGAGAGAGGGAGAGAGGGAGCGTGCTTGCTCGCACTTCTTTGTTCTCCTGGAATTAGCTTGGGTTTCGGATGAACCAGATGCTTTTTCAAAAGAACCAATCAAATTTTCAAGCTTTCGGGGGCTTTTTGATGGGTTCATCCCCTAGTCAGACTGACAGGCCTCCATGGTCAAGCACCTTCCCCTGTGGCCTCCCCCAACATTCCAGTATTAGAGTAAGTAAGGGAAGAGTGTTAATCCCCTTGGTGGAGCAATGCTATGATCCCCTGGGGTGTGAAGTTGTAGCTTCCTGGTGAAGCAGACAGGCTCATGCTCCCCAATTTATTAAGCTCAGTGTCTAATTCCCTTTGCTCCCCTTTTCTTTATTAATAATTAGCTAACTACTGGTGATAATAAGAGCACTTGGCCCACTGGTGTACAGTAACTGCTCAGTAAATACTAACTGATTATGACTGTCTCTCTAATGACAAAAAGATGCTGTGGAATTTTAGGCATTAACTATATACAGTGACAGGTCGTTGGTTTCAGAGTTCTGAAAGCCAGCTTGATTCTCATATGCAAAACCTTGAGCAATCTGCAGGAAAGCTGATCTTGGTTTCAAGATTTATCTGCTGAATTATCCTGAAAATAAAAAATCTGTAGTTTCTATGAAGTAGAAACAATAAAACAGTTAAAGCAAAATAGAGGTTAAAAGACTAGTTTTTGTTATTATCAATAATAATGCTTTCCCTTCTGTAGAATTCTCTTCCCCTCCATTTAAATTTTACTTTTTGTTTATTTTCTGCGTCTTCATCTTTCAGAGCTTAGCTCATAAGCCATATCCTAAGGAAAACCATCCTTGGCTTCCCCCACTTTCCAAACAAAGAGTTAGGTCAGTTTTTCCTGTAACTTGAGTAACCTTGTACCTTTGTTGAAGTAAGAAACATCCAAACCCATAGAGAATTTTTATGAGTTTATTGAGCCAGCCTGATGACAGTTGCCAGGAAGCAAAATCTCAATAAATTGAGAAAATGCCAGACAATGGCAATTTTGCACCTTATTTTATACATCAGAATCAAAGGAGAAGATGTGAGAAGTTTACATGAAATTCATTGGTGGTAATTTAGGGAGGTGGGAGGAAGCAAAGTGGGGAAATCTCTAGGATTAGATAAAGAGTAAAATGAAGAGACATATACTTCTACATTGGTGGGTATAGGATCAATATTTACAGCACAAAGAGATGGTATGTGGGAGAACAAGATAACAATGAAGGGTTCTACGTCTCTGCTCTGGTGAGAGTGCCCCAAGGGATCTGGAAAAGGGGGAATTACTCTGACATTCCAAAGGAATGTTATCTTAGATGCAAAAAGGCAGTAGACAGGCTTAGTTAAGGTAAAGATTGACCTTGTCAAGAAAGATACTGGCCTAGACTTGACTATATGCTATTACTTAATTTTAATTAGGAAATTTTTTGACCATCCTATGTGAGGTTATTTCTGTCTCTGAGTTTGTAAGGCTGCCACATATGCATTCCATGAGCTTGTCAGTTTAGTGTGTTGCCCCCTTTTCATCCACACTTTGCACATTTCTTCATTGTACTTATCACCATTGTTGTCTAACAAGTAAATGTGTTTGCTGTTGTAATCCTGGCTCCCAGAACATTGTCTACCACGTGGGTACTCAGTAAATGCTGAATGAATGAATGGTACCATAGGATGGATAGTAATTGTTGTTAATTATTAATTGCATTAATAAATGTAAAGTGGTACTACAGTTTTTATGGTGTAGACTACAAAACTAAACAACTTTGCTGTTCAGGAGATAGTCACATTAGTTCCCTTTTAATTGGTTTTAAAATTTTTGTTTTCAGATTTATAAGTAAAAGAAAACCAATTTGGTTCAAATTTGTGCCAAGGCTCATAGACATGTTGAATAACATAGACATGTTGTGCTGGTTTGATCTGTGAGGAACACAGGGAAATAGAGAGGAAGGGCTAAACCTGCTATTATAAAGCTCACTGCTGCTGCAAACAGTCACTGGTAATGGAGGTAGCCAGGCCAGTAGAATCAGAGAGAAAAATAATTTTATTTCTCCTCCTAGAGAGTGAGGAATGGCTTTTGAAGGAGAAAAGTGGTCTTTATCCACTTATCAAGATTTTGAGGTTTACGCTTAATCATATTTATTAGTTCCATTGACAAGATTATCCTCTGAAGGATATGTTTGATGTGACTATTTTCTCAAATTTTGAGGCCTCTCTGGTGATTGTGAACAAAGCAGGATATTTTTGCTGCGACATTTCACAGGTGGGCAGACAGCATGAAGCTTGTCTCCCATCTTCACATCCCAACATGCATGATACATCCACCTTACATAATGTAAGGGCCTAGAGTGGATGGCAGCCATTGATGGGATCCACAGAAAAGGGACAGAGGTGAGCCTCTCGTTTAAGTTTACTCAAGTCTTTATAATAGCAAACACCTATGATATTCTCCCTCCTGCCAGCATTTCTTGGCCAATTTTTACATGTAAACCACTGTGCCAAGCATTGTGCTAGAACGGGAAGGCATTTAAAAGGACTCCATACCTGGAGGGGGAGCAAATCTGTTTATAGTTATACAAGGAAGCACGTGATGAATATCATGTTCATAAAATGTACCTGGAAATTCTAGAGAAAGACATGGCCCTTGGTCTGGAGAACAACAGCAAAAAAGCTTATAGAAGAGGTGGCATTGAAGAGCCTGGAAGGTATAAGAAGATCTGTAATGCTAAAGTGAGGCAGAGGACATTCAAGGCTGAGGCAATAGTAAGCACAAAGGCCTGGAGGCTGGAAAAACAGTGCATCTGGAAGGAATGAGGAGGAAACAAGTTAGGAAGATAGTTTGGAGCTTCACTGATGAAAGAACTCAATTCCTGGCAAAGCAGTTTAGTTCTATTCAGTACCTATTATTTGCTAGGTGTTTTATGTTTATCTAATGGAGGAGGAAACTAAGCCTCAGAAGTGTGACATTACTTGCAAGGAGCATTAGCTAGTGAAGTAAGTAGCTTGATCTGACTTTAGGTGCTCTGCCCACAACTCAGCTTCTATTATAGTTAGGTTAGTTAGGTTAGTTCCTCTAAACCACAGCAGAGTTTTATTTCTAATACTGGCTGTGTACATGTAGTTGCTAGAGACCAATTACTATAGTGTGAACATTAGATTGATTTATTTAGGAAACAAGAGAATCAGAATAAAGATTAGGATACTTAATCTTTTCTGCTTAGGGAAATCCATGCCTAATATCCACAGAAAGAGGACCACAATATCCCACTGCTGGAGTGCAATTTCTGTGGCATCCCCGAGAAATGAGGCAGGTAACACATGGGCTAAGCACACTTGGCTTAGTGAGAGCCCTGGACGATTCAGAGATAAAAGAGACAGGGCATCCAGGTGTTTCCCGAGGGCACACCACTGAATCAGAGAGCTTGTTTATATGCTCTGTTGACTTTTCACATTAAGTGTTGATACTCAGGAATTTAAAGGGTGTTCTGCAAAACTAGGTGACAAAATCAAGGTTAGATTAAGCTGTCATTGATAACAGACATTAATGAATAAGGTATTAAATTGTCCCTACGCATTCATATTTCTTTAAGGCAAGCTTTCTCTATATATTATCAAAACAGTGGCTCTAAAATGCTCAAGCTTAACTGCTACAATAAAAAGTTCTATTACAAAAACATAGTTTAGTAATAAATAGTATTGGATCACTATGGATAACTTGCCTGTGGATAATAACTTTACCATTTGGGACAGTGAGGCTTTACCCAAAGGAACCCTTATCACTTGGTGATAGCATATCTTCGTTGAAGACTGCTTCAATCAATTCAGGCTGCTATAACAAAAACACCACAGACTGGGTGGCTTAACCAACAGATATTTGTTGCTCACAGTTCTGGAGGTTGGAAATCCAAGATCAAGCTGTTGGCAGATTTGGTGTCTGCTGAGGATTTCCCAGTTCATAGACAGCTGTGTCCTCACATGGGAGAAGGTCTCTAGGTCCCTTTTTAAAAAAATATTTTTTTTAAATACTCACGTCCGCTCTGCACACCCCCTCCCACCCTCATTCCCCCGGGGCCTTTAGCTCATCTTCATGGATCAAATGTATAAGTTCTTTGGCTTCTATATTTCCTATACTATTCTTAACCTCCTTCTGTCTATATTCTACCTACCATTTATGCTACTTATTCTCTGTACCTTTTCCCCTCTTTCCTCCTCCTTCCTCCCTGCTGACAGTCCTCCATGTGATCTCCATTTCTGTGATTCTCTTCCTGTTCTAGTTTGCTCAGTTTGTTTTTTGTTTCTTTTTTTTATGTTCAGATGTTAATGGCTGTGGGTTTGTTGTCATTTCACTGTTCATATTTTTGATCTTCTTTTTCTTAGATAAGTCCCTTTAACATTTCATATAATAAGGGTTGCATGATGATGAACTCCTTTAACTTGACCTTATCTGGGAAGCACTTTGTCTGCCCTTCCATTCTAAATGAGAGCTTTGCTGGATAGAGCAATCTGGGATGTAGGTCCTTGCCTTTCATGACTTCAAACACTTCTTTCCAGCCCCTTCTTGCCTGCAAGGTTTCTTTCGAGAAATCAGCTGATAGTCTTACGGGCACTCCTTTGTAGGTAACTGTCTCCTTTTCTCTTGCTGCTTTTAAGATTCTCTCCTTATCTTTAATCTTGGCTAATGTAATTATGATGTGCTTCCCAGATAAGGTGTATTGCTGCTTGGGTCCACCTTCTTTGGGATGCTCAGAGCTTCCTGGACTTCCTGGAAGTCTATTTCCTTTGCCAGATTAGGGAAGTTTTCCCTCATTATGTTTTAAAAATAAGTTTTCAAATAAGTTTTCAACTTCTTGGTCTTCTTCTTCTCCTTCCGACACCCCTATGATTTGGATGTTGTAACATTTAAAGATGTCCTAGAGGTTCCTAAGCCTCTCCTCATTTTTTTTGAATTCTTGTTTCTTCATTCTGTTCTGCTTGAATGTTTCTTCTTTCCTTCTCCAAATTATTTGAATCTTGGTTTCCTTCCTGTCCCTGTTGGTTCCCTGTAGATTCATTGTTGCCTCAGTCTTTTTTGTGCTGTTGAGGTACCCAGTGAGTTCCTGGATCATCCTGGTAACCAGTGTTTTGAAGTGTGCATCTGATAGGTTGGCTATCTCTTTGTCAATTAGTTGTATTTTTTCTGGAGCTTTGAACTTTGCTTTCATTTGGGCCATTTTTGTTTTTGTCTTGGAGGCCCTGTTATGTAGTAAAGGGCAGAGCCTTAGGAAGGGCAACCCATGTCAGGAGGGCTCCTAGAGGGAACAGTGTTGCTTGCTTTGCTCTCTGCAGGTTTTCAGTCACTTCCCCAGCTACCCAAAATCAAATTGGGCCTTTGTGGTGCAGATTCGTGGTGGGTGGGTTTGTATATGTTCTAAGAACCTGTGTGTCTCTCCAGCGAACTCTCTTGTGAGGCTGCTGCTGCCTCAACCCCCACAGGTGTTTTCAGTCAGAAGCTTTGAGGCTTTATTTCCCCATATGGGAACCCTGGGTTTTGTGGTCTGTCTTGCTCCCTAATTGTTCCTCCTGGTTTATCTGCATGCCAATGTGGGATGGCCTAGTCTGCAACCACCACCTCACCTGGTGCACCAGCCACTGGCTTGCCCACCCTGGTCTTCCAGCTGCTGCCTTGCCACGAGTCCTCTCTACCTGGCTGCCTGTCTCTGCCCCTCCTACCAGTCTGGATGAATGTTTCTTCTTTAACTCCCTGGTTGCCGAACTTCCATACAGTTCAATTTTCTGTCAGTTCTGGTTCTTTTTTGTTTTTAAATTTATTGGTGTCCTTCTTTTGGTTGTGCAAGGAGGCACAGTGTGTCTCTCTACGCCTCCATCTTGGCCAGAAGTCTTTCTAGGTCCCTTTTATAAAGACAGTACTGCTAATCATGAGGGCTCCACCCTCATGACCTAATCACCCTCAAAGGCCCCACCTCCTAATACCACCTGGAGGATTACTATTTTAACATAGGTTTTTTTTTTGGGGGGGCGGTGGATACAGGGTGTCCAACTTGTGGCCCATAGGCCACATGCAGTCCAGGATGGATATGAATTCAGCCCCCCAAAATTGTAAATTTACTTAAAATCTTTTTGTTGCTCATCAGTTTTCATTAGTGTTTGTGTATTTAATGTGTGACCCAGGGCAACTCTTCTTCTTCCATTGTGGTCCAGAGATGCCAAAAGGTTGGATACCCCTGGTAGTCTGGTGCAGCAGGCTATGTCTAGATTTTGTGTTTTATACAGTACCTTGGCACTCATTGCTAATTTGTTCTGGAACTTGTGACAAGGGCTGAAACCGAGGAGTATGAAATGATGCAGCATTTTCTTTTGCGGGCAGTGGCATAACTCATACGACTACTAGCAAGTGCAGGAGTCCCGAGCAAGCACGGAGTGCTAAAACATTTTTTCCTCATCACAGTGTGATGAGTACAAGGTTTGACAAGTTCTGAAGTCAGTGAGGACCGAGGTATGACTGTAGTTTCCATTATATTGCTGCGGTCATTCCAAACGTAAACTTACCCAGAGATGGAAAATGTTGAAGGCTGGTAAAGGTGGTTAGCAATGGAGTTGATAGACTTTGAGAGAAGTAAATAATTCTTGAAGCCACAATGCCTTCCCTTTCTCTTTAAGGGATGAGGAGAGTCTTCAGCCTTTGGTGTTATTTGGTTTTAAGAAATTATGGTATTTCCCTTCATAGAGTTCCTGGCTTGGGAGCTATCTATTTAAGTTGCCAGGAGGGGCATTTGATAGCTGAAGGTCTGTCTAGGAGTAGAGTGAATTACCTCGGGGGTCTTGTTTAGCCCTGGGAGTTTATGACTGACAAGTAGTAAAGATTTCCATTAGCCTTGACCTGATGCGGAAACAAAACACTGTTTATGAAGTTAGTCTGAGTTATTGCTTCTTGACTCTCTTTTGTGATTCATGTACTGAGTCATATTCTGTATCAACAATGCCAAGGATATGAGAAGATGAAATTATTTTCATAGGTTGCAGTTAACTCCGAGTTTATTATGTATGGAGAGTCCTATATCCTATTGAAAAACAGTTATTTTACAATTTCAATGATTTTTGTTATAAAAATAGTGCAATCATTTGAAAAATTCTAATAATATAATAATACAGAACTTCAAAATAAAAAACCCCAAATAAAAGTAATCTGCACTGTTTCCTCCCATCCAAAAACCTCCACTGTTCACAGTTACATATTTTTCTTGATTTTTTCTTATTTCTATTAAAAAATATCCATTCATTGTCATAATGCTCTGTGCCTCTCTCTCTTTTGCCCTCCTTCCCTCCCCATCTTTATCTTTGTATATACACACAGTTTTTTCCCTCCCACCCCCACTGAAATGAGATTGTGTCTTCTAAAGTGTTTTTCAGTTTGCTTTTTTCACTGAGCAGTAAATCTGGGACTTCCTTCTCCCTCCCCTCCCATTCATTCATGTCCATCCCTACATATCCACCTCATTCTTTGTGTCAGCTGGTCATTTTGCTTTTTCTTTCTTTTGCCTTGTTAGCAAGTGTTGTAAATTATTTCCCCATCACCCCACATCTACGTTTCCCCCCAAATTCCTATTGAAAACTATTTGTACTCTTTCCATTTTTTTGCTCTTGCAGACAATGAGAAACCATCTTAATTCAGGGCATTTTTGAAGCTTTCCATCAGTTGGCCCGCTTATTGTTTTTTTAGTCTCTTAGAAGTATGGATCCCTTTTGTTCAGATTGTTGTGTGCAGAGCCCCCATATACAAAGCAGTCAGCAGTGGGGCACTTCAGGGGGGGTGCGTTGTGGAAGCCTGTGTCTTCTACAATGTTTTTCAGTTTGCTTTTTTCACTGATCAGTACATCTGGAACTTCCTCCCCCTTCCCTTCCCATTCATTCATGTCCATCATGTCCAGGAGTTGGAAAAGGCCTGTGAGAACAGGGTGAAACCTTTTAAGAAGAATTCTTTTGAGAAGAATCCATGCAAGTAGAGGTGCCTGAAGACCTTGAACCCTAAGTATGGTTCATTTCAGGGAGAGGCTGATCAGAGAGGAATCTTCCTGGCATCATTGGCTTTGGGGTGCAGAGCAACACCACAGACCCTGCAAGGTATATGCTACCCTCAGCTTAGTGCCTTACCTTACACAATCTTTAGAACATCAGGAATGTGTGAATCCACAGCAGTGAGTAAACCTTACCCACACCCATCCCCAGTTGCCCTGATCTGGTAAAGAAGAAAGGGGAGTCTTCTCAGATTCCCTCAGACCATCTACCTATCTACCCACCCTCCTGTCTCACTTTCTGCATTTCTGTGATTAAATATTTCACAACAAACTTATCTTGCTTTTTGTATGCTAAAGAAAAATTATTTTTGAAAATTTAAATTAAAATTCTAAAACAGTAACCTAGCATTGAATGGAAGATCCTGGCTCCCCTCACCTTCAGCCAGTACTCACTCCTGTATCATACCAATAGTTTGGCATTGTCTTGCCTCATGCTTCATGTATCTACATAAGTATATGTACTATTTTTCTTGCAAAGATAGGATCGTGGTGGATACAGCTGTACAAATATTCATGTTATTTATCACAGACATCTTTATACAATAAAACATAGATTTATAGTCATGTGTCACTTAACAATGTGGATACATCCTGAGAAAGGCATTGTTAGGTGGTTTTGTCATTGTACGAACATCATAGACTGAGTGCACTTACATTAGACTATGTAGTACAGCCTGGTACTCCTGGGCTGCAAGTCTGTGCAGCATGTTATGTATAGTTGTAATGTGTTGCACTACCATGTTACAATGGCCAGAATGTCACTAGGAGATAGGAATTTTTCAGCTCCCTTAATCTTATGGGACCACCATCACATATATGGTTCATGATTGACTGAACATCATTATGGGTACATGACTGTACCTTGTTCTCTTTATTAGTTACATCATTTCCACTATGTCATTGCAACAGTTTTTTAGTTCCTTATTGTTGGATTGTTTTCGGTTTTTCTCCAACTAAGCTTACGAGTTAATGTAAAGATGCCTTCATCCAAAGGGAACCATTGTCTCAGTTATTTCTGGTAACCAGGCAGCATGGGTCATTCAGGTACAGTTTACCCAATAGCTTCAATTGAGTCCTTTTTTTACAGCTTTTAGGCACATCCCACCTTCCTACAGGGTTTTCTAGTGACATACATTTTGGTTACCCTTCAGTAATTTTAGTAGCTTTGTGTTTGGGGTGTATTTGATTTCATCATGTCCTTGTAGAGGTTTTTGGAATATCATGTTCCTTTGGTGTTCTGCAGACCCTTTGAAACTCTGCAGGCTGGGAAACAGGAGAGCCTGAAATCTAAGGTGGGAAATGATCAAAAGTTCTGTGATAACTATCTAACTAGCATCACTGGCTCGTCCTCACTGTGTAGGTGAAATGATGAGGCAGCCTGCCCTGTTGCTGACAGCTTCTGTTTGCTTCTGGCTGAATGTTTCCAGGTTAAATCTTTCAGAGTACACCATTCACTATTGGCAGGTCACATTTAGCATTTATCTAAAGGATTTAGAACAATTATTTTTAAAACTGTGAATTATAAAATTCACTAGAGAAGGTTGTTTTAAAAAAGAAAGACTAAATGGTTAAGATGTTAAATTTCACATTTTTTACCATAAATATTTGGAAGGAAAAGCAAATGGATCAGATTCTACTTTCCAGCCACAAAAAAGAAAGATGTACTTTATGTACAGAGATGGAATAATCACTAAGATATGTTAGGTAGGGGAGAGGGAAGTGGCAAAATTGTGTCTATTAGTTAACTCTATAAAAAGAAAGAAGGAAAGGGAAAGGGAAAATGTGTTTGCTTCTGTAGTCTTAGGAGCACACCCAGGCTACAGGTAGTATTCTTTGTCTCTGGGAAGGGGAACCGGATGGTGGGGGCAGGAGTGAGAATACATGTTACTTTATTTTTTAAGTTATGTTTCTAAGTCTCTCTCTTGGATGGTCTGATTCAATACATTTAAGGTGGGACCTGGAAATATACATCTAGATACACAAACACACACACACACACAAACACACAAAATATCTGTCAGGAAAAAGTCTAGCTGTTGTTAATGAGAACAGTTTCCACTATGTAGGTGTAACCTGGCAGCCAAGGAGAGTAGACTGGAATGCACATGCATGAACAATGATGACTTTACTGTTCTAATCAGAGGGGGTGGTAGACACCGTTGAGTGAGCAATGCACTGTGTGGTTGTTGCACTCAAAATGAGCAAGTAGAGAAACGAATCTGCATCAAATTTGGCATTAAGCTTGAATATACATACCTCCCTGGAAACTATTCAGATGATTCAGAAGGCTGTAGCTATGGGCAGTGGGTGATCGGCAGCTTTATCATGATAGCATGCCCGCTCATGCATCACATCTCATGGAGAGTTTTTTGGTGAAACATCAAATCACCCAGGTTACTCAGCCCTGGTACAGCCAGATTTGGTGACCTTTGACTTCTGACCCTTCCTTTAAATTGAAGATTACCTTTGAAATGTAAGAGATTTCAGATCATCAGTGAGATTCAGGAAAATACAATGGGGCAGCTGATAGCAATTGGAAGAATTGTGTGAGGTTCCAAGATACCTACTTCCAAGGGGACTGAGGCATCATTTTCCTATGTGCAGTTGTATTCTCTTTAATAAATGTCTCTATTGTCTCATTGCATGGCTGGATACTTTCTGGACAGACCATAATGTGTGTATGTGTGTATAAAAATTATAAAATAGCTTGATTAAGATACAATTAGTATCTTTTGAAGATTGTAGCCAGTGGCTTTTATTATATTCAGAGTTGTGTGGGCATCAACACTAACTCCAGAACATTTTCACCACCCCAAAAGGAAACCCTGTACCTATTAAACCCTGTACCTTCTAATAGGCAAGTCTTCTGACGATAGAGATAAAAATATGCTATAGAACATTGCCTGTCTCAATTAACCTCTAGTCTCTTGTTTCTATGGATCTACCTATTCTGGATAATTCTTATAAGTGGAATCTTACAGTATAGGTCTTTATGCCAGACTTCTTTCATTTAGCATAATGACTACAAGTTCATTCATATTGTAGAATGTATAGATCATGTGGAATTGGGGGAAGTGCTAGACTGTTGTGCAAAGTGACTGCCATGTTATACTTCTGACAGCAATGTTTGGGGGCCTGGGAACTTTTATTTTTAGTAAAGATCCTGGTGATTCTTATGATAAAGCAATTTTGGAAAACACTATCTCTGGGGGAGCATGGAACCTCTTGCTATGGTGGCTGTGTTTGTTCTCACCCAGTACCCAGCAGTACTGCAGGGCACCGTGATTACTATAGGGAACACTGCACCAGAATACTGCTCTGCAGAGTGGTTACCTTCACAAGAAGAAGGATCTCAAACAAAACAAACTCTAGTGTGGCACACTGTAGTGTGCCAGCCAAACCTGAGTGTTTTTTTTGTTTTTGTTTTGTTTTGTTTTGTTTTGTTTTGGTTGTCATTTAAATTTTAAAAAATAGAGTATGGAACAGAAACCTGGTTGTCCTGTGAAACCTCAGAAGATTCCAATGGAGGAAGGAATAGCTTAGGGAAACTGTGTATGTGAGTGCTTTCCTTTCCCCAGTGGAACAAGGGTAAAAATCTTCATGCTTTGGAACCTGATTTCTCCTGTTCATTTAGGTTTTTTAATTTTAATTTTAATTTTTTAGAGCTTTATTTTTTAAACAATTTTATTTATTTATTTTTAGAGAGGGAAGGGAGGGAGAAAGAGAGAGAGAGAAACATCCATGTGTGGTTGCTGGGGGCCATGGCCTGCAACCCAGGTATGTGCCCTGACTGGGAATCGAACCTGCAGTGCTTTGGTTCGCAGCCCACGCTCAATCCACTGAGCTACGCCAGCCAGGACATGTTCTTTTAAATTTTCTAATTAATTATTTTTATTTAATTTTTAAGTTATAGTTGACATTCAGTATTATGTTAGTTTCAGGTGTACAGCATAGTGATTAGATGTTATATAACTTACAAAGTGACTCCCCCCAAAAGTCTAGTACCTATCTGGCATCAATATTGAGTTTACTTTTCTATGCTGTACTTTACATCCCCATGACTGTTTTGTAGCTGCCCATTTGTACCTCTAAATCCCTTTACTCTTCTCACCCAGACTCCTAATCCCCTGTCCCCTCTGGCAGCATGCAGTCTGATCTCCGTACCCATGAGTTTATTCTGTTTTGTTTATTTTGTTTTTAGATTCCACATGTAAGTGAAATTATATGATATTTGTCTTTCTCTGTCTGACTTATTTCATTTACCATTACCCTTCCATGTTGTTGGAGCTGGTAAGATTTCATTTTTTTTTTACAACCAAGTAATATTCCATTGTATATGTATACTACAATATTTTTATCCACTTGTCAATCGATGGACATTTAGGTTGCTTCCATATCTTGACTATTATAAATGAAATATTCTTCTTTATCTCTTATTATAGACTTTATTTTAAAGTCTATTTTGTCTGTTTTAAGTATTGCAACCCCTGCTCTTTCTCTTTCCATTTGCCTGAAATATCTTTTTCCATCCCTTTACTTTCAGGCTGTATGTGTCTTTCAATCTAAAGTAAGTCTCTTGTAGACAGTATATGTAAGGGTCTTGTTTTGGTATTCCTTCGGCCCCCCCCTTATGTCTTTTAGGTGGAACGTTTAATACATTTATATTTAAAGTAAATATTGATAGGTATGTAGTTATTGCCATTTAATTATTCATATTTTTCTCATTTTTTTCCTTCTTAAATAAGACCCTTTAGCATTTCTTGCAATACTGATTTGGTGGTGATGAACTTCTTTAGCTTTCTTGTCTGGAATCTATAGGTCTTTTATCAAAAAGAAAAAAACAAAACAAAACATCTAACCCATTTTATCTTGAATTACTTCTGTGGCTTTTAATGGCCACAAAAGAAAGTATTATATGATACTGACATGATTATTCTGAACTCTAAACTGGAGGAGAAAGTGTTTCCATTTATAGTAGGATTTGAGTTCTAATTACTGAAATGAAATTGAGAGGTCTCCCAGACAAGATTTTAGACATGGGGCAAGTCTTCTGATGATAGAAATAAAAGTAAGCTTTGGAACATTGCCTGTCTCAACCCCCAGATAACTGTTTATTTTCATTCTCTCCTTTGCAGTGGGACCTGAGTGGGACAGTTGAGGAGCAAAGCGCCTCACACAAAGCTGCTCCCTCTTCAGTGTGGCATAATAGGTACTCTTTTAGCCATTTAGTAGCAAACACAAAACAGAGTAAATAAATGGTCTTTTAAGTTGTTCGAGCAGAATTTTAGTTTCTACTGAGAAAAGTTCTTTACCTTGTTTTATTAGAAACAATGTTTTCACCAGAAAGCAATGCCTATAGACCCATGAGATAGCAGGCTTTTCTGGCAGAAGGAAGACAGCGAGACCTGGTGGAGTCCAGGCCTGCCTATGTGCTAAGAGTGTAATGTTGGGTAATTTCAGCTCTGCTGATTTATTTTATTGTTTGTGTTGTGGTTAAGTATACATAAAATAAAATTTGCCATTGTAACCATTTTTAAGTGTAATTCAGTGGCTCTAAGTACATTTACAATACTGTGCAACCATCCCCACTGTCCGTTTCCAGAACCTTTTCATCATCCCAAACAGAAACATTATCCACTTAAACACTAACTCTCTATTCCCTTCTTTTATTCTGCTTTCTGTCTGTGAGTTTGACTGATCTAAGTACCTCATAAAAGTGGAATCATACAGTATTTGTCCTTTTGTCTGACCTATGTCACTTAGCATAATGTTTTCAAGGTTCATCCATGTTGTATGTAGCATGTATTAATTTCATTCATTTTTAGCACTGAAATATTCCATTGTATGGCTGTCCCACATTTTGTTTATCCATTTTTCTGTTGATGGACATTTCAGTTGATTCCACCTTTTGGCTATTGCAAATTATGCTGCTACGAACCTTCATGTCCAAGTACCTGTTTGAGACCCTGCTTTCAATACATTTGGGTATATACCAAGAAGTGGAATTGGTGGGTCATGTGGTAATTATATGTTTAATTTTTGAGGAACCACCAAACTATTTTCCAAGGCATTTGCACCTTTTTAGATTACCACCATCAGTGCACAAGAGTTCCAATTTCTCTCCATTTTTGTCAACACTTTTTATTTACTGTTTTTTTTTTCATAGTGGCCATCCTAATGGATATAAGATGATGTCTTCTTGTGGTTTTGCTTTGCATTTCTCTAATGATTAATGGTGTTGAGCATCTTCTCATATGCTTCTTGACCGTATGTTATTTTCTTTGAAGAAAGTCTATTCAGGTCCTTTGCCCATTTTTAAAAATCAGGTTACTTGTTTTGTTATTGAAATTCTTGATATAATCTGGATATACACCCCTTTTCAGATATATGATTTCCAGACTTGTATTTCTTTTTAAAAACATAGCTCTGACTATGTTGCTTGGTGCTAGTGATGGACATTAAATTCTGCTCACCACAATCTTTTATCTTCCCTGGTGATTTTAACTGGGCCCTCACCTTTTGAGCTCATTTTCTCAGTGGCGATGGAAATAACTGTGCCTTCCCCTAGGATTGTGTATGGTTCCCCTGAATGGTGCCATTTGCTACTCTCTAGGCCAAGACAGAAGACCCTATAACTTCTGACTCTTTCTGGGAGGTGTGTCTACCAGAGCCTATGTCAAGTATCTTTTCCCAGAGCCCCTATGTTTAATTTCTTTCTTCCCAACAAGATTAGGATCAGCTACTTCATGTCCCCCTAGACCAAAGAACACACAGGTGCCCAGCAAATAGGAGTAGGTTAGCATGAGTACTTTGTTCTCATCATCACACTTACATTGTCTCATCTTGTCCCCACTTTCTCTTCTGTGCCCACAATGTCCAGGAGAGTGCCTCTTCACAGTTAGTGCTTAATAAATTTGTTTAGGTGTATGTGGTAAAGCTGTTACTACGGGGTTCCAGAGACAGGCTGAGAAGGAAGCTTCCAGAGCTGAGGTAACTTCATGTGGAAAGCTCTGAGAGTACTGTCTTTCCATAATGTATTTTGTTTCCTCTGAAGAAAGAAGAGATGATAAACCTGCTCTCCAGCTGCAGACACTTGCTCTTCTCATTAAGTGTAGGCCTTTATCACGGAGGGCAGGCATTGTTGTTGCCCTTTCCCCTTTGCTGGGCTGGATGGGCTCCAGCTTTCATTTAAGAAACTGTCTGCCAGTACTGTGTTCTCTTGATGTTGCTGGAAGTTGTTTCTGACTGGAAGCATATTTGGAGCATACAAACATTTGATCTTGTTAGGCAGTCTAAAATTTCATTTGTCAGGTCAATGTTTTATCCATTTTGACCTTGAGACTTTTTCTCATGGTTAATACTTTGGCAATTCTAGAAAGAACTCTCCATGTGCATCTTAACCCCCACTTCCTATCTTTTAGTCTTCCCTCATCTCTTTCTCCCTGTCTCTAACCTCCTATTACTCCCTCATTCCTTTCTTTTTCTCTTTTCATCTCCCCTTCTTCCCGCTCTCTTTCTTTGACCCTTTCAAGTCTTTTTGTTTTACAGACAACTTCGTATTTTTAAAAATATCTTCATTTCTTGGATGATCTTCTGGAACTAGTATTACCAAATCAGAAGTCTCTAAAGATGTATATGTGCATGTGCGCACACGTGCATTTCTTCACATTTCGATTTTCTTTAATGAATATGGTGTGCACTAGAGTAGATGTAAACAGACCACAGTTTGAGCCTGGCTCTGCCACCAGTGCTGGAACCTCCTGCATACACACACATACACTGTTGTGGAACCAATCACTTTCCTTTCTGCATCTGATTTCCTACCTATGAAGTGGGCTGGCCCTGTGACCACACTTTTCCCTTATGATCAGTGGGAGGGTTCAGTGAACCAGTTCATGTTGAGCACTCAGCCCAGGTGACTATGATTTCTAGGCTTTCTATAAAAATTTGCCACTTGTTTTTTTCACTTAATGATCTAAAGTCAATTTGACTGAGGTTCTTTGACTAAATTGCTTAAAGAAGGAAGAAGAAAGGAAGGGATAGGAGACTGCAGCAGTGCCTTGTCACCCTAGAATCTTCCACCAAGCTAGTTATGGTTTGCAGAAATTCTTTCCTAGGACCTACCTACTCTGCTGGACCCTCATTGTGGTCTGACTTCCATGTAACTCTAAGGATTGGCCTCCAGGCCATGTGAAGAAGAAAGAAGACTCTGCATTTTTCTAGAGTTTTTATTTATGGACTTTTCTTCTGTTTTACAGCTGATGCCTTTTTCAAAACCGCTATAAGCCTCATTCCAGAAGTCCCAAAGATGATTAGTATCGATGGAAAGATGCGACTCTCAGAACCATTCCTTCTGGAGTTCCTCTGCAATTTCTTTTCTACTTTATTAATAGTTCCGGTATGTCTCCTCAGAAGAGCTGAAGGTGATATCTTTCTTTGACCTGCTTTATAGGTGTCCTTAGCCCCAAAACTGCAGGGATGTTCTGTTTGCGTGTTGGGTTTGTAGTCAAATATTTGAATTTCTCAGTGTATTTTTTCATTCATTCTGTCCTGGATGTGTTAATTGAGACTCTCTATATGGTCAAGACAGTGTCATTTAGTGATTTTGGAGGGGAGAGGGGTAAGATGACTAGGATGGACTCCCAGGTCTCCCTCCTCCCCACTCTGCAGTCTTGGGTAATTATGTAGTATTACTGCACTGCAGTTTTTTAATCTATAAAATAGTAATAGTATCTAAGTGTTGTTGAATATTAAATGAGTGAATATACATGCATGGTTAGAACAGTGACTTGACACAGAGTAAGCACTAAAAAGGGCGATGATGATATTCTTTTGATGGAAAGTGCTAGAAACCAAACCATGATAGAGGGGATTAAAGGGGACATTTTGGAAGAATTCTGGGGTTTCATTTGGAAGATAAGAGATGAGCAGTCAGGGTTGGGCTGGAAGGAATCAGGGCCACCCCCAGGATAAGCACAAAGGCCCCTCACTCTAGCAGGGGCTCCTAACTGAGAGTCCAGCTATTGCCTGGGTAATTAACAGGATGGCACATAAATTTAGATTAAAAAAAAAAAACACCTTTATTTTTACAAACCTCAGTGAAGTGTAGCCTTTGCTCCATTATGAATTAATTACAGGCAGTAAAGAAGTATTTATCACAGTAGCTGGGACTTTGTCACCAATAAAAATCAGCAATATGTTCATATCACAATCCAGGAATGAAAGGTATTTCAGAAGATTGTTCATGTGCTTCCTTCCCTGAAAAACAGGGAAGGAAGCTAGTCCCATCATTAGGTTTGTTATTTAAATATATTCACCAAGGAGTCATAGATTACAATATAACAAATAACTGAAAAAATATATTAATAACTGTATTTTAGTATAATTGGTTTCCTTTGTTGTCTTATGTATTTTATTTTCTTCAGCGTATTCTGAGGAGCCCATCAGCCTCACTAGGCTGTAACAGAGTCTAGGCACAAACAAGTTGGCTCTTGATAGAGCCAGATGTGTGTTGGTGTCAGGGATATTTGTTAAAATGCAGATTCTTGGAGCCCTCTCCCAGAGAGTGTTACTCTGAAGCATCATTTTTGAAAGCCCCCTCATCAATAAGTTCAAGTGTAGGTGGTCCTAGAGTCACCTTTGAGAAACACCCCTTTAGACTTGGACCCTGAAAGTAACATCTGCCATGGGAACAGAGTTCCTTTTGGGATGATGAAAATGTTCTAAAATTGGTTTTGGTGATGATTGTACAGCTCCATGAATGTACTAGCAACCATTGAATTGTGCATTTTAAATGGGCAAATTATTGGGTGTGTGAAATATATCTCATTGAAGCTGAGGAAACGAAAGTGACTCAGCTCCCATAACTCTCCCAACTTAGATCTCAAGATTTCCAAACAAAAGCCCTGGCTGGTGTGACTTAGTGGATTGAGCACCAGCCTGTGAACCAAAGGGTCACTAGTTTGATTCCTAATCAGGGCACATGCCTGGGTTGCAGGTCAGTCCCCCATTAGGGGGCACTTGAAAGACAACTGCACATTGATGTTTCTTTCCCTCTCTTTCTCCCTCCCTTTCCCCTCTCTAAAAATAAATAAAATCTTTTTTTTAAAGATTATTTATTTATTTTTATAGAAGGAAGGGAGGGAGAAAGAGAGAGAGAGAAACATCAATGTGTGGTTGCTGGGGGTTGTGGCCTGTAACCCAGGCATGTACCCTGACTGGGAATTGAACCTGCAACACTTTGGTTCACAGCCCACACTCAATCCACTGAGCTATGCCAGCCAGGGGGAGAATAAAATCTTTAAAAAAAGAAAGGAGAAAATATCTCTTAAAAAAAGAAAGGTTTCCAGACAAAGGATGGGCTTGACTCTTGACTTTGTGTTTTCAGATCTCCTTCTTAGTACTTTATAATCAGTTTCTCTCTCTTTTGGGTAGTTTAGTTATTTTACAAGTGAGAGGACAAAAGAAATCAGGGTTTCTTAGAAGAAAGTTGATCAATGTTTATTGACTGATTTTTGGGGGGAAGCATTTCCTTTTGCATATGAGGCTTTTTTTTTTGTATTAAAAATCCTTAGAGTCCTAAGCCCTGGCTGGCGTAGCTCAGTGGGTTGAGCACGGGCTGGGAACCAAAGTGTCCCAGGTTTGATTCCCAGCCAGGGTACATTCCTGGGTTGCAGGCCATGACCCCCAGCAACCGCACATTGATGTTTCTCTCTCTCTCTCTCTCTCCCCCTGCCTTCCCTCCCTAAAAATAAATAAATAAATAAATAATTTATTTATTTAAAAAAAATCCTTAGAGTCCTGATGAAAACCCTTGTGCTTGGACTCAGAAACTTCTGTTTGGTCCTGACCCAAAGACTTCAAGTTCTTATGGCCATGGGAAGGTTTTGTAACTCCTCAGAGTTTCCATTTTCACCTTTCTAAAATGTCATCCAAATACCCACCTGGCAGAGAACTGCAGTGATAGATATGAAAAGCACATTGTGCATCATCTCTGTCTAGGTCACAATCTGTTGTCCAGTGGGTGAAATCCAGCCTGTAGGCAGGCTTGCTGGTTACATAATCATGGAAAAAACATTTCAAATGAATTACCCATAATTAAAAATTGGTAGATCATAAAAAAGCCCAGATTTTTTGTTCCTCTTGAAAAATCAGGTTCTGCCATGTAGGGCCCACATTCCCTGACCTGGCCAATTGGCCACAGCTGGGAAACAGCTGCCTCATTCTAGGGGTGAGGGGCTTGTGCACTTTCTCCAGTTCTCCTGGGCATCTCCAGGCTCACTAAACCCATTTCTATTGCCTGCCTGGTCCCTAGGTATTCATGGGAATGTCCTCTGGTTTCAACAGATTTTCTGGTTCCTTGGTATCAGCATTTATGCTTTTGCTGGGGTTTATGAAAGATGGTGAGAAGAAGAGTAGCTGTAGTTCTTGACTTCTTACTACTGTTGATCCTTGAACAACACAGGTTTTGAAATTCCAGGGTACACTTATACATGGATATTTTTCAGTAGATATGCCATCGGCCATCTGTGTGCCCAGGTTTTTCATCCACAGATTCAGCCAATTGTGGATTGAAAACTACTTTTGATCCATTTTTGGAAATCCACAAATGCAGAAGGCCGATCTTATGCATTGTTAAGTAAGGGGCTTGAGCATCCATAGATTTTTCTATCCTTGGGTTTCTGAAACCAGAACCTGGTGGATAGTAAGGGGCTGTTGTGGGGAAGTCAAGAGTTATATGTAGATTTTCTACTGTGCTTCACAAAAAATCCTTTGTTAATATTTAGTTCTAGGAGTCCTCCCCTAAGCCCTACAAGGTGAGAGTCATTGAACCTTTTCCACTTAAGGAAACCTAGAGCTGGAGAGGCCATGCAGCTTGCCCAAGATTGTATAGCTGGTAAGCAGCAGAGCTAGGATTTGAACCTAGGTTTGTGCTACTCCAGAGCCTGTCCTGTAGAAATATCTTCAGTGTGCTTTATTTACTAAGGGTTGTTGACCCTTAGCAGATCCCTCCTGTAGGATGCAGCATTCATAACTGCTGGTAGGCTGTGCAGGTGCTGGAGATGTTCAGCCTGAATAGCCAGGGCTGAGTGCTGAGTGAGCTCAGAAGCCACAGTTGGACCACATGTGAGCCACATCTGCTGTGAGTAGGTTTAGCCTGAAAATAACTCCTTTGTCTCCCTTTTACCTGGTTCTAATTATTACCTGTCAAGTCACAGCTTTTATTTTTAATTGTAAAAGAAAGTTATTGTCGCCTTGCCTGGGTAGCTCAGTTGGTTGGAGTGTGAACACAGAAAACTTACGGGTTCAATCCCTGATCAGGCTGTGTGGGAAGGCAACTGTTTAATGTTGTTTCTCCCTCTCTGTCCCTCTCTACCTTCCTCTCTTTCTAAAATCAATAAAACATATCCTCAGGTGAGGATTAAAAACATCCTATTGTTGTTTCTTGTTGACTCTGGGGAAACAAACCCTGGCAGACCCTGGCAGACCTTGGAAGACTCTGCTTCCCCCAGAGTCACCAGCCAGTAAGTGGATGGGACAATTCAAATCCAGGATATCTGTGCTCATTGCTATTTCCACTGCCACTCATCTAGGTTCTTCTGGGAAGTTCATCAATTCTAAAGTATTGTCTCTTCTCCCATGGAGTGACATTTAATAGAAGTGTTCCTACATACTAGAGACCCAAAGGGATATTACAAATGTTGGGAGTTAGGCCCCACCTGTGCAGCTGGAAGGGAGGTTTGAGTTCCTTCCAGGTGTCCCTTGGGAGCCTCCTCTTACGCATTGTTTGCTGTGTCAGAGAGCAACTTTGGCAGACACCAGGGGGAATCTTGCCCACTCAGACTGCCAACTGAATCAAGGGATTTTCTTTTCTTTTATTTCTTTCTTTGTCTTTTTGTTCGTTCTTTTCGATTTCTTTGGTCGTTTCTGTTTTTGCTTTTTCTTCGGCATGTTCTTTCTCTTAATGGGTGCTTATGTTTAGGATTTTTTTTCAGTTCGCATTTCGCTTCCTTCCTTCATTCCTTTCCGTCCTTCCATTCCTTCCTTTGCTTCTTTCATTCCTTTCTTTCTTTTCTTTCTTTCCCCTCCCTCCCTCCCCTCCCTCCCTCCCTCCCTCCCTCCCTCCCTTCCTTCCTTTTCTTTCTTTCTTTTCCTTCCTTCCTTCCTTTCCTTCCTTTCCTTCCAGAAATCTGTGTTTGCCTTGCTTCAGTTGCTGGCACTGAGCCATCAAAGTGCATTTTCTTTAAAAAAAAATTATAGCTGCTGAAGAATAGATGCCATGTGGAAATTTTTTTCCCTTATACAAAAGGCTGGAAATAATCTCTCATCAGTTACGGGCAAAAGCTCAAGGATATGGCTTAGCTGCAAACCTTTACCTCTTTTTTCTTCTTCTTTTTGAGGGTATGTTGAATGGTCTCCCTCGATAATTATGGCAATTTGTGTTGAAATTAAGTTGCTGAAACATCCAGATTATTGACCCTTTCCAAGGCAGATCCCTAAATAAAATGTATTTTTGAACATCCACATAGCGGAATAAAATAGCCTAGTTAGAAACAGCTGTCAGCAAAGAAAGGCAGCAATAAGTTGTCAGCTGAGATGGATGCTATAAACAGAAGGGAGACCATGGAGTGGGCATTTCTGATGCTTATAGTTCAGACTTTCAGACGTCCTCTTTCTTGCCAATATTATAACAGCAATTGCTGTAGATGTTAACAGCTATACAAACCATCTCAGCACACCTCCACTCTTATTCTCACCCACTGAAAGTATTACTGCTGTATACACATTGGATTTGCTGGTTATTAATTCTTACCAACCTTGGTTATAGCATTTCTTGTACACCAGGCCTGTGTTCAAAATATCTGACTCTCCCAATTAGCCAGCTCCATTAAGTCAGAGACATGCCAACTCATCTAGCAGAGAGGCAGTATAAATATAGTATTAGTTGTTAGGAATGCCTCCTCTGGAGCCAGACTGTCGCAGCTGAAATCTTGGTTCTCCCAAGTATTATCAGTTTGACCTTGAGCTACTTAGACCTCTCTGTGGCCCAGTTCCCATCTGTAAAATGTGGGAGGGTTGGGGGGTGTCATAATATTATACTATTTTTCTAGAACATAGAGAGCTATGGTAACTATGATAGCTACTATAAAAATTAGCTACTGTTGCTTGTTTTTATAGTCAGCTCAGTTACTGGCACATAGAAGGTACTCAAAAAATGTAATCTATTCAACATTATATACTGAGTGCCTGCTGTGTGCCCAACACTATCCCCGGAACCAGGGTTGGTTGGGGTGCCATTCACATTGTGTTCCCTGGGCAGTCCTGGAAGTGTGTTATTGGCAAACATGACGGATAAAATCTCTGTCCTCCTGGAAGTTATAGGTTAGAATGAAAGAGAGAGATAAACCGAGAGATATTATTGGGTAGTTCACTGAAGGAAGAAACAAGAATACTTCATAGGGTAAGAACTGCTCTGGAAAAGAAGACAAGATGATTTGGGATAAAGAAAGACAAGAGGAGGGGGTCTGGGAGCTCTGCATGATCAGGGAAAGTCTCCTTGAGGAGTTAACATGTAAGATGAGATCTAGAAGTTCTCATGGAGTCAACCTGGCCTTGATAAAGTCTTGCAGATAAAGATCCCAGTAGAGGGAACAGTAGGGCCTGAGACTAGAACATTAGTGGAGTGTAAGTTGTCCCACACAGCATTCTTCCATCTCACCTGTCTGGGAGACTGATCTGTGGGACCTGTATCACCTGGGCTTTTTCTGGCTTCCAGCTCCTTCAGCCAGCAGATGGTACCAGCGGCAGATTGGAGGGCAAGAGGACAATGAGGTTGGGGTATTTATAGACTGGGCCATGGTTTGGCAATGGCTTGGTTCCTGCACCCAAGACCACAGTTCTTGCAAGCTACCTCCTCCAGCTGCAGGTCTTGCACAGTTCAGTAATGTTACTCCCCACTGTGTGCTTTCAGACCAAGGATGATGATGGCTTCCTGCTATTGCCAGGCCCTGGGTGCCTTCCTAGTTCTCTTCATCCTGCCCACATCTTTATAAATGATTCTTTAGTAAATAGTCCTCATTTAACCTTTGAGTATGCCTGGGTCCTCAGAGGCCCCTGAGTGGTCCATCTGTCCCCAGGAGTCTTAAAGTGATGGCTCGAGTAAGTGAGGGGCAACAGGCATTGGCTGGGTCAGGAAGATGATGGCAGCAGGAACTGGACATGTGTTCTCAGTGGGAGAAGTCAGTGTTAAGCAGGGGAGCCACATAACCACATATATATTTTTGGAACTGAATTGAAGTGGCAGGGTGTTTTTTTGTTTGTTTTTGTTTTAATCCCAGCACTTCTTTTCAATTCAGTTTAGCTTCTGAGAAACACCGTTACAAGCTCTGTGACTGTTTCTTGGATTTTTCTTTTCCCAAAACAGAGTCCTCAATTTAGCTGTTCATGTTGTTGAATGCCCTACCTAGTGAGATTTTATTAACATCAGTGCCTCATGGTGACAGTGATCATTTGGGGGGCTTACATGAAGAAGGTGGCTTCTGCTGCTCATCTGCTTTGAGACTAACAATCTTGTTTTTGTAGTTGGAAGAACAGGACTTTTTACAGCTCTACACTTAAGAACAGGATTGTAATTTTGGAAACTACCTGACAGGTACCCTTTGCTTTCTCATTCTGGAATCCAAAAAGTGAGACTCTCAAATCTCCATAGACTGCAGTATATTGATGAGTGGGATTAATGGCATTTTGTCATTTTTCTCTCTATTGTTTAACCATAGCTGATTCTTTTAGTTTCTCTATAGCTGCTAAAGGGAGGGACTTGGGTTTCTGTCTCGATTTTTTTTTTTCTCCTGCTTCATGTCTGGGAATAATTATACTTGTTTTGATTCTTCACTAGGATCATCCTGAACATGGTGTCCTGTTTCTTGTTCGAGAGCTTCTTAACGTGATCCAGGAGTACACCTGGGAGGACAGCAGTGATGATAAAATCCGCATCTACACCTATGTTCTGCACCTTCTATCTGCCATGAGTCAGGAGACCTACCTCTACCATGTAGACAAAGGTAGTCAGGCTCCCTTCCACCAAACTGCACTGCGTTGTTGAATTTCATGAAAGTCAAGTTAAATGTTTTCATTTTCTTTTATTTAATCCACCTTGTGTCTTACCTACTGTGAACTTCTAGTCCAGGGTCTCTCTGGATTTTCCCAGTGTAAGAATTACCTGGGACAAATCTTAATAGAGTCCTGAGCCCCATCTACCCCTTCTAAATTAGAATCCCCAGGAAGAGCCTTGAGGATCTGTATCTATAACAAACATCCAAGCTTTAAAAATCAGATGAATTCAGAGAATCCCTCTTTTGGGTCGGTGCTGTCTTTGGTGTTCTACAGAATAACCTAGAGTGGTGTTTAAGAGTACACGTGCATGAGCTTCCGCCCAGGCCTGTTCCTAACCACAGCCTCAGACAGGCCTTGGTCTGGTGTATTTTTACGCATTACTTTAAGTGAGGCTCAGCTAGTCCCTAGATCACATGTTCAGGAGGAAGGAGATGGCCTTCAGTGGCCCTCATGTACTACCAGCAATTTTGAACTTGCTGCTATGAGTTTGGGAACAGATTCCTCATGTCCTGTATATAACATAGGACAGTCCCAATTCCAGACCTCTGCCTTCTGAGCCTAAGCATCTTCCTACCTCAGTTCCAATTTTTTATTAAAAAAAAACAAAAACAAAAAAACCCAGCACTTTTGTTAAAAGTGCTCTGGTCAGTGATTATATACTTAAGGGTTTAAGCCACTGTGTTTACATTTGGTAGTGTCAGGGAACAAATTTGCAATGGTAAGGGATATGGCCTTCTGCCGTAATTCTTAGAGGCTTTTCTCTAGCTGGGATTTGGAGGCTGACAGTAAAGATATAACTAAGGGAGGCAGGTTAATGTAGGTGATGATAGCTCTGACAACCTGAGCTTCTGCTGCATGCCAGGTGCCACACCAGACTCTAGGGGCCTCTTTTCCTATAGGCTTCTCAGCATTGTAATGAAGACAGACATTCCTATCCCCATTTTATATACCATCAAGGGGGAGACTCAGAAGGATAATGTTGTTTACCAGCCATGTGGTTTCAAGGACTCAGGGCTAGTTAGTGATTGAAGTGGAATTCACACCCAGAACTGTGGGATGTATATTATGCTGCCTTCTTGATTACAAAATAACAATGTTTTAATTAAGTATAACATAATATACATACCACCAACTATAAAGCTCAGTGGATTATCACAAAATGAACACACCCAGGTAACCACAACCCACATCAAAAAAACTGAATTTACTGGTTCCCCAGAAGTGTACCACATGCTTCCTTCCAATCAGCACCACCACTTTCCTCTCCAAAGGTACACCTTTCTCCCAACTTCAGCATCACTAACTAGTTTGCCAGTTTGACTTTTATGTATACGAACTCATTTAGCACATTCTTTGGTATCTGGCTTCTTTCACTTGGTATTATGTCTGTGAGAATCTTCTGTGTTGCACTGTAGTTCATACTTTTACATTGCTGTACACTATATTCCATTGTGTGACTATGCCAGAATTCATGCATTCCATTATGGATAAACATTTGCATGTATCCAGTTTGAGTTCTAGACTGTTACAAGTAGTGCTGCTATGAACATTCCTGAATATGTAATTCTTGGTGTACATTTCTTTCGGGTATATCCCTAGGGGTGGAATTGCAGGCTCATAGGATTTGCTTATATTCAGCTCTGGTAGATACTACATCAGTTTTCCAAAATGGTTATACCACTCCTACAGGGCATGAATGAGCGTTCCATGTCCTCCCCTTGGTATGGTCAGTCTTCGCCATTTTGGATATTCTAATGAGTATAATTTGCATTTCTCTGATGGCTAATGAGATTGAACACATTCTCCTATATTTGTTGGCATTTTTATTTCCCCTTTTGTGAGGGGCATGTTGAAGACTCTCAGCAGTAAACTTTTGAGGACCACATACTGACATGGAAGTGTGTCTGTAAACCAAAAGCCCTGTCAGAAGAGCAAGCTCTCTCCTCTCCAGTTAAATCTTCTGTATGAACCACACAGTCAGGGCAGACCATAGCAGCCAGAGTGTTAGCAAGGGAGTATGGCTAAGTTTGATAGTTAGGAGTCTAGTTTTCTGGCTTTTAAAGATGAAAACAGAAGGATGGGTTTTCTTTTCCTTCTTTTTGGCCCAGCTGTGTTTCCTTTAGATGCACAGTAGTGACTAGAAATTTGTGTTGGTAGGAGAGAGTCCCTAGGCTGTGGAGGCTTTCCAGGGGTTGTGAATTCCATTTTCTTATCCCTTTCTTATTCTAGGCAGCCTTTTAGACAGCAATGACACAAGTTAGGACTTATGAAAAACTGGGTTCGAATTTTTTTTTTTTGCATTTATGAAGAATAGTGTGGCTGCTTTCTTTCCAGATTAACAGAAAAGAGTATGTTTTGAAATTACCTGGAGCAAGTACTACAGTACTTGCATGCAAGAGAGTGAGTGTGTTTGATGTGGAAGGGAAGAAGAGTACTATATACTATTTGTTTACTGACTGTGCAGTTAGAGTGTATCTAGTAGGAAAAGTACAATCTAGGATGCTGCTGTGAAGCTAGCATAGCCCCTTCACACCTCCATGCCAGCTGCCAGGCCCTTGAAGCATTCAGGGTTATGACCCTGGGACAGACAGATGCAGAGAATGTGGGTAATTTTTAGTGGCCATTTGCCGGGGATATCATTTCTCTTCAGGTCTGGACTCTCAGGCTCACTTTACACTCTGACCTTAACCAGCTTCATCCTAATTCTAAAAGTCACCCTTCCTCCCTCCCTCCCTCTTATCACCACCAAGTGTTAAAGTAGACACTTGCTCCGCCACTCCTGATCCATTTTACTTTCTCTGGTACACTCACTGTGGATCTTGCTAATGCCAGAATTCCATCCCAAGCCTAGATTTTAGGATCCTGTACCCACTGTTTGCTCCCCTGCTGACATTCATCACACACTGTTGCAATTGCCTGTTTGCTCACCTACATCTCCTCAATAGACCGAGAGCTCTGGAAATGCAGGGACCAGGTGGGCTTTGTTTCCCATGGGGTCCCTAACCAGCTTGGCTGATTGGCCACAGGCAATCTTAGACTTTCTCTCTTCTCCAGTATTGGGCTAAGCAGAATGAAAATGGATTCCAGCCTAGAGTCAGACTGGGAATTTATGCCAGGAACAAGTGTAGTCCTCAGCAGAGACATGGGAAATTCCTTCACCAGCTGCAGTTTTGCCACAAAATCAGATGGTGAGTGGCTGAATCAAATTCTTTTGCCTTTTACAAGAATAACTGCCACCCTCGTCATGGTGGAAAGCTGTGAAAGATGCCAGAACAGTCTTAGAAATTCTGGGACAGACTCCTGTGGCCTAGGGCCTTTTCTTTCCAATCTGGTGTTGGAGGAGTAATTGCAAAGCAAATAGCCTAGAAAGTATTTCCTGGAAGGATCCCCACAGACAAGCACTTGGATTAAAGATTACCTACAGATAGATGCTGGGGATCACAGAGACTTACTATGCTCTTCACTTTCGGGCAATACCTGTGCACCCTGCGTATAGATGGGTGTGTGTATGTGTATGTTGTAAAGACAGCAAATGCAAGGGTGAGCCCAGAAGTAGTATAATGGCATCAACTGCTGATTCTAAGGATGAGATGGTCTCCAGCGTATACTGTTTCTCCAACTTTTCTATAGTCTTGACATTCATTTTTTTTTCAAAACTAAAAGGTAGGCCAAGGAGAACACAGCAAATTATATTCCTGTAGAACCCATTTTATTAAAAAGTGTTCCCAAACCACAGCAGATTGTGCTGTGTGCTTGTGGCCACGTCTACACTGCCCCCCCTCTCCCCGGGAGGAACCAACATAGTCTATGGTTTATCTGATGTCACCACACCTGGGGCAATGGCCCAAATTTTAGTCCTCCGCTGTATTAGAAGCGGCAAAGAACTGCCGCTACCCTTTCCTTCTTCTTGACCACGTGCCACCTGCTACTGGTGCTGCAAAGGTTTCTCTCTGAAGTCTATGGATTCTTCACTGAATATGGTTCCTGAGAGCACTGCTAGTTCATTCCAGGCTTAAATAATGGTGCTTGACCACGTCCAGGTTTCATACAAGGGAGAGTATTAAACTCACATAGGCATGGAAGAAAAGAGTAGATTCTGCAAGGCAGGGTTGTTGTTTCATTATGGACCCTAAACTTCACAGCAGCCCTGCCCAGCCCTCACCCCCAGACAAAGAAAAGAAAGAAAATAACTGAAGCGTCACAGAGGGGACCACTTTAAACATTTACATTAGAATACTGCCTAGCTATTACAAAGCAAGCAGCAGATCTGTATATGCTGATATGGAAATAGCACCAAGTATGTCAGTCAAAAAAGCAAAGTGAAGAACAGCATGCTGTGTGTTCTCTCCTTTCTTACCCAAAGGTCAAGCTATGTGTACATTAAGGAGGGAGGTCCAACTCACTCCATCCTTGCCAGCTTGTTGTGTCCCATGTAGCAGCTGTCACAGGAGGTGCTGAAGCAGAGACATTTTCAAAGACATTATAGTTCACCAATAGGCATCCAGAACTTCAGGGTCAATTTGAGAGTTTGAGGGATGACAAGGTAGGCAGCTGGGTGTAGTGCCTAACAGTGTAAACTTCAGAATGGGACATCTTGGTTTTGGATACTAGCTGGGAGCACCTCTGAGCCTATTTTCTCATGTCAAAGGGAAATGGTAATGTCATCTCTTTCCCATGCTGTTTATGAGGACTTGCAGTAACATGTTGAAAGCATTTAGCCCAATGTCTGGGACATGGGAAGCACTCAGTATTGGCCACTACTCTGATGCTTAGCATGATTCTTGATGACCCCTACTAAACCCTGGTCTCGGGCTCCATCTATCCAAAAGTCCACATATTTTCTTTGTGAATCAGAAGGCCTCAAGCCTGGTGGGAAATTTGGCCATTTCCACTTGTCCTGCCATGACTTCCTGACATCTGACACTGTAAGCCACAGGACTGCCTCTCCCTGGCCAGGATGGCCTTAGTAATGACTCTCGGCTCTGGTTTATTCCATCAGTTGACTCCAATGACAGCCTTTATGGGGGAGATTCCAAGTTTCTGGCTGAAAACAACAAGCTCTGTGAGACAGCGATGGCACAGGTCCTGGAGCATCTGAAGACCCTGGCCAAGGATGAGGTAGGTGCCCTCTGTTATCTGCTATCCTGCTACTTGCTTGCTCTGAATGCATGTGTGTCCAGAGTGGGTGGATGTTCATTCTGGAAAGAAAACTTTCATGTGAATAATGTGTTCATATACAAACTGTGGCCAGAGAGCTGTGGAGCCTTCACTCCTGCTCTTTGCCTGCCTGCCAGGTTCCCCTGGCCATCTGCTATGTCCTTGTCCCCTAAGATTAAAAAGGGATTGAAATATTCCTATTTCCCAGTGACATCATAGCCATCATAACATAGCACAATGCATTACTCATGTGTTTGTGGTGATGCTGGTATAAACAAAACTATGTGCTAGTCATATAAAAGTACTGTATACCGTATTTCTAGGGTACCTACTGTAGTTCAGATATGTTTAGATTCACAATTACCATTTTGTTATAATTGCCTGCAGTACTCAGTACATTGTGCATTGTACACACTTGCAGCCCAGGACCACTAGTCTGTACCATACTGATGTGTAGCAAGTTGTGGCATCCAGATATGTGTGAGTGTACTCTGATGTTTGCCAACAAAATTGTCTAATGATACGTTTCTCAGAACATATCCTCATCGTTAAAATACATGATTGTCCCAGTTCTCTTCCCAAGTTATGCTGACCATGGCTTCCATTTTTTGCAGCTTCAGTGCAAACATATAGGTGACACATGGATCCCAGAGGCCCTGTCTCAGGCTGGCAGAGATGCATGTTTGTTTGTTCAGACACTGTGTTAAGGCTGACTCCTGTAGTGTAGTCAAGGTGGTGGAGGTTGTTATAGTGCCTAAGTTGTCAAAGCCAGTGCCTGACTTTTCTCTACATCCTTCCCATGGATCTGCTGGTGCCTTTCATTCTGGTGTTGCTCTTCATGGCTCTGAGCTGTCTGTTTGAAGCTCTGAGAAAACCTGATGGCCCATTCCTGATCTCTTCCTGGCAGGCCCTTTTTTTCCTCACTGTCCTCCAAGTTCCCTTTCCCAAACCCAAGATAGATTTCAGACTGTTTGGTTTCCAGTGGCCTTCCAGCCCTCCCCTTCCTTGCTGAGTCCTCCATCCTTTCCCATCTCCTTCCTGGAGTCTCTCTCACTCCTAGGTTTTGCTCCCACACCTCCTACCTCATCAAACCCTTTGAAGACAAAATAAGATCAAACTGGATATTAATTCTTTCTCATTTTCAGGACTGTATAAAATACTACCATTGCCCTCAACCCCATTTCCACCCCACCAAAAAACCATGATTATATAGCTGTGAGTGTACACGGATAGGCATACATATATGAGTATGTCCTGGGTTCCCATTTTCCCAGCAGTATTCAAGCACGTGTTGGAGAGTGGGGTTTTTTTTTCTGAACTTCATTCCCTGGTGGCCTCTGCCAAGATCAGGGGCACTGTCAAAAGGCCAGCCTTTGGGTTAGCAATCCAAAGGGCAGAAGAAAACCACAGAACCATTGGTTCCAGGGGCCTCAGTGCCACACAGTCCTCTCTCTAGGAACTAAAGGTTTGTGGGTGTGTCCCACTGACTCTGGGACACTTAATGCATTACTGCACTTGGCTGCCAGAGGTAGTGGCAGCATTAGAACCCCAGTGTTCTTCAGGAACTGGATTATTAAACCTGAGTATTAGAAGAGGCATCCCCTCTCCCAACTGAAAGGCCTTTCTCCACCACGTGTGAACTCTCCCTGGGGGTTAAAGACCCAGCTTTTCTTTTGCATAGGTGGTTTTCAGGAGAGCCCTTCCGTATAGGAGAAATGGAATGTCCTTCACCTTAGCTTGCCCTTGTTACACGAATTAGATGCTCTTTGCTCCACCCCCATCAGAGAAAATTCTTAGTGTCATTCCTGATTAAAAAAACAAAATTGGCTCTGGCTCCAGCTTCTAGCGGGGTGCCTTGTAGAAAGAGCACGGCCCTGTATTTGGCACTCACGTTTTGCCACATGATTTGAAAGCACACTTTTGACTCATGCAACAGGCTGGATCTAATCAAAGGCTGCAGTGACAGCATAAACGACCGTAGCCTAGGACCCTCATGCTTATAGGATAAAGCCCAGAACCCCATAATTTGGAACTATTTTTATTTAACATTGGTTTCTTTCTCTTTGAGGAGGAGACATTGACGGTGGTAAAAACTAAAACAAAATTTTAACAGAAGAGCAAATCTGGAATGTTTCTGTAGACCATTTGAATTTGCCAGGGATGTTCACTGAAAATGTCTGTTCATATATGTACATTTAGTAGAAAAATATGAGTGAACTAAGCTGAATGGAACAAGTCATCCTTCACTGAGCAGTATGTGAAATTCACAGATGACATCACATGTCAAGAGCTTGAGAGGTGGAATACTCTAGAGCAGGGGCGTCAAACTTATTTTCACCGAGGGCCACATCAGCCTCACGGTTGCCTTCAAAGGGCTGAATGTAATTTCAGTTCCTTAACATTAAGGAGTACTTACATTTGTACAGTCCTAAAATTATTTCAGCCCTTTGAAGGCAGCCACGAGGCTGATGTTGCCCCTGGTGGAAATAAGTTTGATACCCCTGCTGTAGAGTCTGGTGCCCTAGAAGAGCTGGTCAGAGTTCTCTCCACTTGGTGTGGAGCAAAGCTGCCTGCTATTGGAAAACCCTAGTGTTGATGCTGATTCCAAATGTCTCGTCTCTTAGCACGGGTCACACCCCTGCTTTCAAAATTGTCCTCTATACCCACATGAAGAAGCCAGTCCTCTTCAGTCACAAGATTTATAAAGTTGTTTGCTTGGGTGTGCTGAAGCTGTGAACCATGGCAGATCCTTAGAATGAAAAGCACGAAAAGAATGAAAGCAGCTCTTTTCTATGTGAAACCTCAGTGGAGAGAGGAGGGGACTTGGGGTCCTGATTTGGTTCTCATGATAATGATTGTAGTTCTGGATCTTTGCATATTGGCTGGCATGCCTTATGCCTCAGACCCATCTCTGATGATTTCATTTTTAATGGGCTGTGCTTTTAAGACACGTGAATTGGGCTCTCTAAGGTAAAATGCTTGTTGAGAAGGTATGGAATGGAGAAATAGTTAAGAGGTTGTTTTCCTTTGACTTTTTAAAAGTCTCTCACATTTCAATGCAATGTATATGAAGGGCCTCTCTCAGGGGGTAACTCTTTCATTGGCTTTGAAATAGGATTTATTTTTTAGTTTGGTCCTCTAGATCCAAGCAGAAAATGGGGCCTTCATGGTCTCTAGGTGGTAGACAATGGTGGGCTTAAAAGGGGAGAAGAATGGACTGGAACCTCCTGAATGCTGATCTCTGCCTAAGTTCCTAATTGGGGCAGAACTACAGTGTCTGATTAAACAAAGAGTCCAGAGCAGGCAGTTACTAGTCAGTTCATGAGTCTGTGCCAGTTAGGTACCTTTGAGCTTGTGACCGTCACCTGGTCCAGGCTGCTGCCAAGGCAAGCTCAATTTAGGGGGGGATCTGAGTTTCTTCATGGGCACTCAGCCACCATAAGTCAGCTGTGTTTGAAACTGTGTATTGTGTTGTTTTCTCCACTAAAAGACTACTATATATTTTTTTATTTATCTTTTTTTTAGGTTTTTAAAAAGTATTTATTTTTAGAGAGAGGGGAAGGGAGTGAGGAAGAGAGGGAGAGAAACGTCAATGTGTGGTTGCCTCTTGCATGCCCCCAACTGAGAACCTGGCCTGCAACCCAGGCATGTGCCCTGACTGGGAATCAAACCATTGACCCTTTGGTTCTCAGGCCAGAGCCCAGTCCACTGAGCCACACCAGCTAGGTATTTTTATTTATTTTTTAATTACAGTGGATGTACAATACTATATTAGTTTCAAATACACGACATAAAGATTAGACATTAAGTAATCTCCCCTGGTGATATGTCAAGTGCCCATCTGAACCATACATAATTACTACAACACTATTGACTATATTCCCTTTGCTGTACTTTACATCCTACAACTACTTTGTAACTACAGATTTGCACTTCTTAATCCCTTCACCTTTCTCACCCAGCCCCCCTCTCATCTGCTTGTTCTGAGTCTTGTTTTGTTCGTTTATTTTTTAGATTTCACATATAGGAAATCATGGTATTTCTTTCTGACTTATTTCACTCAGCATAATACCCTCTAGGTCCATTCATGTGGCCACAAATGGTAATATTTAATTCTTTTTTTATGGCTGAGTAATATTTCATTTTATGTATGTACCACTTCTTCTTATCCACTTGTGTATTGATGGGCACATGAGTTGCTTCCATATTTAGCTATTGTGAATAATGCTACAATGAACATAGGGGTGAATGTGCTTTTTCAAATTAGTGCATTTCTTCCCCTGGCTGGTGTAGCTTAGTGGGTTGAGCGCAGGCCTGTGAAATAAAGGGTTTCCAGCTCAAATCCCAGTGAGGTCACATAGCTGGGTTGCAAGCCAGGACCCCAGTATGGAGTGCGTAAGAAACTACCACACATTAATGTTTCTCTCCCTCTTTTTCTCCTTCCCTTTTCTCTAAAAATAAATAAAATTTTTTTTAAAAACGTAGTGTATTTCTTTAGATAAATACCCAGAAGAGGGATTGCTGGGTTATATGCTATTTCTATTAATTTTCTAGGGAACTTCACACTCTTTTCCATAGTGGCTATACCAATTTGCAGTCCCCATTTTCTTCACATCCTCACAGACATTTGATTGTTGATTTATTGATGGTAGTCACAGTGATAGGTGTGAGGTGATACACCTCATTGTTGTTTTAATTTGCATTTTTCTGATTAGTGATGTTGAGCATCTTTTCATATGTCCATTGGCCATCTGGATGTCCTTTGTAGCAGTGGTCCCCAACATTTTGGCACCATGGACTGGTTTCATGGAACAAGAGGTAGAGGGACAAGAGGCGGAGCTCAGGCAAGCTTTCTTGGCTTGCAGCCTGGTTCCTGACAGGCCAAGGACCAGTATCAGTCTGTGGCCTGGGGATTGGGGACCCCTACTCTAGAGAAACATCTGTTTTGGTGTTAAGTTGTATGAATTTATAAATTTTGGATGTTACCCTCTTATTGAATATATGTCATTGTAGAATATCTTCTCCCATTTAGTAGGTTGTATTTTTGTTTTGTTGATGGTTTTGCTTTGCAAAAAACCTTTCAGTTTGATGTAGTCCCATTTATTTTTTCTTTTGTTTGCCTTGCCAAAGCAGGCATATCCATAAAAAGAAATTTATCACTAAAAGCAACATCAAAGAGTTTATTGCCTACGTTTTCCTCTTATGAGTTTTATGGTTTCAGGTCTTATATTTCTTTAATCCACTTTGTGTTTATTCTTGTATTTGGTGTAAGAAAGTAGTCTCTTTAATGTGTCTGTCCAGTTTTCCCAGCACCATTTATTGAAGAGACAGTCTTTACCCGTTATATGTCCTTACCTCCTTTGTTGTACATCAATTGACCATATAGGCATGAGTTTATTTCTGGTCTCTATTCTGTTCCATTAATCTATATGCCTGTCTTTATGTCAGTACCATGCTGTTTTGATTACTACAGACTTGTAGTATAGTTTGGTATCAGGTAGTGTGATTTCACCAACTTTGTTCTTTCTCAAGATTGCTCTGGCTGTTTGGTGTCTTGGGAGTCCCATATAAATTTTAGGATTACTGGTATTTGTTCTAGTATTGTGAAAAATGCCATTGACATTTTGATAGGGATTGCTTTTGAGTCTATAGATTGCTTTGGGTAGTAGTATGGACATTTTAATGATGTAAATTCTTCCTATCCATGAGCACAGTATATCCTTCCATTTATTTGTGTCTTCAGTTTCTTCTATGTCTTACAGTTTTCTGAGTACATGTCTTTCACCTCCGTGGTTAAACTTACTCATAGGTATCTTACTCTTTTTGATGCAAATTTTGTATCCTGCTTCTTTACATTTATCAGCTCTAGTAGTTTTTTGGTGGAATCTTTAGGGTTCTTTGTATATAGTATCATGTCATCTGCATAGTTTTACTTCTTTTCCAAAGTCGAAGGGCTTTACACGCATCATCTCATTTGATCCTTACTTACCCTGTTGGCTGGTATTATTACATTACTCTCCTACAGATGCAGAACCTGGGACTCAGGGAAGTTAAGCAGTTTGCCCTCCAGAAGATTCATGGCAGAGTTGGCATTTGAACTCAAGCAAGCATTTTAACGACTGGGCCCGTCTCAAGCCCCAGTGCCAGACAATAACTTCTCTTTTCTGTTTCAGGCCCTGAAGCGCCAGAGCTTGTTGGGTCTTTCCTTCTTTAATAGCATCTTGGCCCATGGGGACCTGCGCAATAACAGGCTCAACCAGCTCTCTGTAAACCTGTGGCACCTGGCACAGAGGCATGGCTATGCGGACACCAGGACCATGGTGAGACACTCAGAGGGCCCCTCACCGAGCCCCTGAGGCACAGGGATTATATGGAGCTACACATGTCCACTGGCAAGAGCACAGCTGTTGTTAACATAGCATCAGGGCATGGCAATTAAACAGCCCTAATTTCCCCCTTTTTGAAAGGCACCAGGCCCAAGATTTCTGCAGTCATTTCCTTGCTCTACAAAATATAACACTATTAAAAGTTTATTCCCTCTGAATACTACATATATTAAAAGATCAGTCATTCTTGACCACATCCAAATTTAATTTTAAGGGTAATTTGTAATCTAAGATGTTTTAAAGATTATGCTTGTTTCTTCGCTCCCTTATCCTCCAAAGACTTTACCTGTTTCTCTGCTAAGAAAAAAGTAGGTCATTTCTACTGGGTGATTTGTTGCAGCCTTGGGCTCTAAGGATAGAGAATTACGAACCAGAAAGGAGATGGTTCATTCTTTTTCCTCCTAGGTGAAAACTCTGGAATACATCAAGAAGCAGAGCAAACAACCAGATATGGGTCATCTGACTGACCTGGCACTCAGGCTTCCTTTGCAAACTAGAACCTGACCCTGGGGCCCGTCCCTAAGGCCTGCACCTGGAGCAGTGGGACCTAATCCAGAAAGACCTGCTTTTTATTTTATTTTTACACATAACAATTGGTTTAAGCTTCTACCAAGCTTCTTGGCCTCTACCAAGATTATTCTGACAGTAAAGAAGTGGAATTGTAAGAACGTTAAAATTTAATCTTGTTCACTGAGCAACAGAATACAGGTAACACCTTTCTTTCTGGTAGGTGTCTTTATTTTTAATTGGGAAAAGAGCCAGTTTCCTCTAATTGGAGTCTAGAATTAAATGTTACCTAAACCACCTTGGAGGATTCATAAAAGGCAGATGGCTCAGTTAATTTCTTTTTCTATCAAAAAGTAGCTCTTGATTGAACTTAGAACATATTCTTTAATGGCATAAACCTCCTGAGGGAATATTTATGGTCATGCTGCTTGTTCAATTATTTCTGATTTTTTATATAGGAGAAAGAGAATGTCTAAACATTTTGCCTGGCTTGCTTTGTAGCTGTAATTCTAAATAGCATGTGATTCTGTCTACTTTTTACCACCAGTTAGGTAGAATCTGAGTCTTGTTTTACCACTGATGAGTTCCCACTGACATTTTATTTTAAATCAATAAAAGTATTAGTATTGATTGGTGGGGATTCCCAGCCTAGAACCCCTTGTTCAAGAAAATACCTCCATGTTGTAAATGAATAGTACCCCAAACTACTGTGCTTTTGGAAGGTAGTCACTGGACATAGATTACATTTTTCTCTACCTTGTGAAATGCAATTCACACAGCTAATCTCAGTAAAAGTGGCTAAGATAATTTTAAAAATAAATTTAGATAAACTGATATTTTAACTGTTTACTACTAAGAATGTACTATAGATTTTTTTCTGGCCGACTTAATAGTGACAGTTCCCCACCCCACAAGGAATTCTGTTGAAAACATAGATAACCTCCAATAAAGAACAGCAGGTAGTGGAGAATGCCCCTTCATGGAACAAAACATACAGAAATTCAGAGAGCATAGTGACATTGCTCAAATATTCCTAAGTGGCCTTTATTTCACAAAATTATTTCCAGTACTATTAGTATATGGTACTATTTAAATAAAACAGTTGGAAAATTCACAAATTATGTGCCTTAAAAAGTCATTTCTTCTACTATGAGGCTGAACACATCAGACAGCATTAGTTCCTGAGCCAGAGTCAGCAAATTCTTGTCACTCTTATATTCTCCTGAAGTTGGATTTCCCCAGGTCAGGTATATGTACACCAAAATAACTTCTGAATCATATAGCTTGGCCAGGCAGAGGTGTAGGTTTTCTATGTTCTTGTGAAGTTTTCTCCAGCCCAATATTATATCAATTAGCCCATCCCTAAAAGCCACAGCCTACATGAGATAAAGTCTAATCAAAAGATGATGGAACACTAAAAAAGCCCCAAGATTTAATAATTAAGGTAAAAATGAGGAAAACTTATGCATGAGACCTATGTTCATTTTCTTTCACTGCTTTAATATCAGTAAATTACTACAAGCTTAGTGGCTTAAAGAACACTATTATCACCTTACAGTTCTACTGGCCAGAAGTCCAGTTAGTCTCAGTGGGCTTACCTTCAAAATCAAGGTATTACAGCAGGACTGGTTACTTCGGGCAGCTCTAGGGAATCCATTTTCTGCCTTTTCCAGTTCTTACAGACTGCCTGCCTGCCTTGCCTTGTGTTCCTTTCTTTCTTCTTCAAAGCCACCACCAGCTTGTGGAGTCTCCTACAGTGTGTCTCCCTCTTCCACATTAAAGGACCCTTGTGATAAGACTGGGCCCATTTGGATAATCCAGGATAATCTTATTTTAAGGTCAGCTGATTAGCAACCTTAATTCTGTATGTTACCTTAAACTCCTTTTTATTTTGTATCCTAACATTCACAGGTTCTGGTGACTAGGACATGAGCATATATTTGGGGTGGCAGGGCATTCTGCCAACTATAATCTTGAATAGTTCTAAGTTTATAAAGTGGCTAAGAATCATGAGGTTTTGGGAACAGCTGGATAAGGGCAATTGTAAGGAGAGAAGGAGGATTAGTCAGTAGGATAACCCCAAGGGAAAAACAGCCAACATGTTTGAGAAAGGGGCTTTAAAATAAGACTTTGGCCAGGCTAGACCTCCCCTGTCCATCTCCCTGAGATTTTGAACAAAAATCTAAAACCTCCTAGTTCTGATCGAGACAGGCTGTGTCTACTCAGAGTCAAGAAATGAACATGGAAATCACCCCAAATCTTGCAGCTGGAGGAGGGTACTGGGCAAGAGGGTCAGGGGTGGCTGAAGCCAATATGGTTTAATTCACAAAGGACAGGAACCCAGCTAACACCAGGTCAGACAGGAAGTCCACCTAAGACCTCAGATTGTTGCAAGACACAGACCTACTCATGTAAGCAATGGCAGTTTGCATAGACAAGGTTAAGTTAAATCTGAGGACACAGTGATATCTTGCTATCTTGGTTGCCCAACCTTCCTGGCTAGACCCTGTTTAAGGCACAGAATTCAATAAACTTTACTCTGAGCAACTTTCCTCTTCAGTAAGTGGTGATAGAGTGAATTCAAAAGTCAGATCCTACTACACTATTTATATTAAACAGGATATGAAAGGCCTGACTATCAAACCCTAATGAAAGCTTATCACTATGAGGATAAGACAGTGGACAATCCATCATCCTCTCTCCAGAATCACCCAAGGGATAGATGGCTAGCCACAATCCTTCCTCATGAGCCAAGGCAGTCAGTCCCAAAGCAGTGTGGTCTCTTGCAAGATAAAAATGATCAGAGTAGTCAGTTGGTTTCCTTTTACACCAGTGGTCTCCAACCTTTTTGTCACCAGAAACACAGTTTCATGGAAGACAATTTTTCCACAGATGGGGAGGTGGGAATGGTTTCAGGATGTTTCCTGCTGTGTGGTCTAGCCCGGTTCCTGACAGGCCCAGACCGGTACTAGTCTGCGGCCTGGATGTTGGGGACCCCTGTTTTATATGAAACAAAATCCTATAGTATTGATCAAGGCAAGAAGACTTAGTCCTTTGTCAAAGGAGGTGCTTCAAAGCTAACTCCAATACAGAGTCTCTCATTCTAAGCATTTGGGTGGCCTCTTCCATTATGTATCTCAAGGCTGAATCCATGAAAGGCCAAATTCATGTCCTGAGGGCACTGGCCCACTCCAGTCATTGCTAGTGCAGATTAGTAGGACGCCTGGCCTGGCTGGTTGGAATCCTGGTAAGCCTGCCTCACCTCTGCCCACGTTCGTCTCACAAGCATCTGCTCCTCACTTCTTGCTTACTGGCCTCACTGCTTGCTTACTGGCCATGTGTCAGGGACTGGTTCATGAAGTGTACCTTGGGGGACTTTTGGAAGTTTCTGTGAACCACAAGGTTTTTCTTCCCCTGGAATATTCTAGTATCTTGATAAGCACCCTGGAATTGCTATAGCCATCTCTCCACCAGCCTGATGAAGCCACCACTAATGATGGAGAAGAAAGGAAGAGTGTTTCCTTGATGAGCCACTGGATCAACTGTCTACATCAGGACTTCCTGCCATCTGAGACTTTATCTCCTGGTTATTTAGGCCTGCTTGAGACAGGATGTCTGTAGGAGGCATTCAAGCCAAGTGATGTGGAAATTTCCCAATCATGTATTTTGGGAAGCAAAATGCTAGGTGAATGGAGAGAACATAGTCACATGCCACTTGGGTTACTGTACCTGGAGCTCTGTGAGGCTGACTCTAGCACTCAGGCTTGGGAACACTGTCCACAGCTGATAAGGTAACTTCTGGGGTTATCCCCACAAGTCTGTGCCTCCTGGCATTGGACCTCTACCAAGTCACATGGGATTCCTTCTTCATGATGGAAAATAATCTAATAAACACATCCCTGGGAATTTGCTATTGGTTCCTGGACTAACCACTCTCAAAAATGTCTTGTTCATAATTCAGTAAAAGCAGAAACCGTAAATCCAAGCTCACTACTGGAGTTAGAAGGCAGGTAGCTGGACAAGATTGGTTTCAAAACACATTTCCCAGGAACTGATTACTTAGCCACGTTTGCTTGGTGGCAATTCAAGATGCTTATTTGCCTGCAGCTATTCCAAGATTGAAAAGGAAAATGAGTTTGTCACTTCTGTTCATGACTAATTCTACCTCCTGTTTGAGATTTCTGTAATAGATTTCTGTTACTACAATCAGAACTCATTTATATAACACTCCAGTGAGTATTCCAGGAGAAATTCCAACGGGGGGAGGTATGTTTACAGTAGTGAACATTAGTATAGGGCTTGAGTTATGAAAGTATAACACACTGCACTTACTAGCTAGATGATCCTGGGAAGTTATTCATCCCTGAACTCCAGATTCCTGATCTGTAAGATGGGGATAACAACAGCACCTATTTCATAGTTAAGAATATTACATTAACACAAGTGAAACACTGGTATACTTCTGGCATGTACTCAACAAATATTATTTATATGGGGGGGTCCCCCTAAAAAAACTGGTCTTTTGGAGGGTGGGCTCCTTGTGGTACAGGCTTCCCCCACTGTTCTAGGAACCCATCTGTATCAGTGTACCAGTTGGTGTTATTGTGAGAGGCTGTGTTTGGCTTCAGTGATTTTTTTTTTTTTAAGACCCTTTCAGTGCATTTGCCCATTTCATGATGGGTGATTTATGAGTGCACCTGCCCACACTGTACTGAGTGTTGAGCAGTTTTTGAGCAAAATGGCATGTCCCTTGGTGCTCCACCCTCCCTATTCACCCGATCTTGCCCTGAGTGACTTTTTCTTGTTCCTTCAGATGAAAAAGGTCTTCAAAGGTAAATGTTTTGCTCATGTGAAATGGGTGAAACAAAAAATGGTAGAAGTACTAAAAGGCATCAAAATCAACAAGTTCAGAAATTTTTGAACAGTTGCGGGGGGAATCTCAATAGGTGTATTGCATCAAATGGAGAGTACTTTGAAGGTGACTGAAGTTAAACATGTAAGCATAAATATGCATTTTTTATAAATGAATTCTGGTTTTATGGAGCCCCCCTCCTTGTACGTAATGTCTTCAAATTGGGATGGAAGGCTTAACACAGAAACCTTGTTTTTACCCACTCACATATTCTATTGGCTCCTGAAACATAAGATGCCCCCACTCCTTTATCTTTGTAGGAGTTCAGTTTCAGACAACTGTCACAAAGCCTTCGTCTGTATAACTGAATAATAAAAGCAATTTTAACTTGGGAGACAGGACAGTGGAGTTTAATCTTCAAACTTGATTGACTTGGAAGCATTCCTGTCAATATAAAAGATCTTATTTGGGGTGGTACTGAAGCTAAGGCCAGTGCCCGAGCTGTACTTCCAGCTCATGGCCCGGTCCTGGTCCTGCTGCAGGCTTTGCTGCAGGGTGTCAGCAGCCTTCCTGTTGAGTGCCATGTTGGGCCTTCCAATCGTGTCAGGGGTGTGGCTGAATGAAGGGGACAGATTTTTAAAGCTACCCATAAGTTTGAGAAATTTCAGTTTCTGTTCCTCGTTGTCAAAACCAGTAGTATCCCATTGACCAAACTGAGTTCCCTGTATTAATGAGAAAAAAGGTGTTATTTTCCTCATTTTCAAATTGAGCAAGCACTTTCCTTTCCCTAAAACCACTAACACAGGGAGGATCCAGCTGATTAAATGCTTGCTAAGTACCAGACACTGTACTCATGAACACATAAATCTTTATTCTAACAAGAGCCATATGAGGAACCCCCCTGAAAAATGGAATTATCTTTTGGAGGGCAGGCACCTTGTACAGGCTTCCCGTTAGGTTAGTGTTCTAGGAACCCAGTATTGTGAAAGGCTGCATTTGACTTCAGTGAATTATTTTCTTTAAGACTCAACATATTTGCCCATTTCATGACGGGTGATTTACAAATGCACTTGCCCAAACTACACTGAGTGTTTAGCAGGTTTTGACTAGAAATGGCATGATCCCCCATGCTCCACCTTCCCTATTCCCCCAGTCTAGCCCTGAACAACCTTTTTTTGTTACCCTGGATGAAAAAAGTCCTCTAAGGGAAACATTTTGTCAATGTGGAAGAGATACAAAAAAAGCACTAAAAGGCACCGAAATTGATGAATTCTAAAACTGATTTTAGCAGTGGAAAAAAAAAAAGGCTATCCTGATTAGGTGACTGAAGTTTAAACATGTAAGAATACACAGATTTTTTTGTAAGTACCATTTTTGGGGGTCCCCCTTTTACTGTTATTACTCTCATTTTACTGATAAGGAAATGGGAGATTTGAAGCTTAATAGGACACAACCCTAATTTAGTGACCCCACTACAACTGCATCTCAAGTCTGGCCACCATCAGAGTGTGTTTTTTACACTCTGAGCTGTCTGCCTTACTCCATTTCCTCTAATTCATGGCAATAGCATAGTACACTTCACCTCACCAGCTGGCCAGCCCATTCATCATCCTAAGGTTTCTGTCAGCTGATGGTGGAAGAAGGCAGATGGCAATCTGAAATGCACTTCTCTTCTAAGAAGCATCCCACTTTATAGCAGGAAGGTAATAGAAGCCCAGAGAAGGGTCACACAGCCGAGCTACAGGCTGGGCCAGACCAGGAATTTAGGGTTCTGATTCCTGTCCAGAGCATTCTACCACCCATGCATTGATCATTCATGTTTAAAAAAATGCAAGAGAGCCAAGAGCCCCTCAGAGCAGTGGCCTAAGAAAAGTTTCCATTCCAGTGTCTGAAGGAGAAGCAAGAAATGCAGCTCCCCAAACTATGACTGAAGTCATGCAGACCTGGATCAAAGAAATAAATTAACTCAGGGCAAACTCTGGCAGGGAGGGAGCTAGCTCCCAGGCTGGGGCAGACTTTCTTGTCACTCAGCTCCTCATGCTTCAGAAAAGGGGGAAAGTCCAGGATACTAAGTGCACAACCTCAAAGAGCTCCAGCATCAGACTTACTGCCCACTTTTGGGTTTCAGAAGCTTCTGTTTTGCCTGACTCACGATCAATCTCTTCTTGCAAAGCCTTTCGCCTCACCTGAGCAACGGGGAAGAACGAAAAAAAAAAAAAAAGAAATGAGATACCAAATTTTCCTTTAAGCTTAAAACCTAGAACAAAGATGGGGTAGGAGGACTGGCAGGTGACAGGAAAGAAAGCAGCTTCGCTCTGCTGCAACCTAGGGCAGGCATTTGTTTAACGCAGCCTGTAAGCATCTTGAGGGCTGCAATACCTTGTCCTAAAAAGTGGGCAGGCCTCATTTATCCTTGCTTAGCCATTCCTTAAGGCTGTATTTTAAAGAGGTAGGTCCAAGACAGTGGCATAGGAGGATGCTGAGCTAGCCCCTCCCAAGGGCACAGAGAATGTACACCTATACCTAGAGCAATTCCTCCTGAGAAAAACTGAGGGCCAAATGAACAGCTTCTGCATAACAATCAACAAAGAGAAAGACATAGAGAATGCTGGGGAACTGTGAAACCTCTCTGGGACCTGAGGGAACTCTCCAGGACAGGAGGAACTGGTGACTGCCAACTGTTTACATTTCCCCTGCACTTGCATATTGGGCAGAATCTCTATCCAGGTGATCTGGTTCACTGACAGGGCATCCATAGTGTAAACCCAGCAAAAAGCTCAAACAGGAAAATGAAGACACCACAGTGTACATACAAGTGGGCGCACAACCTTGAGATTGGTCCAGCAGGTACATTAGGGTGCTGCTGCATGCAACCACTGGGTGGTCTGTGCATTCAGAGCTCCTCCTGGAGAGCAGAGCTAGCAAAATTCTGCAGTACTTGCTCACAGAGCTGCCCTGCTGAGAGAAAGTACAGAATAGTAGGGTGCTAGAGAGTGCAGAGCTAGCAAAACTATGCAGTATTTGCTCACAGTGCTACCCTGCCTGGAGATAGTATAGAACTAGCGGAGTGATACAGTGTGTGCACACAGGCTGCCCTGTCCAGAGAAAGTGCAGAACTAGTAAGGTGCTGCCATGTGCACACCAGAATAGCCCTGGTCAGACCCCGCTTGTGCAACAGACAACTAAATCATCAGCAAGTGCCATAGGCATACTGGGTAGCCCCACACAGCTCAGGAGGGCAAAGGAGTAGGCACGCACTAGGGTGCCCCACCAGGACCCCACATGTTCTGGCCAGGCAATACTCACTGTGCATACCCAACCTGACTAGAGCAAGCCTGCCAAAACAATCCAGCACACAGTCTACACACAAGCTATTTTTTCAAGATTGGGAGGAAGAGCTATTTCATCTGACTCATAAAAATGAACACAAAGTGAAACAAAATGGGAGATAGAAAATATGTCCCAAATGAAGGAATGAGAAAAATTCTAATGAAACAGAGATAAGTAGTTTACCTGATAAAGAATTCAAAGAAACGGTCATAAGGATGCTCAATGAATTTCAGAGTAGAAAGAGAAACTCAGAACACTTTAAGAAATACTTTAAACTCAGAGATGGAGAATGTAATAATTGAAATCACTAATACATTAGAGGGGATTGACAGCAGAATGGTTAATATAGAAGAATGGATCAGCAAACAAGAAGACCAAATAGTGGAAATAACTCAATGAGAACAGCAAAATGAAAAAAAAAAAAAAGATTTTTAATATGCCCTGGCCAAGAGCTTAGTTGGTTAGAGTCATCCTGATACACCAAGGTTGAGGGGTCAATCTCCAGTAAGTGCACATACAAGAAGCAACCGATGAATGCATAAATAAGTGGAATAACAAGTTGATGTTTCTGTTTCTCTCCCTACTCCCGCCTCTCTAAAGTCAATTTCAAAAAACTTAAATAAAAAATTTTTTTTAAATGAAAATAGTATTAAGGGACCTCTGGGACAAAATCAAGCACTTTAACATTCACATCTTAGGGATTACAGAAGGAGAAGAGAGAGAGGAAGAGGCAGGAAACATATTTGAAAACATAATGGCTGAAAAGTTTCCTAATCTACGGAAGGAAAGGTATATCCAGAACCACAAGGCAGAGAGTTCCAAAAAAGATGAACCCAAAGAGGCCCACACTAAGACATACTGTAATTAAAATGACAAAAGTTAAAGAAACAAAGACAATCTTGGAGGCAGCAAGAAGGAGACAGTAGTCAAGTAAAAGAGAAACCAAAGAAGGTACCAGCTAATTTCCTAACAGGAACTTTATAGGCTAGAAGGGACTATCAGGAAATATTTAAAGTGCAGAAAGAAAGGAATCTATAACCTAGAATACTATGCTGGCAGATCACCACTCAGAGCTGAAGGAAAAAGATTTCCCAGACAAGCAAAACCCAAAGAAGTTAAACACCACTAAACCAACTTTACAAGAAACATTAAAGGGTCTTCTCTAAAGATTTTGTTTATTTTTAGAAGAGGTGAAGAGAGGGAGAAAGAAAGGAACAGACACATCAATGTGAAAGAGAAACATCTATCAGTTGATTTCATATATGCCTCAACTGGGGACTGAACCTGCAAGCCAGGCATGTGCCCTGACCAGGGTTTGAACTAGCAACCTTTTGTCTGTGGTATGACACCCAATCAACTGAGCCACACTGGTCAAGACTAAAGGGTCTTCCTTATGCAGATAAAAACAGGCCATAACCAGATATAAAAAAATACAGGAAGGAAAAAAAATCTCATTGCTAAAGACAAATATACAATAAATGCAGTAAATCAACCACTTAAAAAGCAAGTATGAAAGTTAAAAGACAAAAGTAGTAAAATTAACTTACAATAGTCATTAGATACACAAAAAGACATAAAACATGTCAAAAACAAAGACTGGAGGAGGGAGTAAAAGTGCAGTACTTTTAGAATGTGTCTGAACTTAAAAGCCTATCAGCTTAAAATGATTGCTACGAATAGATGAGAGAGAGAGAGAGAGCTAGAGGGCACGTGCGCGTGCGCGCGCGCGCGCGCGTGTGTATAAAATCTCCAACTCATGGTAACCACAAAACAAAAACATAAACCTATAAAAAAACTGAAAAAATAAAGAGAAAGAAACCCAAACAAAACACTGAAGTAAACCAGCATATTAGAGATAAAGAGAAGAACTAAACTGAGAACATAAAAACCAAAAGAACAATTAACAAAATGTCAATAAGCACATACTTATAAAAAATTACTTTAAGTGTAAATGGACTAAATGTTCTCAAAAAACATAAGGTGGCAGAATGGAGTAGAATAAAAAAAGACCCATCTATATGCCAACTAAAAGAGAATCACTTGAGACTGAAAGACACACAGACTGAAAGTGGAGGTATGGCAAAAGATATTACATGCAAGTAGAAAGGAAATGAAATGAAAACTGGGATAGTAATACTCATACCCCACAAAATTACCTTGAAGACAAAGAATGTAAAAAAGATAAAGGCAGATACTACACAATGATAAAGGGGTCAATCCAAGAAGAGGATATAACAATTCTAAATATCTAGGTACCCAGTATAGGACCACCTAAGTATATAAATCAAATATTAATTGACATAAAGGCAAAAATTAACAGTAATACTATAATAGTTGGTTGGGAACCTTAATACCCCTACTTACTTCAATGGGTAGATCATCTAAAAATTTCAAAAGGAAATAATGGCCTTAACAGATCAGATTAAAAGCAAGTTAAGCGACATTTACAGAACATTTAGTCCACAAAGAGCAGATTACACTTTTTCTCCAGTGCACATGGATCATTTTCTAGGATACAGCACATATTAGGCCACAAATTTCAATAAATTCAAGAAAACAAATTATATCAAGCATATTTTCTCACCACAATGGCATGAAACCAGAAATCAAATGCATGAAGAAAAATGAAAAACAAATTCATGGAGGTTAAACACCATGACACCAAACAACAAATGGATCAAAGAGGTAATCTAAAATACCTGGAGACAAATGAAAATAGAACTTTCAAAAGTTTATGGGAAGCAGCAAAAGCAGGACTAAGAGGGAAGTTAACTGCTGTATAGGCCTACAAAAAAACTCGAAACATCCTACGTTATCTAACTTGACACCTAAGGAAAAAGAAAAAGAAAAACAAAACCCAAATTTTCAGAGTGAAATAAACAAAGACTAAAAATAGAAGGCTCAATGGCAGAGGAGTGAAGGGAAGCCACAGTAAATACCTCCCAGGACCAATAGCAAGAGATAAACCTTATAATCTCAGACAACAGAAGAATCAGCTTCAGTACAACCTGTCTGGTAAGGAGTGTGGTGGAGACTTGAGAAGGCTGGCCAGGTGCAAACAGACGGCAGCACTGGAGGGGTAATTAACAAACCAGTTGGATCCCCCCTGAGAGGTGTGGAGTCTAAACCCTAAGCTGAGATCCCCAGCTTAGGGCACCAGAGCCCAAAAAGTAAACAGACAGCAATCATCGACCAAAAGTGGCAGGGTTGCGCTCTGCTAGAGACAGATGGCTGGAGACACAAAGAGACATTTAAAGGGCCAACACACAAATTTTCATTTGCAGCCACCTACCCTGGGGTCTGGCAAAGGGAGGGGCAGAGTGGGCTAGAGACACCTGAGGAGACTGGGGACAGAAGCTTTGGGGAGAGAACTGAGAAAGCAGCTGCTGGGATCCCAGTGCTGAGTTATCAACCATATAACAGCAGCCATCCTACTCAGGCAGACCACTCCCCTCTGAGTGGCAGCAGCCTTAGAAGAAAAAAAGCTCCAGCTCCAGGAGGGATTCTGCACTGCCCTATGGGGCTTAAGCCTGACAGCTAGGTGAATAATGACTAGATCAACAACCAAAGAAGTCACCCACAGAGAGTAGATCCCTGGCAAAGGTGGAGCAGAGTGCACTAGATGCACTTGAGGAGACACTCAGGACAGAGGCTTTGGAGACAGAACTGAGAAAGTAGTGGCTGGAATCCTGATGCTGAGTTGTCACCCACAGGGCAGCACCAATACTGCTCAGGTAGACCACTCTACTCCAAGCAACAACAGCCTGAAAGAAAACAAGAGCCCTAACCCCAGAGGAATTGTGTCACCCTATGGGGCTTAAGTCTAACTGCTCAGTGCAGAGTGAATAGATCAACAACAGAAGGAGACAGTCCCTGGCAGTCTCCAAGCAGGCTGCCTAAGGTCAGACAGGGTCAACATCTGACATCACCAGAGGCAGATCCAGAAAGCAAAAACAGTGGTAAGTACTACAGGCCACCAAGAAGAAATCCACTGTATTCTCCATGATGTGCGATACTATCTTTCTTGAATAGCCTTTTAACATTCAATTCTTGACCTTCAAGTGTATGCATATTAAGTCACTAGATTTCACACTGTAGCTTATCTCTCTCCTTTCTTATAACAGTCTTAATCTCTTTACAATTTTATTAATACTGGTTCATTTGCTTTTGATAGTGGGATTGTAGGTGGGAGTTAATTTTGTGGATGTGGGTTTGCTTCGTCAGCTTTGTGGATTTGTTCTGATAGCACCTGCACAACAGCATACAAGATATGGTGGGCAGAGTGACCCTCAGTAAACCAGCTGCATGGAAGTACCCACTAAAGAACAGCATAACAAAACTAAAACCCAGTTACATCCAGAGAGTCACATAAACTGTATAAAGAGCATCCCAAGATAATCAAGTTCAGGAAATCAAGGAGACTGCATGACTGATCCTCACAGGTCTCCTACCATACAACTTCACATCACAAACTAAGAGAGTCAGAACAGATCAATTTAAGAAGAAGAAGCTAACAAGAAGAGTCTCAAAAACAACGGGAAGACAAAGAAACAAACCCCAAACAAAAGGAAAGGAGGAAGACTCAGAAAAAAATGCTAAATAAAATACAGGCAAGTCAATTAGCAGATATTGAGTTCAAAGCAATGGTTATAAGGAAGCTCAATGAGCTCACAGAGAATTCCCCAAAACTATAGGGAAACTATGGGGAACTTACTGGAAAGTATATCAGTGTGAAAAAGAAAATAGAAACTATCAACAAGAGACAAGAGGAAATGAAGAATACAATTTCTAAGTTGAAGAACACAGGAAAAGGAATAAAAAACAGGCTAGATGAAGCAGAGGACAGAATCAGCAAGCTGTAGGACAAGGTAGACAAAAACTCCCAGGAAGACCAAGAAAAGGAAAAAAGACTCCAAAAGAAATAACAGGTGGTAAGTGAACTTCAGGACAAGATGGAACATATTAATATCCTTATAACAGGGATACCAGAAGGAGAAGTGCAAAAGAGAAAAACTGTTTGAAAAAGTAATGGTGGAAAACTTCCTTAATTTGATGAAAAAGTCACACAAATGCAGGAAGCACAGAGGGTCCCAATCAAGAGGAACCCAAAGAGGCCCATTCCAACATACATCATAATTAAAATGGCAAAATTCTAAGACAAAGAGAGAATCTTTTTTTTTTTAAAGATTTTATTTGTTTATTTTTAGAGGGGAAGGGAGGGAGATAGAGAGAGAAACATCAATGTGCGGTTGCTGGGGGTTATGGCTTGCAACCCAGGCATGTACCCTGGCTGGGAATTGAACCTGGGACACTTTGGTTCCCAGTCCACGCTCAATCCACTGAGCTACGCCAGCCAGGGCGACAAAGAGAGAATCTTAAAGGCAGCAAGGGAGAAATAGAAAGTAACATACAAGGGAGCCCTGGTAAGAGTAGCAGCTGACTTCTCAATGGAAATGCTGCAAGCCAGAAGGGAATGGCAAGGAATATTCCAAGTAATGAAAAACGAAGGCCTGCAACTAAGACTACTCTATCCAGCAAGGCTCTCAATTAAAATGAAGGCCAAATAAGGAGTTTTCCATACAAAAGAAGCCTCAAAGAACATACCTCCTTCAACTAGCTCTGCAAGAGATGCTAAAGGGACTGTTTTAGGAAAGGAAAAAGAATGAGAGAGAGAGGAACACAGGCATGAAAAATGGCAATGAATAAGTACCTATCAATAATAACCTTAAATGTAAATGGATTAAATGCTCCAATCAAAAGACATACTGTAGCTCAATTGAAAAGAAATCATGATCCACACATATGCTGCCTACAAGAGCTCCACACCAGAACAAAAGACCTACACACACTGAAAGTGAAGGGCTGGAAACAAATCTTCCAAGCAAATGGACAGGAAAAAAAAGCCGGGGTAGCAATACTCATATCAAACAAAATAGACTTCCAAAAGAGGTCCATAAAAAGAGACCCAGAAGGACACTTCATAATACTCAAGGAAGGGAAGAATCCATCAAGAAGACATAAACATTATAAATATATATGCACCCAACATAGGAGCACCCAAATATATAAGGAAAATATTGGAGTACTTCAAGAAAGAATTGACAGCAACACAATTACAGTAGGGGATTTTAGCACCCCACTGTCAAAAATGGATAGATCTTCCAAACAAAATATCAACAAAGATATTGTGACATTGAACAATATCCTTGATCAAATGGACTTAGCTGATATATATAGAGAGAGAGCTTTTCATCCCAAAGAAACAAAATGCACATTCTTTTCTAATACACATGGAACATTTTCAAAGATAGGCCACATGATAGCACACAAAACAAGCTTCAACAAATTGAAGACAATTGAAATCATATCATTTTCTCCAACCACAAGAGACTGAAGCTAGAAACCAAATTCAGGGAAAAATCTCAAACCACTCAAACTCATGGAGATTGCATAGCATGCTATTAAACAATGAATGGGTCAAGAATGAGATCAAGGAAGAAATCGAAACATTTCTAGAAAGAAGTGAAAATGAACTCACAACTGTCCAAAACTTATGGGACATAGCGAACAGATTCCTGAGAGGGAAGTTCACAGCGATACAACCTACCTTAACCTAACCCTACACCTACAAGAACTGTAGGAACAACAACAAGACAGCCAAGAGCAAATAGAAGGAAGGAAATGACCAAGATCAGAGCAGAATTCAACGACATAGAGACTAAAAGCACAATTCTAAGGATCAATAAATCCAGGAGCTGGTTCTTTGAAAAGACAAATAAAATCAACAAGCCTTTAAGCAGACCCATCAAAAACAAAAGAGGACCCAAATAAACACAATCAGAATGAAAGAGGAGAGATTCCAACTGATATCACAGAAATACAAAGGACTGTAAGAAATTACTATGAAGAACTATATGCCAGTAAATTGGAAAACCTAGATGAAATGGACAAATTTCTGGAAAAATATAATCTTCCAAAACTGCATGAAGAAGCAGCAGAAAGGCTGAACAGACCAATAACAGCTGATGAAATTGAAGTAGTGATCAAAAAATTCCGGCACACAAAAAAACTGGCCTGGATGGTTTCACAGGAGAACTGGGTTTGATCTCCAAAATATGTAAAGAACTCACACAACTCTACTCTAGGAAAACAAACAACCCTATTAAAAAGTTGGGGTAAAAAGTTGGGCTCATTTTTTAATGGGCTAAGGACTTGAACAGACACTTCTTCAAGGAGGACATACAAATGGCAAATAGACACATGAAAAACACTCAATGTCACTAACTATCAGAGAGAGGCAATGAGACATCCCCTGTTAGAATGGCTATCATCAATAAATCAACAAACAAGTACTCGTGAGGATGTGGAGAAAGGGAACCTTAGGGCAATGCTGTGGGAATGCAGACTGGTGCAGCCACTCTGGAAAGCTGCATGGAGTTTCCTTAATAAAATTAAAATCGAACTGCTGTTTCACCCAGTGACCTCACTTCTGGGAATATATCCTAAGAATCCCTAAACACCAATCAGAATATATGCGCCCTGATGTTTATAGCAGCATTATTTACCCAAGATGGACAGCCTGGGTGTCCATTAGTAGATAAATAGATAAAAAAGCTAAGGTACATTTACATAATGGAATACTACTCTTATCCTTTGGAACGGCATGGATGGACCTGGACAGCATTATGCTAAATAAATCAGTCAGAGAAAGACAAGTACCACATGATTTCACTCATATATGGAATCTAATGAACACAATAAACTAACAAAACAGAAAAACTGAGAGAACAGACTGACAGCTGTCAAAGGACAGGGGGGTTGTCGGGCTGGGTGAAAATGTGAAGGGATTATGCTATTAAAAAAGTCATATTCACAGACAACAGTATGGTGATTATCAGAGGGTAAAGGGGTATGGAGAGGTAGAGGATGGTAAAGGGTGAATAAATGGTGATGGAAGGAGACGAGTTGGAATGGTGAACACACAATACAACATACAGATGATATAGGACTGTACACCTCAAACCTATATAATTTTATTAACAAATGTCAACCCAATAAATTAAAAAAAAAATTGGCAGAGGACATGAATAGACACTTTTCCAAAGGGAACATACAGATAGCCAACAAACACTTGAAAAGATGCTCAATATCACTAATCATTAGGAAAATTCAAATTAAAACCACAATGAAATATCACCACACAGCTGTCAAAATGGATATCATCAATATAAAAACAGAGAAGTGTTGGTGAGAATGTGAAGAAAAGGGAACCCTCGTGCACTGTTGGTGGGAATGCAGGTTGGTGCAGCCAATATTGAAAACAGTATGGAAGTTCCTTCAAAAAATTAAAAATAGAACTACTTTATGACCCAACGGTTCTATGTGTAGGTATTGAAAGAAATCCAAACATTCATTAGAAAAGGGTACATATATGCACTCCTATGTTCATTGCAGTGTTACTTACAATAGCCAAGATATGGAAGCCATGCAAGTGCTTGTCAAAAGAAGAGTGGATAAAAATGCTGAGTACATATATGAAATGAAATATTACTTACCCATAAACAGAACTAAATCTTACTATTTGCAACAACTAGATGTTATGCTAAATAAGTAAAATAAGCCAGACAGAGAAAGAAAAATACCATGATTTCCCTTACACGTGGAATCTAAAAACTTAAACAAATAAGACAAATAAACTCATAGGTATAGAAAACAAACTGATGTTTCACCAGAGGGAAACAGCGTTGGAGGGCTGGGTGAAAAAGGTGATAGGATTAAGAAGTATAAATTGCCAGTTACAGAATAGTATAAGCACAGCATAGGGAATGTATGTAGTCAGTAATATTGTTATAACTATGTATAGTGCCAGATGGGTACAAAGACTTATCAGGGTGATCACTTCCTAAGTTATATAAATGTCTAATCATTGTGTTGTATACCTGAAACTAATATAATATTGTATGTTGACTATAACTAAAATATTAATTTATAAAAAATACATTTTTAAAAAAACAAAATTACATGTAAAGCTAGAAAGGATAAATCGAGAAGAATATATCAACAAAGGGTTAACAGTGAATATTAGGGGATAGGATTTCAGGTTCCTTTTTTTTCCTTTCAATTTTATAACAGTAAACTTTTAGTATGAATAGGAAAGACAGAGGGAGAGGTGAGACTCTATTATGCAAAATGGTTAGAAATTTTCTCAAAATTGTAAAATATTAAATAGGCACAAACAGAAAAGCCAAGAGGTTATTTGTGGGCCCTGTTCATATGAAGTGCAAGAGTGTGATGACTCAGGGTCACAGTATCTCACTGAGTCCTAAGTGGCTGGACATACTTGGGAACTGAGCTGAGGGAAGGGGCATGGGGCTTGGATGGGTCAGAGCAGCCTGGCTATTTACTGTTGCCCTGACAAGCTGCATGACCATGACCTACAGGAGGATGAGGAGTTCTCCTTTCTTGGGGCCTGTGTTTTGCCAGGTCCTGGTAGGGCTCTATCAGTGTCATCCCATTTTGATCTTCTTAGCCCCACTAAGATGACCTTTCCTATAGGGAGAGTCCCCCAGTGCCCCAAAGGCATTCATTATGTTAGAAACTTAAAAGGTACTTGTAGGCATCCCTCCTCATACTGGGCTTTCTAAGTACTCACTAATTTTCTCTTCCTCTCCTGGAGAAGCCCCATGAGACAGGAGCCATCCCATATCACATCCTATTGCTTCTCTCCAGAAATTACTTGCTGACAAAGCATGAGGGGGTCATCGGGAGCCTCCTACTTTATAAGTAAAAGTATGAGGAGGCTGGGGAGGAGGATGGGCATGGAGCTCAGTACAGTGAAACTGGGACACACAGCAGGGGCATGCAGCCTATTTCCCGAGGTGGGCTGAGATTGGGCGGCTCTTGGCTTCCCTTGCCCCCCAGTCAATCATTCAAGAGGACATCCTGGCAGGTGGCTTTTTGTCTCTGGCCTTTCGCCCACTGGGCCAGAGCCCCTGGTCTGGGATTGCTCAGTGGCCAAAGGGGAGAAGAAGCTGCACTCCCACAGCTGTGATAGGCCAGAGGAAAGCCTATCTGCAGGTCTTGCTCCTGGCACTGGTGCAGCTGTACTATTCCTTTTATTATTTCTCCTCCCAACATCTCATATTCTCTTTCTTATAATATTCTTATTCTCTTTCCACCTATGTAAATCTTTGTTCATCTGTTGTTGTTCCTAGTGATTCGCTATGTTTTAAAATTTGATTTCAAACCTTACATTATACTCTTCCCTATTCTTACTCCATTTTGCCATTGCTGTTCCCTTTTTTACTTACATTTTAAATTTTATTTTCTCCCTTTCTTTGCCTTGTTTCTATTCCCCATTCTTATTTTTTCTCCTCCTTCTTCCCTCTTAAAATCAAATTCTCTCCTTTAGTCATATCACTGTCTTTTTCCTATTGTAATTCCTTTCTACCTTTATTAATCTTTGTTCATTTGCTGTTCATAATGCTGATGTAGTATGTGGTAGGGGGGTATTTTTGCTAGTGTAGGTTTGGTTTTCTGAGTAGTTTTGCTTTTTTCTGCAAGTACCTATACAACAGCATACAAGACATTGTGGACATTGTGACTCCTACTCAGCAAGCTGTATGAGAGTACCCATCAATGTATAAGCATTCAGTAATCAAAGCCCATATACAAGAATAATGACAACATAAACTGAATAAAGCATCCTGAACAGATCAAAGAGACTGAAGCACCAAGTCAACAGAACTCCTACCACAGAAGGCTACCATAGGAAGACAGAAGATCAAAGCAGAGCAATCTGACAAAGAAATGAAAAGAGTCACCTAAAATGGGGAGACAAAGAAACAACCTCTAATCGAAAGGAAAGGAGAAATATCCAGAAAAAGAGCTAAATGAAATTCAGGCAAGCAATCTATCAGATGTAAAGTTCAAAAAATGGTTATAAGGATGCTCAAGGAACTCAGTGAGAACTATAAGGAACTTAATGGGAGCTAAAAGCAACTTAGTGGGAACTACAGCAGCATAAAACTGGACATACAAACTATGAATAAGAACCAGAAGGAAATGAACAATACAAATATGAAAGGAAGAATACACTAGAAAGAATTAAAAGCATGCCAGATGAAGCAGAGAGCTAGAAGACAAGGTAGAAAAAACATCCAGTCAGAGCAATAAATAAAAAGACTCAAAAAGAACCAGCATAGTTTAAGGGAACTTCAGGACATGAAATGTAACAACATTCGCATCATGGGAATACCAGAAGGAGAAGTAGGAAAGGATAGAAAAACTGTTCAAAAAAAAAAAAATGACAGAAAAATTCCCTAACTTGGTGAGGGAAAAATCACACAAGTTCAGGAAGTATAGAGGGTCCCAATCAAAATGAACCCAAAGATGCCCACTCCAAGACACATCATAATTAAAATGCCAAAATTTAAAGACAGTGAGGGAGAAACAGCTAGTAACATACAAGGGAGCTCTGATAAGGCTATCAGCTGATTTCTCAACAGAAACACTATTAAACCAGAAGGGATTGACATGAAATATTCCATGTAATGAAAAGCAAGTACATGCAACCAAGATTTCTCTATACAGTGAGGCTCTCATTTAAAATGGAAAGTGAAATAAAAAAGATTCCCAGACAAAAGAAGGCTAAAAGAGTACATTTCCACCAAGCCAGCACTGCAAGAAATGCTAAAGGGGCTACTTTAAGAAGAAGAAATAGAGAGACAAAGGAAAACAGGCCCCAAAGGAAACAATGGCACTGAACAAGTACCTACAATAATAACCTTAAATGTAAATGAATTAAATGCTACACTCAAAGGGCATAGGGTAGCTGAGTGGGTAAGAAAACATGACCCATACATGACCCATACTGTCTACAGAAGTCCTACCTCAGAACAGAAGATCTACACAGGCTGAAAGTGAAGGAATGGAAATAAATATTCCAAGCAAATGGACATGAAAAAAAAGCTGGGGTAGCAATACTTGCATCAGATATAATAGGCTTTAAAATAAAAGCCATAACAAGAGTCAAACAATGTCACTATATAATACTTAAGGGAGGAGTCCAACATAAGGATATAACCCTTGTAAACATATATGCACCCAACATAGGAGCACCTACATACATAAAGAACATCTTGGAGGACTTTAAGAAGGAGATTGGCAGCAATACAGTCATTGTAGGGGATTTTAACACCCCACTGTCAACAACGGGATAGATCTTCCAAAGAATCAACGTGCATAGTATGGCACTGGAAAACACTCAAGATCAAATGAACTTCACATTTATAGAACACTCCAAATAAGGAAAGTACACATTATTTTCAAACACACATGGATTATTTTCGAAGATAAACCATATGGTAGGACATAAAACAAGCCTTAACAAATACAAGAAAACTGAAATCATATCAAGCATCTTGGATCACAATGGCTAGAAACTAGAAACCAACCCCAAGGAAAAACCTCAAAAACAGTCAAATACATGGAGACTGAATAACATGCTATTAAATAATGAATGGGTTAACAATGAGATCAAGGAAGAAATAAAAAAGTGTACAAATGAATATGAACACAAAACAACCCAAAACCTATGGGACACAGCAAAGACAGTCCTGAGAAGGAAGTTTACAGCAGCACAGGCCTTCCTAAAGAAGATAGAAAAATCTCAAAACACCTAACCCTACATAAAAAAGAAAACAGGAACAACAACAAACAAAGCCCAGAGCAAGTAGAAGGAAATAATCAAGATCAGACCAGAATTAGGTGACACAGAGAATTAAAAAAAAAACCCACAAAAAAATCTATAAATCCAGGAGCTCGTTCTTTGACAAGATAAACAAAATAGACAAACTTTTAACCAGACTCATCAAAAAAAAAAAAGGGGGGGGAAGACCCAAATAAATACAATCAGAAATGAAAGGGTGGAAATAACAATAGATACCACAGAAATACAAAGGATTATAAGAAAGTACTGTGAACTACGTGCCAAGAAACTGGACAACCTAAACATAATGGACATATTTCTGAAAATATACAATTTCCCAAAACTGATTCAAGAAGAAGCAGAAAGTCTGAATGGACTGATAACAATTAGGGAAACTGAAGCAGTACTCAGAAAAACCCCGGCACACAAAAGCCCTGGACCAGATGGCTTCACAGGTGAATTTTACCAAACATTTAAAGAAGAACTAACTCCTATCCTTCTCAAAGTATGACAAATAATTTAAGAAGAGGGAATACTCCAAACTCTTATTTAGGAGATCAGTATCACTTTAATTCTAAAACAAGGTAAACACACAGCAAAGAAAGAAAATTACAGGCCAATATCTCTAATGAACACAGATGCTAAAATTCTCAACAAAATATTGGCAATCTGGATCCAGCAATACATTAAATAGATCATATACTATGCTTAAGTGGGTTTTATCCCAAGGATGCAAGGATGGTATAACATTCACAAATCAATAAATGTAATACATCGCATGAACAAAATGAAAGACAAAATCACATGATCATATCAATGGATGCTGAAAAAGTATTTGACAAAATCCAGTAGCCATTTATGATAAAAACACTCAGCAAAGTAGGAAAAGAGGGAAGCACACCACAACATCATAAAGGCCATATAAGAGAAACCTACTGCCAACATCATACTCTATGGGCAAAACTAAAAGTGTTTCCCTTAATATCAGGAACAAGACAAGGGTGCTTGCTTTGACCACTTCTATCCAACATAGTGCTGGAAGTTCTAGCCACGGTGATTATACAAAAAGAAATCAAAGGCATCCAAATAGGAAAGGAGGAAGTAAAACTGTTACTATCACAGACAACATGATAGTGTAAACAGGAAACCCTATAGTCTTCATCAAAAAACTACTTGACCTAATGAGTGAATTTGGCAAAATAGCAGGATACAAATTCAATAGTCAGAAATTGATGGCATCTTGTACACCAACAAGATGAATTATCAGAAAGAGAAACTATGAAAAAAAAATCCCATTTACTAAAGTAACAAGAAAAATAAAGTACCTAGACATAAATTTAACCAATGAAATGAAAGATCTGTACTTGGAAAACTACAGAACACTGAAGAAAGAAATTGAGGAAGATACAAATAAATGGAAGCATATACTATGTTCATGGATTGGAAGAATTAACATCATTAAAATGTCCACACTACCCAAAGCAATATATAGGTTCAACACAATGCCTTTTAAAATATCAATGTTATATTTTACAGATCAGAATATTCCAAAAATTTATAGAGAACCAGAAAAGACCCCAAATGGCCTCAGGAATCCAGAGAAAGAAGAATAAAATAGGAAGGTCACAATACTTGATATTAAACTACACTACAAGACCAGTGTAATCCAGAGAGTCTGGTACTGGCATAAGAACACACACACAGAACTGATCAATGGAACTGAGTTGAGAGCCCAGAAATAAACCCATGTTTTTATGTTCAATTAGTATTTGACAAAGGGGGCATGAGCATACAATGGAGTAAAAACAGTCTCTTTACTAAATGGTGTTGAGAGAACTGGACTGGTACATGCAAAAACATGAAACTAGACCACTAACTTACACCATACACCAGAATAAACCCAAAATGGATAAAGGACTTAAATGTAAGTTGTGATACCATAAAAGTCCTAGCAGAAAACATAGGCAGTAAAATTTCAGAAATCCCATGTGGCAATATTTTCACTGCCATATGTCCTAAGAAAGGAAAAAAAAGGAAAAAAAATAAATGGGAATACATCAAATTAAAAACTTTTCACACAGCTAAAGAAACCATCATTAAAATGAAAAGGGAACCAACTGTATGGGAGAACATATTTGCCAATAACACATTGGATAATGGTTTAATTTCCAGAATTTATAAAGAATATGACTCAATGCCAGAAAAACAAACAACCCAAATTAAAAAATGAGCAAAGGCCTTGAACAGACACTTCTCCAAGGAGGATGTACAGATGGCCCACAGACATAAAAAGATGCTCAACATCACTAGCAATCAGAGAGATGCAAATTAAAACCATAATGAGCTATCACCTCACACCTATCAGAATGGCTATCATTAATAAATCAACAAACAATAAGTGCTGATAAGGATGTGGAGAAAATGGAACCCTACTGCACTGTTGGTGGGAATGCAGACTGGTGCAGCCACTGTAGAAAAAATTAAAAATGGAACTGCCTTATGACAGTTCCCTGGAATATACCCTATGAATCCTGAAACACCAATTTAAAAGAATGCATGCACCCCTACGTTCATAGCAGCACTATTTACAATAGCAAAGTGTTGGCCCTGGCTGGCATAGCTCAGTGGATTGAGTGTAGGCTGTAAACCAAATGGTTGCAGTGTTTGATTCCCAGTCAGGGCATGTGCCTGGGTTGTGGACCAGGTCCACAGTGGGAGCCACCTGAGAGGCAGCTACACATTGATGTTTCTCTCCCTCTCTTCCACTCTCTAGGAATAAATAAATAAATAATGTTAACAACAACAACAACAACGTGTTGGAAACAGCCCAAGTGCCCATCAGTAGATGAGTGAATTACAAAACTGTGGTTCATCTACACAATGGAATACTATGCAGCAGAAAGAAAGAAGGAAGTCCTACCTGTTTGGACAGCATGGATGGAACTGGAGACTGTTATGCTAAGTGAAATAAACCAGTCAGCCAAAGAGAAATACTGTATAATCTCACTTATAACTGGAATGAACAAAATAAACTTACAAGAAAAACAGAACCAGAGACATGGGAACATAGAGCAGACTGATAGCTGTAAGAGGGAAAGAGTGAGGGGGGATTGGGGAATGGTGGAAGGAAGGGGAAGGTCAAAGTACCTATATGAATGACCCATGAACATGGACAATGGAGAAAGGGCTGACTCTGGGTAAGAGGGTTGGGCTGGGTGGAGGGGGGCAAAAGGGAAAAAAATTTGGACAACTGTAATATAATAAAGAATAAAAAATTTTTCTAAATGTGTAAGTATGAGGTAGACCCCTGCTGAGTATCTCACAACATAATCTGGTTTGGTTTTGACCTGTATGAGGTTAAGTAAGGTTAGTGACTATCCTAGGTTACCTCATTAGTAATGACCTACAGCCAAGTCTATGTAGTTAACACACTGTCCTACCAGGCCTTGGGGTCCAGGGTTGTGAAAGTACCCCAATTCTAGAAAGTCCAGCTTCCATACAGAAAGCACTTACCAGGGGATCTGGGCTGGACAGAAATATAAGCTAGCCCACAACAGAACCACTTCTCAAAATACTCCTGAATTGAAGCCAGGAGGTGATAACATGTGGGCCTGGTTGAGCATGTGTTCCCTGCCCTGGCTTTAGGTCTTGGGAACATGCACCCTTCTCCCCAGTGCAGTGGTTACAGGAAGGAGAGCCTCAGCCTGAGGTTCTTAAATAACCTGATGGTCCCTCAGCCAACAACATGGCAGTGAGGGGCTCTCCCACCATGAAGTGGAGAAGGCCACAGAATTCTCTGCCATGGGAGATGCACCACAGAATCTGGTGGCTTTTGGAGTCCTGGGCCCTTCTGAGACCAGGATCTTGTGGCTTCATAGGAGGGGAACAGCAAGACACATGTGAGGGGCATGAGGACCTGGGCCATACCTGGTCTATGTGTGCCTCATCCATATTGCCTTTCTTTTCCAACACCACCTCTAAGTCTGTGTCAGGCTCCTACACAGGAGAGCAAAGGGAGCAAAAGTCAAGCATAGGCCCTCTGCCCAAGCAGCCCTGTAGGGTAAGATCATGACAAAGTCCCGAAAAGACCCAAGAACCTAGCAGCACCCCAAACTCCGTCACCTATAGAATATTTGACATCCTTTCTCTTCCATGATTCTCCTTAAAACTGTGGCACTCACCTATTTGACAGATGAAGAAACTAAGATTCAGAGAGGTGAAATGACTATCATTAAGTCACCCCTACAGGTCAGAGGTAGGGCTGACACTAACTCAAGTCTCCTGATTCAGGCTAAGGGCATAACCTTTCCCACCACTAGTCATCTGACCTCCCAGGGTGATGCCAAACCAGCAAAGAGGAAAACATATGGTTCCACTGATAGTAGAGGTGAGGGTTGGGGACAAGATGGCAAGGACCAAGAATGTAGAGGTGGGCTCAGGCCTCTGATGGGTGTGGGGAACAGGACTGCCAGCAAACCCACACCTACCCAGTTTTATTCTCCACACTGCTCAACCGCATTCCCTAGTCACTGCTTTCTCTCCTGCCTGGAAAACTATGGGTCTCTAACTCCTGCTTCCTCACCCTCCCATTCCACAAGGAGCTCAGGTGAGCTTCAAAAATTTAATCAGAATACACTATACACCTTAAATGTATACAATTTCATGTTAATTATATCTAAAAAAAAAACCAAAACCCTCAATCAGACTGTCATCTCACTTTCTAAAACACTCCTAGGGCTCTCATCTTGCTTACAAAAAATCCAGACTTCTGTGGTCTCTATGGTTCTCTGTCACTGTCACCCAGTTCTCCCCTCCCCAGCCTCTTTGCTCTTCCCAGGGACTCTGTACCTGCTGCTCTAATTGCATAAATGACCAAGGCCCCTAACATATCTCAGCTGTCATGGGACATCCTCTCTGCGCCTACCCTGACCATGCATGTTTACATGGGCCACACTCTCACTGGCTTCAGGCATTGAGGGACTCTCTGATGGTAAAGCCTTAGGGTGGCCACTTTCCCTTCAGTAATGACAACTGCCACATTTCACTTATCCCCAGAGGCTCTGTTCTCTAACATAATCTGGGAAGACCTTGAAGACATGTATACATTTCAGGGGCTGCTCTGGTAGGTTGAGTCCCTGTCACAGATGTTAAGCAGAGGGGAACTGACTCTCTTACACTGGGTTCTTGGCAGAAGGGATTCTAGATTCTGATGGGAGTTGGGCTCCAAAGCCTCTGGTGTTCCTCCTAAACCCCCAAAAGTTTCTGAATAAAGGAGGAAATTGGTGAAACCCAATCTAATGGTGGACCAGGGTAGAGCTGGGAGAAATCCTGGATGCAGAACTACATCTTGTGAGAGTCCCTATAATCCCCAACTGCATCTGGTAGAGGTGAGCACAGGCCACACAGACACCTTGATGATCCAAGTCCAGATTTGTTCTTCAGTCAGTATTAACTGAGCCCTTTCCTCCTGTGCCAGACCCACCCCTCAATAGGTTACACGTGTGTCAATAAATCCCTTTTCTGGCTTAAGCTGGTTTAAATAGAGTTCTTTCAGCTGAAAAGTTGAGTTGCCCATGTGTGCACATGTACACATTCATACACTCCCAACTTCCACCCTTATTCTCCCAAAGCAGAGTTAATTTCTAAAGGACAACCTACCTCCTCCCAAGTTTCTCCTGATACTTTGTTCTCTTTCCTCTTCTTTGTTCTTTTTCTCTTCAGAGCTGGCTCCTCAATGCCTAGCTGCTGCCGTGCCTTTTTATTGGACTTTCTTTTCTTCTTCACAGGGGATTTGAGGCCATCTCCTATTGGGATGTATTCTGAAGCCTCAACTTTGACTGCCTTCTTTTTACTTCCTTTCCTAGGGCTGCTCTCCATAGACCTAGAGGGCTTGGGGTGGCCAAGGTGGGTGTCTCCCTCCTGGTGGATTTTCTTCTTCTTCATCTTCATGTTGTGTTCCCTGGGGCTTCCCTGCTTCCTTTTCTGCCCCAAAGCTGCCTCTTCCTGGTCATCCTTTCCCAATGAGCAAGCATGCAGATTCCTGGCCTTGATGAACCAAGTGTCCCCAACTGAGAGGGCTGCGGTTTCCTGGGCTTTTCCTTCCTTCTTGTGTATTTTGAGCTTCTTGCCAACTCTGGTCACTTCCTCTCTCTGTCTGGGGTCCAGGAAGGTCTTCATCCTCAAATCAGGGGATGTGGCCAGAGGCCAAAAGAACTTCCTCTTCTTTTTCTTTTCTCCACTTAGGAGCTCAGATGGACCAAAAGCCTGTGCCCTGGGGCTGGAAGACTTCTCTGTCCACCTGGCACGTAACATGGTCTCAAGTTCTAGGTGCTCCTCACAGCGGGTGCTGTGGCCCTTCTTTTTCTTCCTTATTTTCTTCACTAGAGGCATCTCAGATACCTGCCCTTGGATCACACTCTTCATGGGTGATACGGCTCTTGTGGGAAAGACTTCAGTAAAATAACTGTTTCTGTTTACAACTGAGTACTGAGTCTCTGGTTCTCTGATTACTACCTTCTCCTTCTCCTTGTTTTTCTCTGGAAGCCTAAGGTTCAGGTCTCCTTTGTGGGTCTTGGTGATCATTCCTAAAAAATAAAATAAAATAAATAAAGGGTACAAGTTATTCCTACACCAAACCATGTTGTGTACAATTCAACTAGGTATTGCCAAGAGTCATGTTTCTTTGAGTGGATGGTCTGGGAAAACAAGCATGATTCCACAGGAGCAAAAGGAAATATGATCAAAGACACAGAATGAAGCTAACATTCAGACAGCCCCAGGTTGAAATCCAAACTGCTACCTTACCTTAAATCACTCGCCTATTCTCCTTGAGCCTTAATTTCCCCATCTGGAAAATGTGGGAAAACACCACTTCTCAAAGGGCTGTTGGAAAGAATAAATTGAGATAATCCATGGAAAGTGCTTGCTACATTGTTGACTCCTTTTCCTAACCCTCTTACTCATTCTATAGAAATTTATCAACTGCCTATCCTATGAGTACAACTGCAATAAAACCAGACAGACCAGGCACTGCCCTCCAGGGACTCGCATTATACTGGATGCAGAGTACAGGATTCCTAATGTCAGTCCTTCTTGCTGATTCCCACCAATGCAGTGACTGTGGCACAATTAACCCATAAGTCTGTTCATCTAAACAGTTCTGCTTTGTCTAGAAATTAATTCCCCCAACCTGCACTCGAGTGACTTATTCTCCTAATTACTTCCCCCTGTGGCTAATAATAAGACCAGCAGAGAAGTATGGTGAAAGGAGCCCCAGCTAGAGTACATAACACCTGGATTCAAGTTGTGACTCTCTTGACATTCTTGCCTCATAGCTGCTGGCTTCTCCAGGACTTACTTTCCCCATCCACAAAAGAAGAGTTGAACTAAATCAGAGGTAGGTGTGGAGGAGCAAGGAGGAGGACATCCAGCCTGCCTTTTTAAATTTTCAAATAAACTGCTAACATTTAATGATTGAAGACAACACATAGCAACCTAGAGTGTCCAGCCTTTTACTTACTTATTTATATTTTGGGGGGAAATGTCAGAGATGCACCTGTAAGAAGAGGCTGGAGCCCTCAATGCACTTCAGTTTCCAGCTGGACTATTTCTCTCACCCTAGTCACCATCCCAGTTTCTGTTGCTCCCTGGATGACATGGAGACACTCAGGGAAACCAGAAACAAACATCCTCTAACAGAAGGTTTACACAGTGGGAGGGAAAGATCAGGAGCTTCTCCATCTTGGAGTTCTCTTCAGCATCAGACCTGCCTCACTCTTAGTAGCTTCAAAGAATCAGGCCAGGCCTGAGGCAGAGCTCAAGTTCATTCATAATTGCTCCTGGAGAGTCAAAGGACCATCCACTCATTCACTCATGTCTTGTTTTCTGCTGTAGAGGCAGACTTTTGTGGGTTCAGTTCCAGACCACCATAATAAAGTAAGTATCACAATACAGCGAATAGCAATCTTTTGGCTGGTGGAGGGTTGTCTTCCCTTTGTAAAAACACAACACCAGTGAAGTGCAATAAAGTGAAGCACAGTCAAACAAGGTCTGCTTGTACTCCCAGAGCCTAACTCTGTACCAGGCATATAGGTGTCAAAAGATACAAAGATTAATGAGATAAAACACCTGCCATCAAAAAGCAAGTCGATGTGGGAGGGAAAGAGGTGTAATAACATAGATGATACAGGTGATAAAAGCAAACACAGGGATAATGTCAGGATAATGGAGGTCTTCTAACCTAGACTAACAGTTGTCAGGAAACTCTGAAAAACAGTTTTCCACCATAGGCAACTGCAGGATGTTGGCACTAATCCCTGAAACAAAGGAACTGAAGGTGGTGGTGGGAGGCTGGAGGTATGCTGGTTTGAACAGATGCTCTGAGATATTTAAGTGGAGATGTTCCATAGAAAGGTGGATATATGGGTGTGAGGTTCAGAGGTGACTAGGCTGCCATAGGCAAAATAAACTTTGGAATATATGGATGGTAATTAAGCGTTGGACAGAAGCAGTCTGAAACAGAGCCTTAGAAAGTAGACATTTAAGTGGGTGGGCAGAGAAAGAGGGGATGGCAAGAGAGGGAGAAGGTGCAAACCTGGAGAGGGTGGAGTCAAGGGAGCACAGGGTGCCTCAGATGGAGAGTGGTCAACAGACCTGATTTGGAAAAAAAAAAAAAAAGAAGACAAAATAAAATAAACCAGGGGAAGATTGTTGTTAACTTAATCACCTTCTCTCCCCATCTCTGTCATTCAGAACACTGTAGCATCCATCCTCTTTAGCAACGAAGATCCTCTTCAACCCTGCGACCCCAAATGTATTCATTCCTTCAACAACACAAAGTGAACCCAACCAAACTGTCGTGGCAGCCTCATGATGGCTGGCATGACTACCCCATCTCAAAGACTTGCAAACTGAGGCTTAGAAACTTTAACTCACTTGCCCTGGGTCCCAAAGCCTGCGAGTGATAAAAAAAAGCGGTTGGAACGGAGGCCGAGATTTGGAGCCTTGGTTCTGCACGAGAGCACCAAGACCCCAGTCCCACCACAGGATCACTAGCAGGAAGCAAGGGACCCAGGAGGCAAGGCTGGTCCCTCAAAGGCTCTACGGAGCCAAAGCTTCTACACAAACACACTGGGAAGAACCCAGCTAGGACCCGGCTACTAGGAGGGAAAACTTCCTGAAGGCGGCGGCCTCAAGCCAGGATGAGGGGCATACCGGAGACTAGAGAGAGAAGGTGGCGGCACGCAGGTCGTCTGCTTTTCACTCTGTTCACTAAGTTCCCAGGCCCAATCGCCAGACCCCTCTCCGCCCTTCCAAAGTGTATCTTCCGCTCTCACCTGCTTATCAAACTTTTCCGACTGGAACAGAGAACCCGCTCCAGAGTGACCCGGATATCAACTGAGCGACCCGGATATCAACTTCGAGAGGCTGGCCCGCAGTTGGAGAGGTCCTGCTTCTTCCGGGTCGTGGCCGGGGCAAAGGGTGGTTGCCGTGGAAACCGGTCCCATGGCGGCCCTGGGGCGGGTGAGCAGCTCCTCTGGGCAACGCGAGGCCTATTCATTAGAGTTGTCTGTCACCACCAGGACACCAGTGCCCACTGTGTGCCCCACGTCCCCCGAGCGGCCCCTTTCCCCGGGGAAGGTTGCAGAACCGCCAGGGAAGAACCTGTGGGAGCAGATCTGCGAAGGTAGGCAGGCCAGGCAAGCCAGGAGGAGCGGGACTCTGGCGGTCCCGCGGGGGCCGCGTAATTGAAGCCCTTCCTTGCGCCAGTTGACTGTTGCTCCTCAGACCCGCGGAGCTCTCCATTTTACGCCAGGGAAAGAGGCTCCGAGAGGCCTGCCTGAATCACCCAGCGCGGCTTCCAACGTTCTTTCGTTCGTTCGTAGTCAGGTGGCAAGTATGGGGCAGCCTGGGAAAAGCGCAATAAAAGGGGGCCAGGTAGTGTGGGCCTGTGGTGCTGAAACGTCATCCAGTGAACAGGAAAGAATTTCTGGGGCAGAGTCGGGAGCTTGTTTAAAATGTGGATCCCCTGGGCCCTCCCACAGAGCTCCTAAAGGGGTGCTAGGAATCAGGACTTTTAATGCTCACCCTGGAAATTCTGATGTTGATAATCGATGGCCTACATGTTGAACAAGCATGGTCAAGAGACAGACTTAGTTGTTAATCCCTCTGCACTTCTACCCTTCCCTTAAGATCCCCAAACGGATCCTCACCTTATTTTGTGGCCCCACACATAGATACCCTTGGTCATGAGACCCTATAAAAATACTCCATATACGTTGGGCAAATTAATTTAACTTGTTACTCTCTCTGTAAAAAGAGTATAATGATGGCACCTATTTTTTGGCGTTAGGAGGATGCACCCAAATGGTCACAGAAAGTACTTAACACACTGCCCAATTTACAGCAAAAATTCAATAAATGTTAGCTCTTAAGAAGTAATACATACTGGGTGTCTCTTTTTCCTCCTCTAGGCTATAGGCTCCTTAAGGTCAAGAACTCGGGATTTTTTCATTCATGTGGCTACCATCACTACCTCAGCTGTTTGAAACAGTACTGTCCAGCAGAACTTTCCAATGGGGTAGCCACTAGGCACATGTGGTTATTAAGCACTTGAAATGTGGTTAGTACAACTTGGGAACTGCAATTTTTATTTTGCTTAATTTTAATAAACTTAGATAGCCGCCGATGGCTACTATGATGGATGGTACAGGTCAGCAAATATTTGTTGAATGGGAAAAAAAGGATGAATGCACCAGTGTATAGGTCCAGGTAGAAGGAGAGAGAGGGTGATGGGTTGAGAAGTGAGAAATACAGAAGAGGAAGAGAATAGTGGACTCAGAGTTGATAGATGCCCTCATAGGCCATCCATTTCAACTTCCATCCATTGGTCGAATTTATTCTCCAAGTATTACATTGCATTATATCCAGAAAAGCCTATTTCATCTTGAATGTCCACTTTGTAACTTGTATCTATTGGTCCTTACGTCCTTGGTGCTATGACCCAATATACTAATCACTCTACCATTAAAGAATCCAGTCAGATACTTGAAAGTTGTTATTTTGACTGTCCTTCACCCAGAGCTTTCAATTCTCCAGACAAATAGCTTTTCATAGCTAGTGGTGTTTTGTTAGGGAAGCTACTCAACCTCATCTGTAAGACAGGAATAATCTTTGTACCTATCATGGCTGTTGTCAAGAAGTAGAATAAGATGGTGTATGCAAAGGTGCTCAGCAATGTGCCCGGCATTTAGAAGTGCTCAGAAAAGGTTTGTTTTATTGAAACAGAAACATGCCCTGCATTGTGTTTTAGAATCATGGTATTTATTTTGGTCAAACAGGCCTGCCTATAGGAAGAAAGCAAGGACAAAGGGTTTTGGTATTCTCTGAGAAGCAAGTGAATTTATGTCAGTCAATTATGAAATGATATAGTTACACCATAAAGTTAATGAGCTCAAGATGTTGAGTTAGTCCTGACCAGTGTGGCTCAGTTGGCTGGGTGTTGTTCTGCCAAGCGAGGGGTGGCTGGTTCTATTCCCAGTCAGGATACATGTCTGGGTTGCAGATTCAGGCTCCAGTTGGGGCACGTAGGAGAGGCAATCAATCAGTGTTTCTCTCTCACATTGATGTTTCTCTCCCTGTCCCCCTCCCTTCCTCTCTAAAAATAAATAAGTGAAATCTTAAAGAAAAAAAAAAGATAGTGAAGTATATACTGGCATATTAATGATTGTTACTAACCTATATAAATAAGTCCAATTTCTTTCTTTTTTTTTAACCCTCACCTGAGGATATGTTTTTATGGATTTTAGAGAGAGACATTGATGTGAGATAGAAATGTCTATAATTTGCCTCCTTTACATGCCTGAACTGGAATCAAACCCACAACCTTTTGGTGTACATGATGATGTTCCAACCAACTGAGCCACCTGGCCAGGGCGAATAAGCCCAATTTCTTAAAACAAACATTCTAAGAAATGCAGCTTTCTATGGTGTAATAAGTACATTCAGTTTCTCACAGCAAACCTAAAAAAATAGGCTTTGTGGTAATCCTGTCTTCAAGGTTAAGTATTATATTCTGTTAGGATATATACACTTAAGAAGCAAATTCTCACAGCAAGCAGATGGGTCAGAAACTCAGTCACAGGGAGATGAGATAAAGAATAAGTAAATATCTTAACTTAAACAAGACCTTTATCCTACCTGACTGGTGCTCTTTTGGAGGGCTGAGGGGTGGGGGCACCTTATGGAAATTTATCTGTAAATGTTCTTTGTTTTTTTTTTTATCTTTCCAGTGACAAATCAGGGCTTTGTATTCTCAAAACCACTTTAATTAGTATCCATAAATGCCCACTAAGAGTACACTGGCCAAATAAATGTGTCACATAATATATGTAGCAGCCTCAAAAGATGTCCAAGATTCAACACCTAGAATGGTTCCTTGCATGTAGTGGGCTCTCAGTAAATATAAACGAATAGTTAAGTAGATCAAGGGTCAAAAGTAACTTGTTTGTACTGTTTTGTTCATTTATTCATTTGTTCAACAATTATTCTCTGGGAATATGATGGTAAGCACAAACAGACCTAGGTAATTCCATCACAAAATTCAGTCTATTAGAAGAGATTAATTTTTTCAAATTTCAAGTAAGGGCCAAACTAATATGAAGAAAAAGGATACAGTGTGGTAAGGTTCTATACTTGGATGATTTGACCTACTCTGGGAGATCTAAAGTAAATAAATGTATTTGTGTTTTACATATGTTATGTTAATAAATGTACTGAAAAGATTAGGTTGTATCTATGCCAAATCCAACAATGGGTATTGGTTGTAATGGCATTATGCGTGACTTACACTCTACATAAGACATCTCTGTATTATTTGGAATTTTCTCACTATACACTTTTGTAATTAGACAAAGCTATAAATGAATGTATAAAATTCAGATAAATACAGGGTCCCACAGAATTAATGCCTGCTTGAGTGTTGTTGGTAGGGTAATAATACGGGTATAATAATTTATAGTTTTAATTTGAACATTTCACCTAAAATGTCATATGATGTGCTTGAGTGTGACATTGTTATGTTGCAGAATCACATGCTTATGATTTTGTAATAAAAAAGGGCATTATTTGTGCCAGACCCTGTAGATTTCATGCTATATTGGTGTTTCTCAACGGTTTGGGGGAAGAAGGGTGAATTCACATGATTCAGAGGGGTAAAAGTTATAGAGTTGGGACTGTTGTGATGGACAGAATCTCAGATGGCTCAGCCCACAAAATTCCCACTCCTTAATGCACTCACCTCCTAATTAGTCAATAAATCACTAATCTAGGCATTTCTGTCAAGAGACTTTTCAGGAGTAATTAAGTCTGTAATCAGTTGACCTTAAATTAGAGGTTATTATAGGTGGACCAGACCAAATCAGGTGAGCACTTAAATCAGAGAGATTGAACCAGAAGATTTTCCTGTTTGCCTTCAATAAGCAAATAACCATGTGTGAACTATGCCGTGACAAGGACCCAGAGCAGCCTCTAGGAGATGAGAGCAGTCCTTACCAATAACCAAAAAGGAAATGTAGACTTCAGACCTACAACCACAAGAAACTGAATCCTGCCACAACTGTTGAGCGTGCAGATGACCCCAGCCTTCAGAGGAGATCACAGCCATGGCCAAAACCTTGATTTCAGCCTGATGAGACCTGACCTACAGGAACTGAGATCATATGTGATATTCTAAGTAAGATTGTGGTAATTTGTTGCATTGCAATAGAAAATGAATATAGCCATATTGAGAATCAAAATTGCTTATCATCTGCAGTCTGGCATACTTGTCCCCAACCCGATACCTAGGGATTAAAAAAATATATTTTTGTTTAGAAATGCTCTACTATCTGGTAAGTAACTAGCTAATGGAATAAAACTTGTGCCCTATATAAGACTGGTGTCTCAGCACTTCTCAGAGCTGAGCAAGTGGCATTGTTCCCTCTCCGATGCCTCCCTCACATATAGTGCCACGATGCAACAATGTGAGTTGCCCCTCCCTGGTGAATAACTAAGCCTCTACCCCTTACAATGTAACAGCTGGCAACGAGACCAAAAAAAAAATGTCCCTAATGAAAGAACATATGTAGTTATTGATGGAATAAATGTATTCCATCTATATCTTCTTGCCCAGAAACTTTGTTTTTCCTCATCAATGCAAAGTGGCTATGCATTTGCTTTTAAAACATTGACTTTCCAGAAATACTTTTATCAGTTTTTTAGAAGTATAACTAATATTACTGTGAGCATTTTCTGTCCCTCTCTCAGCAATAGTTGTTACCCTGCAGACTTGTATGGAATGTTCTTTACATTAAGACCTCCAACAAATTGGGATTAGTCTTGAAACCTGGCAATCATACTCTACCTCACTGCATATTAGAATCACTTGGAGAGACTTCCGGTCAAGATGGAGGCATAGGTAGATATACTTTGCCTCCTCACACAACCAAAAGAAGGACAACAACAAATTTAAAAACAAAAAATAACCAGAACTGCCAGAAAATCTAACTGTATGGAAGTCTGACAACCAAGGAGTTAAAGAAGAAATACTCATTCAGGTGAGGGGGGAGAAACAGGCAGACCGGGTGGGGAGGATATGCAGGAAGGTGGCAGCTAGAGGACCAGGGTGGGTGGTCCCACATTTGCGTGTTGATAACCAGGAAGAACAACTGGGGAGCGAGACAGACTGTGCAACCCAGGGTTCCAGCATGTGGAAATAAAGCTTCAAAACTTCTGCAGTAAAAACTTATGGGGGTTGTGGAATGGGAGAAACTCCCAACCTCACAGGAGAGTTTGTTGGAGAGACTCACAGGGCCCTAGAATGTACACAAACACATCCACCCAGGAATCAGCAACCAGAAGGGCCTAATTTGCTTGTGGGTAGTGGACTATAAGCCAGCTGAGAGCTGAGCAAGTGGCATTGTTCTTTCTCAGATGCCTCCCCCACAGATAGTGCCACACTGCAACAATATGAGTTGCTCTTCCCTAGTGAATAACTAAGGCTCCACTCCTTACAACTTAACAGCTGGCAAGGAGACCAAAAAAAAAAAAAAAATGGCCTTAATGAAAGAACATAGCAAAACTCCAAAAATAAAATTAAGTGATGAAGAGATAGCCAACCTATCAGATACAGAGTTCAAAACACTGGTAATTAGGATGCTCACAGAAATGGCTGAGTATAGTCACAAAATGGAGGAGTAAGTGAAGGCTATGAAAAGTGAAAGGAAGAGGAATGTACAGGGAACCAACAGTGATGGGAAGGAAACCAGGACTCAAATCAAGGATTTGGAGCAGAAGGAAGGAATAAACATCCAAGCAGAACAGAATGAAGAAACAAGAATTCAAAAAAGAGAGGAGAAGCTGAGGAACTGCTGGGACAACTTTAAACGTTCCAACATCTGGATCATAGGGGTGCCAGAAAGAGAAGAGGAAGAACAAGAAATTGAAAACAATTTGAAAACATAATGAAAGATAACTTCCCCAGTCTGGCAAAGGAAATAGACTCCCAGTAAGTCCAGGAAGCTCCAAGAGTCGCAAAGTAATTGGACCCAAGGAAGTACACAACAAGACACATCATAATTACATTATCCAAGATTAAAGATAAGGTGAGGATCTTAAAAGCCACAAGAGAAAAGGGGACTTGTCTACAAAGGAGTTCCCATAGACTATCAACTGATTTCTCAAAAAAAAAAAAAAAAATCTTGCAGGGAAGAAAGGGCTTGAAAGAAATATTTGAAGTCAGTGAAAGGCAAGGACCTACATCCAAGATTAGTCTATCCAGCAAAGCTATCATTTAGAATGGAAGGGCAGATAAAGTACTTCCCAGATAAGGTCAAGTTAAAAGAGTTCATTATCACTAAGTCTTTATTATGTGAAATGTTAAAGGGACTTATCTAAGAAAAAGAAGAAGATCAAAGACACAAATAGTAAAATGACAACACACTCACAACTATCAACCACTGAACCTAAAAAAAAACAACAAAAAAACAAACCACTGAAAACTAACTAAGCTAACAACTAGAACATGAACTGATTCACAGAAATAGAGATCATGTGGAGGGTTATCAGTGGGGAGGGGGCAGGAGGATAGTGGGGGGAAGGTACAAGGAATAAGAAGCCTAAATGGTAGGTACAAAGTAGGGTAAGGTCAAGAATAGTTTAGGAAATAGAGAAGCCAAAGAGCTTATATGTATGACCCATGGACATGAACTAAATGGGGTATGTGGGTGGGAGCAGGGGTGCAGGGCAGAGGGGAATAAATAGAGGAAACTGGAACAACTAATAGCATAATCAATAAAATATATTGTTTAAAAATCACTTGGAGAACTTTAAAAATACTGATTCCCAGGCTCTTGCCCTAGACCTATCAAATAAAAATTTCTTAAGTTGGTCCAAGATGTGGGTAGTTTAAAAAAACTCCCAGGTGATTCTACTGTGCAGCCAGGATAGGAAACAGCAGGTGCTTCCAGCAGGACTTGTCCAAGTTTATGTGAATACAAGTACAAGTCATGTGCTGATTTAGGTTCTGCAGGTCTGCAGTGGGGCCTGAGATGTTAGATTTTTAACTTGCCAGGGATGATGATGGTGGTGGTTCTGGGGCCATACTTTGAATAGCAAGGGTTTGTGTACATGCTTTTACAGTCTTGTACCCCAAACTGGTGGTCTTACCTGAGATGGCTCATCTTCCCTCTGTCTCTTATTGTGCCCTGCCATCACTTTTTCTTCCTTTTCTTTCCCCTTTCCTCCCTGTACGCCATATTCTTCCTGTAGGCATTCTCATTCTCTTGTAGAGGGCAAAATCTAAAATTGTACCCTCTTGGGGAAAGTCAAACTCATACATAAAGCCTGGACTCTTCAACAAGTGAGCAGTTACCTCTTATTGTAAATAAGGTAGTTCATGTTAATTATTAATCTATAATGGCCACTTGTTTTTCATTTCTATAAACCACCAACCAAAATAAAATTTAAGACTTTGTTTAGAGTACAGGTGGCAAACACAAGGCCCAAGGGCAGAATCTGGCTCTCACCTTGTTTTATCTGGACCGGCACCTTGTTTCTACCCAGTGGCAGCGCAAAGCTCCTTACCCCTAGTTAAGGGGTAGTTACACTTATACAGTCGTAGAATTACATTCAGCCCAACTGCGAGGCTGATGTGGCCCCCAGTGAAAATGAGTTTGATACCCCTGATTTAGAGAAAAGAAAATTACATAATAATCTGCAATGAAGTATGGAATTGAAGATTTTTCCCCCTTCACTTTTAGAGTATGAAGCTGAGCTGCCTCCCTTTCCAGAGGAATATAAAATCAGACCAGAAACTGTGATTACTGTGAGTATTGCCCCACCTCCACCTAAATTAAAAGCTTTTAAATAAAAGAACAGCACTGATAGGTGGTGAACATCACACAAGGTCATGAATTAGGAAAGGCACAGGAACTAGAATCAGAAACATGGGTCCAGTCCTGTCTCTATTACTAACAGTGTGATTTGAAGGGCATCTCAACTTCTTTAAGCCTCATTTTTCCACATCTGTTAAATGGATCAGATAATCCTTGATTAATTCACAGTGCCTCCTGGATGATCTCATTTGATCCTTGGGGACAGTTGTAGATAGAGCAGGTTTCCCTGTGCATGTCTAATGGGTGAGAAGAAAACTAAATTAATGAAAGACAGTCAAGAACAGGGCAGCCAGGAAGAGAGGCCCTCAGGCAGCCTACTTAGAGTAAAATAAAAACTTCATGGAGTTTAAAACAAAGCAGACTGAGAGATGAAGGGACTTTAGCAGGGTCACAGGGATGGAACCAAACTCTAATAAGACTAGCTTTCCAGTATGTTACTGCAGTTGCTACTGTTAGAGAATCTTGTGTCTAAGAACCGTCTTGGACTGTATTGTTCTTTTTTATATAGTATTCTGTTCTTGCTTTATGGATGCAATGTTTTCTCATTTTTTTCTGGAAATACTAACCATAGTTCCCTTCCCTGTATTATTGTGCTTCTTCCAGGGTCAGTTTTTCCTTGTAGATCTTGATCTTTGTCATTTATACTGTTGATGCTCTTTATCTATGTAGGAAGTTTTGACTACTTATTCAAAATTTAAAATGGGTGCCTGAGTGGATTTTTCTACATAGCTCGTATGGTTTTCTACTCTTATACATGTGGACTTGTTTTCTGGATGGATCTATTCTATGAGTAAAAACACTGATTGGGAGCTTATGTTGCAACCAGTTAAGACCTGGCAGGTCCAGTCTAGATTTGAGCAGACAGAAGAAAATGTGTGGAGCTGTGAGGATGCTTGACATGCCTTTATTCACAGGTGGGCAAGCCATGCACGCTGCAACTTGCCTCCCTGCACATCTCTGCATGGCAACTGCATGTCACCTGTCTCCTTGCATGGCACTTGTCGTGGCACCCAGCAGGGAGTCCCTATCTGCTTAAGTACTAGAATACAGACACAGCCTGACGCAGACACTGGCCCGCAGTGTCTGCTTTGTCATGGATGAGACATGAGACATTCACATGGACTACTGAGTCCTGTGTGGAGGAAGAGGGACAGCCTGGCTACCCTTTCAAGGGGAGGGTGCCTCAGAGCGGCCTGGCCACTCTCTCAAAGGAGAGCACCCCAATCCTTCCCTTCACAGGGTTTTTATTGGGTTTCAGTTTGCACAGGGATACAGGTAAAGTTCAACAATCACTGTCAGGCAGTAAGGATCAAACAACAGATAATTTTCAAAGAACTAAAAAGGGCTCCCACTGAGTTGGGGTCTTATCACCTAAAAAACTACAGAACCAGAGGAGCTAAATTCATTTCCAGCCCGGGCCTTCATAATCTAATTAAGAGCATCCTCAGCAAGCAGGTTTCATAGGATTTTACATATTCCTTTTTCAGGTCTGATCACCCTGGGGAGTCCGAAGTCCCCAGTGGATTGCATTACCCCTTGTTATTGTCACAGGCTTGAGTCCGCAGATGAGACAAAGGCAGCCAGGAGATTTGGATGTCTCACAGGCAGAATGAGGACACAGACTTTGTCAAAGCCGAGGGGTGAAGGCTGGTCACCCTTTTTTCCACAGCCCCCCAAGGCCTTTCCCTGGGGCCTCTGTGTGATCATGCCTGTCTTAGATGATTCCCTGCTTGGGGAACCTTACCTGTCATTGGCTAACTGATCAAGCATTGTGGGCCAGACAAGGAGCAGAAGCAGCACTCCTGCCAGTGAAATAAGCTTATCTCCTTAGTGTCTCCTGGTCCAGAGGTCTCTCACTCAGCCTTAGCCACGGGGGTGGCAGGGGGGCGGTGTGTTACAGCTCCCTGAGACCAGGCAGGGCAGATGCCAACAAAAGCCAGAAGCGTGCCAACAGATCTTATGCAACAGGGCTTTATACTATGCATATGAGCCCACTCAATGCTATGGGAACAATTTATCGGACCCAGTCTCAAGGCTATGAGGACACAATTTATCAGGCCCATTCAAGATTATGGGAAAACAGCTTCACCCAGACACCTGGGTGAGGAAGCCATACTGCCTCTATTTACCCTACAGAGCTCATGGGGAGTGACTGACCATTGGAAGACTTTTCTTCAGGGTCCACAACCTCCAGATCAGTAAATCAGTGGTGGATTTTTTTTTTCTTTTGGCCACCAACATGGCACCCTGAGTAGTTATACTCCTTCCAAGGCTATTTGTTTAATTTGTTTACAGAAGAGTCATTGGAAAGGAGAACTGGATAGAAAGAGCCACTGTGAGCATAGTTTATGTATATTGAAGAGGGCAGGAGCAGGGGGAAGGGAAATGTGAGCAGCAGGCCAGTGGAGCCCCAGCCAGATTTTTCCTTAATCCTTCTTGTTTGCTGTCATTCCCTTTTCATTCTCACCCTCTGAGGAATTGAAGCCCTTTGGAATTCTGGTGGGAAGATGGACTCCTGTCTTCTGGTGTAGTTTCCCACTGTAGATTCTGGGCCGTCCCTCTCTTACCTGAAAAGAAGCTCATCATCCCTGTTTTTTTTGGAAATGTTTGCAAATCTCTCCTCCACTGATAGTTCTTGTGTTCTCTCTATTGGTCTTCATATTCTGTCTATTGGGGATTTATTCTTTGTTTGTCATTTATGTGTAACAGGAGGGAAGAGAGACAAAGACTTATGCTCAGTATGCCTCCTTGAATCTAAAGTCTGATGCAGAATCTTATTTCTGTTTTAGGTTATAAAAGAAAATGCAATTATTTAAACTATTTACAGGAATTTTTTCTTTACCCCACCTCCACCAGGTTTCACCAATGGAAGAAACAGTTTTCCATGGCTTCAATACAGAACACCTTTATTCAGTTCCTCATTTGACCATGAATTCACATATACCCTGCACTCAAGAAACAGTTGATCCAAAAACATGTAAGTAAAGAAGGTTCACTTTTCATAGTTTGGAGTTTGTAACATTGCAAAACCACAGGGTAGGAGCTCGGGTGGACAAACAGACCTCAAATAGACCACATAAAGAATGTGTTCTTGCCCTGGCTGGTGTGGCTCAGTGGTTGAGTGCTGGCCTGTGAATCAAAGGGTTGCCAGTTTGATTCCCAGTCAGGACACATGCCTGGGTTGTGGGCCAGGTCCCCAGTAAGGGGCACATGAGAGGCAGCCACACATCAATGTTTCTCTCCCTCTCTTTCTCTTTCTCCCTTCCCCCTCTGAAAAATAAATAAATAAAATCTTTTAAAAAAATGTGTTCTTGTTTTAATTTTAATCTTATTTTTTTAAAAGAAGTAGCCTTTATTCCATTGATTTATCTTTAAGGTTGAAATATAATAATAATAATTAGTAACATGCATACTCTGATTCTGCATTAAATAGAAAGGGGCAAAAATGTAAAAAGTAGAAGAAAATACAATGCTGCCCTGTTTTGGGGGTTCAAGTAAGAGATGTGTGCTTCCTAAGCCTTTCTGCCTGAGCCTTGGTTCCTCTATAACTTCCTGGTGCCAAGGCCTTTCCTGGTTTGTTCTCTTCTTTCTGCTAGTGTACTTTGGACCCTGGCAACCGGTGATATCATTACTGTCGTCATGAGGCTTTATCCACTGTACCCGACCCTATTCCTCTCTGACTTCAGTTCCTACCCCATTCCCCTTGCTCATTTTCCTTCAGTCACATTAGCCTTGCTATGCCTGCAGCTGCATAGCACCTGGCCTATATCCTCACTAGACTCCAAAGGTGCAAATGTACTTTAAGTTTCTTTAGTGATACAACACAGCCTAACTCAGCAGTCTCCAGTAACATTTAAGATCATGTTATTTTGTGGACAGTTTTTTTTGTTTTTGGGTTTTGGGTGTTTTGTTTTGTTTTGTTCAGAAGCAGACATTTCTCCCAGATTAACTAGGCCTGCCGTGTGAGCCCTGAGAAAAAGACACTAAGAAGGGCTTTTGGTGGCTAACTGGACTTAAATTCTTAAAACAAATCACAAAAAACAGCCTAGGAGCCATTTCTACATGGGGGCCTCTCATGCAAACTGTACTTCAGGAAGAAGTCTGCACTGAACTGCTTGTCTGCACTGCACTATGCTTCTGTTATTTGAGCCAGCCCTTATAAAAGAGTTCCTGAATCCTATTTCAGCCAATAGGACTTAGGCTTTCCACACTCAATAGGAGCTGTGCAGCTATATTCCCCTACTCCATCAACATCTTCACCAACCAAAGTTGACTTCATTTTGAGCAATCAGAACAGTACCTTTTGGACCAATCAAATGGCAAGGATTTGGAGTCTTCATTTGCATGGGGACAGACCAATCGGGGATCAGGGTTAAGGACTTCTATTTATCTAAGTCCTAGTTGTACGAGCACACTTTTCCTTTCCACAGAAGACTGAAGACTGAGTTTCCCCAGCTGAAATGAAACAGGGAAGGTGTCTCAGCAGAGCACAGTGGAGATCAGTGCAGCACAAAGTACACTGACACAGAGCAAAGCAGGACAGAGCTGTCTAGCTATAGAGGGGTCTAACCCCAGAGCTACTGCACAGCTGTGCGTGCTGTTTTCACAGCTGTACTGTATCACAATTGAGCTCTTTTGCAATGAATAAAATTTCCTTCTTCACAGCACCCCAAATTGGGAATTTCTGTTGGTGTTGAATTGATGCCTGTGACCTTGACAGCTATTTGGGATTTTTAGTAGGAATCTTTTTGTTTGTTTTAGGCTCTCCCAAAGAATATTTGGAAACATTCATTTTTCCAATTCTGCTTCCTGGAATAGCTAGCCTGCTTCACCAGGCCAAGAAAGAAAAATGTTTTGAGGTCAGTTGTTTTATTTCTTTACTTCTAAATGCTCAATAATTCATTTTTATCAGATGGTAGATCATTATCTCAGCTCCACCAAGTGGTAGTTCTCAAAATGATCCCTTTGAGAAGGGAAGCCTGTGTTTGGGGTCACTTACTCAGCTCCAGTCAGGGCACATAGTTGTACACACACATGCACTGCCATCCATCTGGCCACTCGAGTTCCACGGGGCTATCTGCCAAGTTTCTTGGGCCTGCTTCTCTCTTTGTTACATGCATGGATTAAAGTGCTCCTTACCTTTTCTTCCACTCTAAATTGACCCCCTCACCTCTGGCCTCCCCCTACTCCTCTTCATGACAAATGCCATGCATGTAACTTGCTTCATGGAGGTCTGCACACAGTGAATGCTCAGTACATACTGGTCATTATCACACTGCAGCCAGTGTGAGTTGAGTTTTAATCATGGTGCGGACCCATGTAAATGCTCTTTCAGACTCCCTCTTTTCTATAGTTAACAGGATACTTTGGGTATGTTCCCTGCACAGATTTGAATACTAAAATTTTAGGTAGCCCACAGGAAAAGAATAAAATAGCAACAACATTTAATATTGATCAAAGCACTTTGCTAAGTGCTTTGCTAATGGCCTTATCAGCCATTTCATTTTTCCCTCACAATAGCCCTATGAGGTTCCTTCTGTTGTTTTTGTCTATGTCTTGCAAATGAGAAAAGAGAGGTTCAGAAATGTGATCAAGGGAGACTGGCAGAGCTAGGATTCAAATCCAGATTAGATGATTCAAAATGATACTAAGAAAATAGCAGTAACTAAGTGCAAATCCCAATCAGTTGACATGCCCCAGGGTATTTAAATCACTCACAGTTAGTGGTGTCACCTGCTTAGCTGCCCTTCAATACAGAATCTCTGAGAACTGGATACTGTCCTGATGGTACTTTTATATACTGAGGAGACAATACTGTTACATTGCTTTAACAGAAGTGCTTAGTTTTGAGACACAGGTGAATTCAAAGGGAGCCACAATCCTGCCTCATTCTCCTGACTTACTGATACAGTCTGGTTGTCCATATTGAACCAGGGAAGACCACAATGATCAGATCCCTATTTTCGTTAACAGCAGAGTATGCTCTGCTGAAGGGGGCTATAAACAGAAAAAGCTGGTACAATAAATATCAGTGAGTCAAGTATTGACTGATCCCCTTTTACTGTGATTCGACTACTGTTGTAATAATAGTAATAGTATGAGTGGTCAGAGAAGCTGTCTCAATGATTAATTGCCCACTGAGTGTTGGCACTGGTCAAATCATCTTATTTTTCCCTTACAACAACCCTAAACCAGATCCCCTTTTACATCAGCCCCCTTTTATGTAGGAAGCCTTGAAACTCAGAAGAGTTGAACATTACCTATGATTGCCCATCTAGTGAGCTGTGAAGCATATTTTCAACCAAGGGCTAGAGCCTGGGCTTTCATCCCTCCCCTAAAAAATGGGTGTTGGAGGCTGTCCTCTAAATAGGTCCAGAAAATACTGATTTTTTTTTTCATTCATAGCTATTTTCTGGAGAACAGATTGCAACTTGCCTTAGGTTATAAAATCTAACCTACTTTTAAACTTTAGGTATTTCTTAATTTGCTTATTTGGCTTTCCCTGACAAATTAATTCTTGTCTCTACTTATAATTACTCTTCCTTCCCCATGTAATGTTAAACAGGTGCTAGATGTGGCCAGGTGGGGTGGTAGTGAGGCTGGAGGCCAGAGAACAGAGCCCTCAGACTGACCCGACATAGTCAGGCGGCCTTGTCTCTGGCTTTAGGACCTTCTGTTAAATAAGGGAGATCTCAGAAGTCACATTTCAGGGTTCATTGTTTTAGTCTTGCTGTTGGCCAAAGTATCTTCAGTGTGCTCTTCCTTAAGGAGTGAATGCAATGATTAAACAATGAAATGAGCCTTTGTTTGAATATGCATAAAAAATATTTGAAAGCAGATTAAGCCCCCAAATTCTGTTCCATTCAGCAACCATTTACAAGCCCCACTGTGTTAATCACAGAGCTAGGCCTTGGGGCATAGAAAGAACATGGCCCTATCTTCATGAGAAAACATACTAGTAGTGTAGCCTTCAGTAGCTGAAGGATAATAGTGAACTAAGGTTGTTTTTATTTTTCTCTCTGTGTCTGTTCTTTTCTTGCTCCTTTGAAATAAGAGTGGATATGGAGAAATGACAAGTGGATCTGGTGCTAGGAATTCACTTCTAAACCACAGGACAGGACAGCTATGTTCAATTGTGTAGCATTTATTTGAATTTATTCAGCTATAATTCTAACGTATACCTCATCCAAGGACACAAAAATCAGCTGAAAGGGTAATAATTAAGATTTCACATTGAGGGCTGCATACCTAATTTCTACCCATAAATAATTTTGTAACAAGGGGGTTAGAGAGAGTTTCAACCTCAAAGCAGTTATAAAATGCTTTCAGAGAATCAAAGAATTTCTATTTGTATTAGAGATTAATGAGGCATCCTTGTGTCAACTCTTATTTCATCTTTGACATGTACTGCTTCTGGGAATAAGTGAAAATGTTCTGAGCATCAGATGCTGTAGGTTACTCAAATGGAGCATTAAAGTTTAAATGTTATAGTGAATGATCAAGGAATGTAGAAAATATGGCTCATTCAAACTGTTAAACTTGCAAGAATTGATAAACTTTAAAGGCAGCCAAGCACACTGGAGCCCAAAATTGACTAACTTCCTTGCACAGTGCCCTAAACTGTGATGTGAGTCTCAGTTTCTTCACCTACTAAAGGGATGACAGCGGTGCTTATATTAACAGAGCGGAGGAGAGGATGTATTTAATGTTGCTCATGGCAACATGGGATGGAAGAGCCTTAAAAGCTATCCCTTCAGGCTGGTCCAGGAAGCTTAGTATTTTGAATGCTACAAATAGACAAAGTGGGTGAATTACCATTAACTTTTTACATTTCCTGGCTTACAGTTTCTTAATTAAATCTATTTCCCCCAGTTCCATCCCACCCTCCCCCCCCACCCCATCACATAGTTTTACAGATTATTTTTGAAGGCTTAAAATTACATTACTGCCACCTCAATATTTGTCAGATCCAAGTGACAGTCCTGTTATCCATATCTGCATTTTTCTCAATTCAGCTGTTCCTCATATCCTGTCACTGGGACTAGATGCTTAAACTGAATGCTAACTGGCCTCTAGCCAGAATTATATAACTGAAACATTCTTGTCTGTCAGCATAACTGACTGGCATCTAAATGGCTCTTAAACAGCAGCATAGTTCATTGTTTATTGTGGCTGTGTAATTTCTGGAAAGTGTTTATATTAGGTTGCTAAAGAAAAATTGCTAATTTGTATTTTACCTTCTAGTCAGTTTTTCTTGCTTTCCTTATTTTTTGTTGTATGACGTAGTCCTGGTAATACATAGGAGGGATCCACTAAATATTTGTTGGATGAATAAATGAATATGGTTCTCCTTAAAAGTTAGGGTCTACTTTCAAAGTGGCAGTTAAGTTACAGTTTGCTGTGGAGATTACATAAGACACAATTTACTGTGTCTGGATTTACTGCCTCTGCAGGGAAGTAGACTATATAGAGGCTGTACAGATCTGTTGGGACTAGAGCAGAGAAAGGAGTAAATCTTCTAAGATTGAAGGAGCCTCCTAGCCCTAGCAAGAGGCTGAATTCAAGAATAGTAGTTTCTAGCACTTTTACAGCCTTTATTCTGTACCACACACTGTTCTAAGAACATTACCTACAGGAACTTATTTAATCATCCCAGCAACACTCCAATGTGGGTACTGTTATTGCCATCTTACAGATGAAGGCTGTGCAGCACCAAGTTTAAACAATGAATTCAAGTGTGCAACACAGTGGCAGGAGCCAAGATTCAAACCAAGCAGTCTGGTTCCTGAGTCTAGAAATTTGACCACTAGACCATGTTGCCAGTTAGTCTAAGGGCTTACCAAAAGCAGAGGCCAGATTCTGATCAGAAAGATGGAAGTGTGGAGGACAGGAGTGAGAAGCTAGGCGGTTCTGAGGCAGTTACCCAGACTAGTCCTTCATGCTGGCCACATGGGCAGTATGCTTCATTAAGATTGTCCTCTAAGTACCATGACATTCAAAAAAGCTAAGGGAATAAAGCAGAGAGACACAGCAAGAGGCAACACCTAATTACTGTGCCATAGAGCACTTGGCCAATTATGTACATACCTGGAATGTGTTTGTGTCTGCAGCTCCATACATAAATGAAGCCGTGTATGGTGCATGCTCTAGTGGTTCAGGAACTGGCCTCCAGAATCAGGCAGACTTTACTTCTAACCCAACTGTGCCATGGACAGGCAGTGCGTACTGGGTAATTTTAATTTTGTTTCATAAATAACATGATTCTTTTGTATGTTCATTTTAATATTATGAATTGGATCCCACTTAGTTTCATGAAGTTTCATTTGATCCTAATCAAATAATTTGCTTATATTAGATATTTAAATCTCATGAATGCTTAGAATAAAATTCAGCTTATTTAATAAGCAGACATTTCTCTATTCCTTAATTTTGGGGTGAGGTCCCATTTGGGAGACTGAACCTTCTACATGTGATTTTCATGAGCTATCTCAGCCTTAGCATTAGGTGGAGACCTTGCACATTTCATGATATGAATTTAGCAAGTAAAATAAATTTATTTAACCCTTTCCCAGGTGGATATTTTCAACTAGTGTGTAAAAAGTTCATAGAGAAGGTTTAAATAGCATGTTTATGGCATTGAAGTGACCATCTATAAATGAAGTTAGTGGACCTTTCACTTTTTCTGTGAAATTAGCTCATTGCCAGCAGTGTTTTGTATTTTGTTAAACAAATACACTCTGTGGCCGATAAAAAATGGAAAAATAATTGTGTTGTACAAATACCTGGTGGATGTGTATAAATGGGCCAACTATATGTATTTGTACAAGCTTTCTTAAATGCGTATACTGATTTATAGAGCATACATAAAGCTCTTTTCAAGTTTCCTTAATGACTCAGGACAGCCAAATTTAGTGGCCTGATCCAGGGACAAAAAGGAAAGGAGGCCAGGAGCAGAGTGAGCAAATGAGATGGGAAGTGAGGTTGGCAAAGTTGCTGTGTAGCAGCCATATCACATAGGCCAGTGAAGAGTGCAGGTTTTATTTTAAAACAGTGGGAAATCATCAGAGCAGTGGTTCTCCACCCTACTGGTCCCAGTGCCCTCTTCTCATCACACTTTATAGTGCTCTTAGTGTCCTAAAATGAAAAGCTGAGATAACATTACCTATTTACCAGTTATTTAATTTGCTGTGTTGTATAATAAAGTACATGAAAGCTTTGTGACTGTGTAATAAACTATGTGAAAGCTTTGTGACTGTGTAATGAAAAAACAACGATTGATTATTTCTGTGGCCTGACCGTGCAGCTTGTCGGTTGGTCTCACCTCAACTCAACTCACGTGGCTGCGTTTGGCTGGTGACTGGGGAGGATTAGTAGGTCTAAGCTGACCTCACTTACATGGCTGGGGACTTGGTGCTGGCTTTTGGCTGAAGTACTTAATTTCTCCTCCATGTGGCTCTCATCCTGCATTAGGCCAGACCTACTCCTTCACATCCTGGTGGTTTCAGGGCAGCCTTTCAAGAGAGCAAAGGCAGCAGTATAAGGCCTGGGCTCCTGAACCCCCAAAGCATCATTTATACAACATTTCTTTGGTCAAAACAACTCACAAGGCCAACAACTCACAAAGCAACTCAAAAGCAGATAAGTTATAGACCCCATCTAGAAAAAGTAGCAAACTTACATTGCAAAGGGGCATGGACCCAGGAGGCACAATTAATTAAGGGCCACTATCATAATTACCTACCTGTATAGTAATTTCAAAAATATATATAGCAGTTATTTATATTATATTGGAATATAACATAATGGAGAAATAGAACAAAAATCATGTATATTGTTAGTAATATGTATTTCCTTTTCTAAAGCTCAAGTAAAACTACAGTGGAAGATATGAAGCGATCATTTGCTTGCACCTATACACAGAATCACCATGAGCACAACTACAAATGCAGATTGAATCACATATGTTTCAGTCACTCAGATACTGTAACTCATATTGTCTGTGGTGATCTGATTTTATGAAATGGTGAGAAACTTGGGTTCTGAATAAAACAAAGTACAGTTTTCTTTTGATCTACATGGTAGTTGCTTTTCAGGAAAAATCAATGTATATTAATACCATGAAAAAGTCCTTGTGTTTATGTGTTAAATGGAGCTAGGTTCTTGGCTGTGGTCTTTAGAAAGACATGTTTTACCTAGTACCATGTTTTTCAGAGTATAAGACACATTCCCCCTAAATTTGGGAGGAAGGGGGTGTGTGTCTTATAGTCTGAATGTAACTTTACATTTACACTGGTGAAATATTATGTTTATTTATTTTATTAAATATTTTACCAACTGCACATTGATGTTTCTCTCTCTCTCTCTTTCTCCCTCCTTTCCCTCTCTAAAAGTAAATAAATAAAATCTTTAAAAAAAATATTTTACCACATTTTTTCCTTCAAAAAATTTTTTTCCTATTTTCCTTCTCTAAAACCTGGGTGCATCTTATGGTCCAAAAAATACAGGTAAATATCCAGTGGGATATTTGAAAATATTTACACTGCAGTACAGCATTTTATTGTGCATTACTATCACACCCATTCAAGGTATAGAATAACTGGTCCAGAAGTCTAAAATGCAGGTCTGGCTGATATGGCTCAGTAGATTGAGCACCTGCCTGGCTGCAAACCAAAAGATCGCTGGTTGGATTCCCAGTCAGGGCCCATGCCTGGGTTGCGGGCCAGATTTCCTAGTAGGGGGTGCATGAGAAGCAACCACACACTGATTTTTCTCTCCCTCTCTTTCTCTCTTCCTTCCTCTGCCTCTAAAAAGAAATCAGATCTTTTAAAACAAGTCTAAAATGCGTCCTCAGAACTGTGTTTCTTCTGGAGTTTCTAGGGGAGAATCTGTTTCTTTGCTTTTTCCAACTTCTAGAGGCCACTGTTTTTCCTTGGTTTATGACCTCTTTTATCTGCAAAGTCAGCAGTAGTATCACTTCCACATCTCTTCTCTGACTTTTGCCCTGTTGCCTCCCTTTTAATGACCTTGGACCCACCTGGATAATTTCCCCATCTCAGCACCCTTTATTATCACACCTGCAAAGTTCCTTTGCCATGTATAAGATGATATATTTACAGGCCCTGGGAATTAGGGCATGGACATCTTTAGGGTTGATTATTAAACCTACTATACCCAGAATACAAAAACCATCTGAAAAGCATTCAAGGGGCTGTGAGGCCAGGTAAGTAATGAAACAGGCCTAGAATAACAATAAAGGGACATGAGGAAGTGGTGGGGACCATGGCCAATAAAGAAGCTTGTGCAGTTCATGTGGCAGCTGCAATGCTTCTCATTTCCTACTGATTATCACCATGCAGCATTGTGGGCTCAGTGTGGCCGTATCTTCTGAGTTTTCAATAGAAGCTCCCAATTCAGATTTTACCATGCATGCACTGTCCCAATTCATTTTCTATTTTTTATTCTATTTATTGATTAGAGAGAGAGAGAGCGAGCAAAACATTGATTTGTTCCACTTATTTGTACATTCATTGGTTGCTTCTAGTGTGTGCCCTGACTAGGAATCAAACCTGCAACATTGGCATATTGAGACAATGCTCTAACCAGTGGAGCTAATGCTCTAACCAGTGGAGCTACCTGGCCAGGACCATTCATTTTTTAAAAGGTTGGGAGGCTGGTGGAAAAGGTGAATGGATTAAGAAAAAAATCTCATAGACACAGAAAACAGTATGGTAATTACCAGAAGGAAAGAGAGGTGGGGGCTGGTTATGGAGGATAAAAGGGGGATAAGTGGTTACGGAAGGAGACTTGACTTGGATAGCAAACACTCAATACAATATACAGATGATATATTATAGAAGTGTGCACTAAAACCTATATAGTTTTATTAATGTCACCTTGATAAATTCAATAAAAATGAATAAAATTTAAAAATAAAAAATGAAAGACTGTTTATAGTTAATTTTTAAAAAAGAGTAAACACAATATGTCAACACATCTGTGAGCTAAATCTCATCTCTAATTTGTATTGGTGATCTCTAATTTGTATTATTCTGTGGGTTCCTGGTCTGCCTTTCTTAGCCATTGCCTTGAGCCCATGAGGACAACCTGAAGTACCCCTATAGAACATCTTGGGAAAACAACTACAGTAGTCCCCTTGTATGGTTTCAGTTACCTATGGTCAACAACTGTCCAAAAATATTAAATAGAAAATTTCAGAAATAAAAAATCAATAAGTTTTAAATTGTGTGCCTTTCTAAGTAGCCATCCTGCTGAGATATGAATTAGGGCTTAGAGTGAAGGGCTGTTTGTAAGAAGCTACCATTACCAGTTACCATCTGAGTTATTGTGATTATTGACAACCACTTGTAGAATAATATGCCGGGAATTAATACTGTGACCTCATTTAATTATCCCAGTAGCCCTTTGAATGGGTAACTTTATTGTCCCCATTTTGTGGATGAGGAAACTGAGACCCCAAAATACCCAAATTCACATGACCACTAAGAGAAAGGGCCAGAGTTTGAAACAAGGAATCTGTCTACAGAGCCTGGCACTCAGTCTTACTATGTCAATGAGGCTATTAGTGTTTAAAGTACTTTCCTTCGAGACTGTTGGAATTGCTGTCAGATCCAGTTTGTAAACCGTGCAAGAAAACCTTATTAATAACTTTATAGTCATATTTCTTTCTCCTTTTAACAAGAGCAGCATTGATTATTTCATTTCCAAACTTGGCTAGGAGTTGCTTTTGTTTCTAAAAACCAAAATTATTCTCAAAAGACAAGGCTTTGAAAAGAAAGTCAACACCCATGGGTGGTTTTACAAAATAATGGGCAGTAGCTTCATGACAGAAATGTTGTTCTCTGCTCTGAGGCTTTGTCCTCTTGCTTTCAGGTTGATGGCTTTGTGCCAGGTGCCTGTAGTAGTAGTCTTGACTGGCCCAGCTAAATAGGGAGAACATTACCATTTGGCCATGGAGTGTATTTTAGTTATTATACATGGCTTCAGTTAACTTTTTTTGCTATATAACAAACTACCTCAAAAGTTAGCGACTTAAAACAATAATCTGTTTAGTTCATTCTTCTGTGTGACAGCAATTTGGACTGGACTCAACTGGGAGGTTCTTCTGGCCTTGGCTAGGTTCATTCATGTTGTTTGTGGTCATGTACCAGGTAGGCTAGGTGCTGGCTGAGTAAGGATGGCCTGAGCTGGGGTGGCCCTCAGCTCTATTCCACTTGGTTCTCACTCTCTACCAGATTAACCCTGGATTGTTCACATGGTAGGTGGGAGGCTTGCAAGGAAGGATTCCAGTGGATATCCTCAAGGTCTCTTGAGCTGGGAACATTGTCACTTTGACTACATTGTATTGGCTAAAGCAAGTCACGAGTCCAGCTCAGATTCATGGAGTTAGGAAATAGACTCCATCTCTTAATGGGAAGAGCTGTAAAGTCACATTGGAAAGGGTATGCAGGGAGAGGTGGAAAATGGTGGTCCTTTGGCAATTTATCTCATACACTGTATTAGAAACAATGTGGATATGGCAGCAGGTGGCAAGTTTCACCACTGGCTTTAATCTAGTGACTTCAGGGAAGTTACTTGTCTGGAGCTCTCTCCTCTCCCAATTTGTAAACCACAGGCAGGATTATTGAGAGGATCAAATGAAGTAATGTGAATAGGAAACTAGTTCTGGTTCAATTTTTTGTTCTTCCTTTACTAGTAAGTGACTTTGGGCAAGGTATTCTAATCTATAAAATAGGAATAACAACAACAATGCCCTAAATAATATATAGCTGTTATAAGGATAAATGAGTAAAGTAAAAATTTGAAAGACTGTCTGTGACATAGAAAGCACTTATTACATACTAATTGTTGTTCACACTGTTAACACTATGCTTGGAAAATAGCAAGCCTGTGAAAGGAGTGTCATTCGCCCACACCCACTTCTGAGTGACCAGTCGTTGCTTGGATGAATAGAAGGAGATTCCCCTTAACAGGGGATACATTCTGGATTTTACACATGCCCAAGGATGGACTTTCTTCATCATTAAAAATGTATATTTGTAAAAATCTAAACATATCTCTTAGAAATAATAGCGAGTTTAATAATGAGCTAACATAATTAGCTCATTATTAATGAGCTAATATCCAGTGGGATATTTGAAAGTATTGAGCTCATTATTAATGAGCTAGTAATGAGTTTAATAATAAGCTAAAGGATTATTAAGAAAATCTTATTCACAATTACTTCAAAAAGAATAAAATACCTAGGAATAAACCTAACAAGGATGTAAGCCTGGTACACAGAAAATTCTAAGACACTGAAGAAAGAAATTGAAGATGATACAAATAAGTATCATCTTCAAGTACATACTGTGTTTATGGATAGAAAGAATTAACATCATTAAAATGTCCATACTACACAAAGAATCTATAGAATCAACGCAATTCCTATCAAGACTCCAATAGTGGAGGAAGATGGTGGTGAGGTAGGTGGGAGCAGAGCCCACTTCTCACTGTGCACAGGTAGAACACCTGGCTAATCTTCTGAGGAACATAGTAAACAACCAAGAGTATCCCACCATATATGAAGGTTGGAGGCCAAAATTGTAGAGGACATTGAAAAACAGACGGTAAGGAGATTGCTTTGGGATAGTAAGGTCCCTGGGACCAACACAGGGACCAGAGCTGCTGCAGCTACCAACCTGGTGCCTGCTAGCACCTGCCCCAGCATTCTTGGAAGAGAATCAAATCAACAGCTCCCTCCCCTGCCAAACGGAGGATAGAGTGACATCAGGATGGACCCTGATGCTTGAAGTCACAGGGGAGAATTAAGATGAAGTGGGAGATGCACAGGGGTGGTGTTCACCTGCTGACACTATGGATGCTGGCTGGATCATTACCAGAAAAAATTTGGGAGCCAGGTGACACCTGGAGAAGGGAGAAGAGTTGGACCGTAATGGACCCTGACCCAGATAGTCACCATTCTGGTTGGAAAGTTGGCCTGTGTGAGAAGTTGGGTGCTTGTTAGGAGCAGCAGGCTTGAACAGGAAGATTTTGTTCACAAAAGACTCTTGGTAGCTGTTTAGGGAACTCTCCTGCAGTGGCTGCCCCCAGTGCCAGGCCATGGCTCTGCCCTCGCCACTTGGCAGAGACTGTGCCCCCACCCCACCACTGTGAATGCAAGTCTCGGCTGCACACGCTGCAGCGGTCTCATCCCCACCCCCACCTGTCTGGGCTGGCTCACTAAGAGGAAGGAGGTGACACCCCACCGCTACCCCCAGAAAAGGAGAACAGCAAGACTCAGGCAGTTAGCAATCCCCAGAAAGACTTAACTCAGTGGGGGTGCTGAACTACCCTGAAGAGACTGAGAGTGCCTAGCACCTAGGACAGCAAAGAGCAAGAAGGTGGTTTATGAGTTGTCCCTAATAAGTGCACCTCAAGGACAGCACAACTGATGTATTGAAGGCATTGGCCTGGCACAGGCAGGCAGCAGGGGCCCTGCAGTGAACAGAGGAAATGGGCTGGAGGCTGGGCCATTGTGAAGATTGCAGCCCAGACCTGGCTCCCATCCTGCAAAACTATAGGAATGGAGAAAAGAGAAACCCAAACCTTCTCATTCTGTCACAGCCAGGAAGACCAGCAGAACTTGCTTAGCTGGTATAAAGTCAGCAGGAGGCTTTTTTTTCTTATTCTTTTTTCACAAGTGAAACAGTAAGACCTGGAGCTGTGAATGGACCATAGTCAGAACCAAAGGGGAATCACAAGGCTAATTCCAACAACTGAGAAACTGAGGTACATTTCACTTTGCTATTCCAGAGAACTTGGATGTTATTGTTTATTTATATTATTATTTTGTCATTTCTTTTACTTCTTTTATTTTCTTACAATTTTTATTTATCTTTTTTTCTGTTTAGTTTTCATTTTCTTAATGTCATTGTTTGATGGGTTTTCCTTGTTCTCTCTTTCATAGTGTATTTTAATTTTCCTTCTTTCACTTCACTTGTGTTCCAATAGCCCAGTACTCTAGGTCATGTACTTCCTATTCTTGCTATTCAGCTCATGTAGTTTCTGTCATATGATTGTTGTTTCAGTAATATTGTAAATAATTGTTGTTCCATACAATTGTAAATACTAAACAGCACCCCTTCTGGATCTTAGCCCATTTCACTGTCTTCCGGAACTTTATTACTATTGTGGTTATCTCTATTTTCTCACATGCTATGCCTGTTTTCTATCCTTCACTCTCACTATATCTCATAATCTCACCCCCCACAAGCTCTCTGTTTTCTGGAATCAACTCACAATCATTCCCACCTCTAATAAGAGTCTTATCTCTTTTCCACCCTTTCTAAAAAGTGGCTAGTTGGGTGAAATATCGTGGTCAACTCTATACTTATCCATAGGATCTCCTATCTCTTCTATGTGGGTTGTATATTAAATCCCAGAGAGTATACTCTTGCTGTCTTAATCCATTTTGCCTTCCCCCTCCAACTGATCACATAAAAGAGTAGGTGGGAGCTGTGAACACCAATATACCTGCTGGAAGAGAGAACCCAGCAAAAAAGGAACCACCAATAGATAATAAAGGAAGATGGCAGAGGAGTGAGTGAAGGCCACACTCACCTTCACCCAGGACCAACCTGAAATTACAACTAAACAATGGAGAAATTATCCAGAGCAAACAACTAAACAGTAGTGAGAGCAAAGCCTCATAACCTCGGACAGACAGAATAACCAGCTTTGACACCTGTCTGCATCTGCACAACAGCGTATAAGACATGGTGGGCGGAGTGACCCTCAGTGAACCAGCTAGAGTTGAGGACCCACCAAACAAAGACCCAATAACAATTAAAACTCAAATACCTCCAGAGAGCCAACATAAATGACAGCCCAAGAGCAGCAAGTTCAGGAGATCAAGGAGACTGAACCACTGAACCTCACAGGTCTCCTACCATAGAAGTTCACACCACAAACTCAGGGCCTCAAAACAGATCAATTTAAGAAGCAGAGGCAAAGAAGACTCTCACAAATAAGGGGAAGACACAGAAACAGCCCCAAATAGAAAGGAAAGGAGGAACCTTCAGAAAGAATGCTAAATGAAATAGAGGCAAGTCAACTATCAGATACTCAGTTCAAAACAATGGTTAAAAGGAAGTTCAGTGAGCTCAGTGAGAATATGCAACAACTACAGGTAAGCTACAGGGACCTTACTGTGAATTATACCAGCATGCAAAAGGACATAGAAACTATCAAGAACCAAGAGGAAATGAAGAATACAATCTGAGTGAAGAACACAGTAGAAGGAATCATTGCAGGCTAGATGAAACAGAGGATTGAATCAGTGAGCTGGAGGACAAGGTAGAAAAAAACACCCAGAAGGAGCACTGGATGCTCTTCCAGAAAAAAAGGGTAAAAGACTCAGAAAGAATGAAGAGGTGTTAAGAGAACTTCAGGACAACATGAAATGTAATAATACCCATATAATACGGATAACAGAAGGAGAAGAAAAAGAGCAAGGGATAGAAAACCTGTTTAAAAAAGTAATGATGGAAAACTTCCCTAATTTTATGAGAGAAAAAAATCACACAAATCCAGGAAACATAGAGAGTCCCAATCAAGAGGAACCCAAAGAGCCCCACTTCAAGACACATCATACTTAAAATGGCAAAATTCCAAGACAGAGAGAGAATCTTCAAGGCAGCAAGGGAGAGACAGGAAGTAACATAAAATGGCCCCCCGATAAGACTAGCAGCTGAATTCTCAATGAAAATGCTCTGAGCCAAAAAGGAATGACTAGAAATATTCTAAGTACTGGAAACAAAGGGCCTGCAACCAAGACTACTGTATCCAGCAATACTCTCAATTCAAATGAAGGCCAAATAAGGAGTTTCCCAGACAAAAGAAGCCTCAAAGAATACACCTCCTCCAAACCAGCTGCTCAAGAGATACTGACCAGTCTACTTTAAGAAAAGAAAAGAGAAAGAATGAAAGAGAGGGGAACACAGATACAAAGGCAGTAAAATGGCAATGAATAAGTACCTATCAATAATAACCTTAAAAGTAAATGTATCAAACAGTTGAATTAAAAGACATAGAATAACTGAATGGATAAGAAAACAAGACCCACACATATACTGCCTACAAGAGACCCAGCTCAGAACAAAAGACCTACAGAGACTGAAAGTGAAGGGACTGGGAAAAAAATTTCCAAGAAAATACACAGGAAAAAAAAAAAGCCAGTGTAGCTATACTCAGGTCTGACAAAATAGACTTCAAAACAAGGTCCATAAAAAGAGACCCAGAAGGTCATTTCATAATACTCAAGGGACGAATCCGTCAGGAAAACATAAACATTGTAAATATATATGCACCCAACATAGGAGCACTCAAATAAACAAGGAAAATCTTTGAATATTCCAAGAAAGATATTCACAGCAACACTAATAGTAGGAGATTTTTAACACCCCACTGTCAAAAATGGATAGATCTCCCAAAGAAAGTATCAACAAAGATACTGCGACATTAAATAATGTCCTAGTTTAAGTGGGCTTAACTGATATGTATAGAACCTTTCATCCCAAAGAAACAAAATACACATTCTTTTCAAATACACATGGAACATTTTCAAAGATACACCTCGTGAATGGACACAGAACAAGCCTCAACAAATTCAAGAAAAGTTAAATCGTATCAAGCATTTTCTCTGACCACAAGGGATTGAAACTAGAAACCAATCTCAAGGAAAAAAACTCAAAAACATTCAAATGCATGGAGGTTGAATAGCATGCTATTAAACAATGAATAGGTTAAGAATGACATCAACGGAGAAATCAAAAAGTTTCTGGAAACAAAATTGTGAAGGCAGTCCTGAGAGAGAAGTTCATAGTGTTAAAGGCCTACCTAAAAAGATAGAAACATATCTTTTTTAAAAAATTATTTTATTGTAGCCCTGGCTGGCGTAGCTCAGTGGATTGAGCGCGGGCTGCGAACCAAAGTGTCACAGGTTCGATTCCCAGTCAGGGTACATGCCTGGGTTGCAGGCTATGACCCCCAACAACCGCACATTGATGTTTCTCTCTCTCTCTCTCTCTTTCTCCTTCCCTTCCCTCTCTAAAAATAAAATAAATAAAATCTTTAAAAAATTTATTTTATTGTTTTTCAAGTACAGTTGTCTACATTTACCTTGACCACTCCCACCCACCCCAGACATCCCCACCTCCCTCTCCTGATTCCACATCCCCCTTGGTTTTATCCATGTGTCCTTTATAGTTGTTCCTGGAAACCCTTCGCTCCTTTACACCGATTATCCCTTCTCACCTTCCCTCTGGTTACAGTCAGATTGCTCTTAACTTCAATGTCTGTGGTTATATTTGGCTTGCTTGTTTGTTTTGTTGATTAAGTTCCACTTACAGGTGAGATCATATGGTATTTGTCTTTCACTGCCTGGCTTATTTCACTTAGCATAATGCTCGCCAGATCCATCTGTGCTGTTGCAAAGGGTAGGAGCTCCTTCTTTCTTTCTGCTGCATAGTATTCCATCATGTAATGTACCATAGTTTTTTGATCCATTCATTTACTGATGGGCACTTAGGTTGATTCTAGCACTTAGCCATTATGAATTGTGCTGCTATGAACATTGGGGAGCATATGTTCTTTAGGATTGGTGTTTCAGGTTTCTTAGGGTATAATCCCAGCAGTGGAATTGCTGGGTCAAAAGGCAGTTCTATTTTTAGTTTTCTGAGGAAATTCCACACTGTTTTTCATAGTGGCTGCACCAGTCTGCATTCCCACCAACAGTGTAGTACGGTTCCCTTTTCTCCATGTCCTCTCCAACACTTGTTTGTTGCTTTATTTATGATGGACATTCTTACCAGTGTGAAGTGGTATCTTGTTGTTTTCATTTGCATCTCTCTGATGGCTAGTGAAGCTGAGTATCTTTTCATATGTCACTGGGCCCTGTGTATGCCCTCCTTGGAGAAGTGTCTGTTCAGGTCTTCAGTTCATTTTTTTTTAAAGATTTATTTATTTATTTATTTTTAGAGAGAGAAGGGAGGGAGATAGAGAGAGAGAAACATCAATGTGCGGTTGCTGGGGGCCATGGCCTGCAACCCAGACATGTGCCCTGACTGGGAATCGAACCTGCTACACTTTGGTTCGCAGCCCGCACTCAATCCATTGAGCTACGCCAGGCAGGGCTTCAGTTCATTTTTTAATTGAATTATTTGTCTTCCTGGAGTGTAGTTGTGTGAGTTCTTTATATATTTTGGAGATCATACCTTTGTTCAAGGTATCATTGGCAAATAATTTTCTCATACAGTTGGTTCTTTTTTCATTTTAATGCTGTTTTCTTTAGCTATTCAGAAGCTTTTTTATTTTAATGAGACCCAATTGTTTATTCTTTCCTTTATGTCCCTTGCTCTAGGGGACATATTGGTGAAAATATTGCTGCATAGAATATCTGAGATTTTCCTGCCTACCTTTTCCTCTAGGACTTTTATGGTGTCACAACTTACATGTTAAGTCTTTTATCCACTTTGAATTTACTTTTGTGTATGATGTAAGTTGGTGATCGAGGTTCATTTTTTACGTGTAGTCGTCCACCTCTCCCAACACCATTTGTTGAAGAGGCTATTTTTACTCCATTTTATGGTTTTTCTCCCTTCATCAAGTATTAATTGACCATAGAGACTTGACCTTACCTATAAGTGAAACCTAATCAACAGAACAAACAGGCAAGCAAAATATAAACAGATACATTGAAATTAAGAACATCCTGACAGTAACCAGAGGGAAGGTTAGAGGGGAGAATGGGGGGAAAGGGGGCAAGGGTTTTCAGGAACATGTAGAAAGGACATATGGACAAAACCAAAGAGGGGTAGGATCAAGGGTAGGGAATGTGTATGTCTGTGGCGTGGGGGAATGGTGGGGGTAAAATGGAGACATCTGTACTTGAACAACAATTAAATAAACAAAACATAATATCTATTTTTTGACCTTTATAAACTCATGTTTTAGACTGTATAAACGCTAAAAGCCGTATACTGTGTGGTATGGTGATTGCTGTAATTGAATGTGTAAATAAAATGGTTCTTGAATACAGATATACTAAAAAGTAATATTCAATTCTTTTTTAAAAGGTCATATTTTAAAATATGTCATTGACCCTTTTAGTTGTTCAGAGAATGGCATTTCTTCTCCTATTGATGGGAAACTCAAGTCATAAACTAGTCTCAGATTGAAAGATGTGTAAATGGTTAGTTAATCCATTGGAATAATAAAGATTCATGTAGGAAATAGAGACATGAATCAGAGCTCTTTTGAAATCAAACTTCTGTGTCAAAAATCTAGTACCATGGATTTTTCTATGCTTTCAGATGAAAAATTTTCTGTTATTTATAGTATTCTGAAGCAGGGGGCTACAAACTGTGGTCCATCAGCCAGCTGCTTTTTTTTGTAAGTAAAGTTTTATTGCAACACAGTCACACCCATTTCTTTGCGTGTTGTTTATGGCCACTTTTGAACTACAGTAGCAAAGGTGAGTAGTTGTGACACAAACCTAAAATATTTACTGTCTTATCTCATTAAGACAAAAGCTTGCTGACCTTTGTTCTGAAGTCCTGGACCTATCCAGATTGTTGTAGTAGTTGTTATTATGTGGGCAGCAGTAAAAGGGAAGCTTAATTATTAAGTATAGATTTTGGAGCCATGCTCACCTGTGTTTAGGGCCCAGTTCTACCTCCTAGATGTGTGTGACTTTGGACACTGATAGCATTGTGATCTTGTAACCTTAACCTTCCTATGCCTCAGTTTCTGCCTGTGTAAAATGGAAATAATAATAATAATAATTGCTTCATATAAGGGAGATTATGAGAATTAAATAAGATCATGCACTTAAAGCATTTAGATCAGTGACTGGCACAACTACAGTGAAAAGTTGCACGAAAACAAGGACAAAATTAAATTGGAAAAAAGTACCTAGACCTGGGATGAAAGACAAAATGAGGCCAGTTGTAAGGAAGAGGTGGGCTGAGCCCTGGCTGGTTGGTTCAGTGGTTGAGTGCCAGCCTGTGAAGCAGAGTTGCTGGTTTGTTTCCCTTCCTAGAGCACATGCCTGGGTTGCAGGCCAGGTCCCCACTAGGGTGTGTGCAAGAGGCAACCACACATTGATGTTTTTCTCCCTCTCTTTCTCCCTCCTTTCCTCTCTCTAAAAAATAATTAAATAAAATATTTTTTAATATTTTAAAAGGAAGAGGTGGGCTGAAACTGGCCTTGTGGGGTGTGAGAATGGTGGGAGATCAGTCTCAGGAACTTGGAGAGCTCTGGGAGAATACCATGGTGAAGGATGGGGTCCTGATGAAGGATGGGGTACTAAAGTCAGACATGTGGGCTTGAATCCTCCCTTTAACTTTTGCTACCTCTTGGCCCCTGGGAAGATTTCTTAAATGGTGTGAGCCTCAGTTTTCCTACCTGTTAAATGGGGAGGGTGATAATTGTAGTACCTACTTCATCAGGGCTGTGTGAGGATCAAATGAGATGATGCTGGTACAGCATGTAAAACAGAGTGAGCACTCAGCAAAGGTAGCAATTATTATTAAGGATTAGGCTTAAAGAAGGGACTCATGATGGGAGGCAAATGTCAGCAAGTGAAAAATCAGAGGGACAAGAGGTGTGTCCAGGTTGACAGTGAAATAAAGATGAAATCCATTTCCAGGCAGGACTAGTGAAATGGATCAGGACAGACATCATTAGAGCTCCTGCCAGAAGCACAGGTCCTGACAGATCTTTTCTGTCTTCTCTGAGCATATGGCAGGCCTTGAAAGGAATACTCCAGACCCTTTGGTCTCTTGGAGGCATGACTCTGAAGCTAACCCTGCAAATAATTTTGATAATGAAATGAGTTTTTGTAGGAGTTGAGGCTTCATGAAGACCTGTCTGTTCCTTACTGAGTCTTTGTTGACATTGGCCTTCCTGATCCTCCATTTATAATTGTAGCTGACATTCCTGGTGCCCTTGGTCTGGCCAGAGTCTATAGGAGTGGGGTGGGGGGGATTTTAAGGCAGGAAATCAACTGTACAAATGTTAAGATAGATCTTCAGATTTTTCCTTAGACTAAAGGTTGATTAAAAGGCCACAAGACCATTCCTGTTCTCATGAACTGGGCTGTATTCCACTGGAGCAAATTAAGTTTGAGACATAAATATCATAAAGATTAAGCATTACAGTTGAGTCACTGCTTTTAAGTGATGTTCTGACAATCTGCCATACCTTTGGATTAGTTTAATTGGAATATGAGAAACTAGAATTTAATTTGAACTTTATTGGACTGCTATATTAAACAGAACTGGCTTAGTGGCAGTGTTATAAACTTCATTTGGAAATTCTTGTGTAAAGTTAATGATTTTTACTGTAAGCAGTGTTTGATAAAAGGTTTATATTGTTAGGAATAAAAAGTAGTGTGAATTCAAAAGAGTTAATTTGGGCTGGATATGTTATGTATGCAGAGCTAACATTCCCATAGTGGCTAGAGTTAATCAACTCTGCAAACAGGTCCTGCAAGTGACAGAAAACCCCATTCAAAATGACTTAAATGGAAAAGGAGTTCTTCTGCATTTGTTTATATAGACAAGAGGCCCATGGGGAAATCTTCCTATGCAGCTTGATCTGGTCAGGGTGCTGTTACCAAAAGAAGGCAGAAGAGTTACTGGGCAGTATCTTGCCCAGGATTCATTATGTTGCAACTATCAGACAACTGGCTTAAATAACAAAGGGAATTATTGACTCCAGAAGCTAGAAGTTTCTGAGGTAAAGAAACTTCAGGACTGGTTTGATTCAGGGGCTGAGTGAAATAATTAAGGACTTGGTTTGCTCCTGTCTTTCTGTTTGGCCTCTTATGTCAGCTTTGTCCTGGGGTTGACTTCTCTAGAAATAACCAAACAGTTTCAGCCACTGGCCTAGGCTTTGCTTTCACCTACCACATCAACCAGAAGAAGAGAATGGTCAAACTCTTTCAGAAAAGCAAAGGAAATGATTCCTCAGAAGCTCCAGCACATCTCCCATATTACCAGACAGGGGTCCTGGCTATAGGTAGGTCTGCCTAGGGCCAGCCAGTAGTCTGTGAGTTCTTGACTTCATGTAGGGAAGATTTTACAACATGAGTCTAGGTGACTACAAGAGTACACTTATTAAAGCTGGGGACAGTGAAATAAGGAAGGGCTCAGTGTGGAAGAAGCAAAAGGAAAAAGCCTAGGCTGGGCTGCCTTAGCTCACTGAGAAGTCAGTGTAAAGGAGGCCTTGGGGACAGGTTCAGGGAGTTAGTCCAAGACAAGCTGTCACTGCCCATTGCTCTCATGGTTGAAAGTCTCACGGGTACCCTTAGAGTTTAGGAGATACATGACTGTGGGGGAAGAAGAGATGGGGAAGGCACAGGTATGCTCCCCAGAGGGAGAGCACACAGGAAAACACTCTGGGTCTTTTGTGTTTAGAGGTTTCTCTCTTTCATAGGTCTCAGGATAGTGGTCAACAGATTATTCATAAGTTTTCCAGGTGAGCTCTTTTAGGGTCGTGATCTCCACTGATTGGTCAGTGCCAGAGTAGGGGGTCATTAGTCATTGCAGCTCGTCCTGGTGTCACCCACCTGGTTCTGCTGCTTTTCTGGGCCTGGAGTCAAAATATAACTGAAGCCTAGACAGTATCTTTCTGGAGGTGACTTGCTGCATCTGACTGGAAATTGCTCTGCCAGTTGGTTCAGCTATCTGTCTCAGTATCCCTCTTCCACTTGTCCTGGCTTACTGGCCTCTCTCATTACCATTCTGAAGTTGATTACCTGCTCATCCCTGCTCCAGTGAATATCTTGGGCCAGGGTAAGTGTGAACCAGATTGGTTTAGGTGTAGGTGGAAGGTGAGTTGGGATTTATCAGGACTGGCTTAGCAGGGTCCACTCTGGAGCTGAACGTGGGGTTAATCCTCTATATACATCATAGCTACTACACAGTTGGGGGGTGGTTGCAGGATGTTGAATTAACCACAGTGGGGTCGTGTTGTACTCATTTCTTTATCTCTGGCACATAGCGCAGGGATTGACACATAATAGTTCCTCAGTAAATGTTGACCAAACTGGAATAGAGCACCTTGCTTAATTCAGGAGTTTTATGAATGACTAAAATGATGGCTGAAAGTAAATCTTATTGCAACTTTAAATATAGGTTTAATGCAGAGTCTGGATAGAGGCGATAAGACTTTCTGCCTGTTTTCCTATTTATCACATGCAACATAAAATTTTCCCTTTTGATTTTTGGCAGTTCATTAAATTCCAGTACAATAAAAAGTATTTTAAACAGGGACTTCTGGCAAGATGGAGGCATAGGTGGATGCACCGTACCTCCATGCACAACCAAGATTAGAACAACAATGATTTAGAGGCAGAATAACACCCAAAACTGACAGAGAATTTATCTGAATGGAAGTAGGACAGCCAAGAAGTTGAAGTAGACCAGACCAGTAGGAGGGGTGGAGAGGAGCAGCCAGGCGCAGGTCGCGGCGCATGGAGAACAGGGAGAACTGCGCACATAAGGCAACTGGGAGTACGTAAGGCATCTGGAGTGCACAGGATTGCAGCGGGTGGACCCTGAGTACGCAAGCGGCAGCTGGCGGACCCAGTGAGGCGGTGATTGTGGACCAGGGCAGAGCCTGCAACCCAGGATCCCAGAGAAGAGACTGAGGTCCCAGGAGAACAGAGCTACCACCATTGTTCACCCCCGCCCCCACATACAACGTCACAGTCTAGCGACTGGGGTGCCCAGCCCCGGTGAACACCTAAGGCTTTGCCGCTCACCGTGACAGGAGCGACCAGACCAAAAAACAAAAAACGAAAAAAAAAAAAAGAAAGAGAGAGAGATATGTCTCAAACACAAGAACAGATCAATGCCCCAGGACTCATCCTTTTGAGCGACCAAGAGATAGCCAATCTATCAGATGCACAGTTCAAAACACTGGTGATCAGGAAGCTCACAGAATTGGTTGATTTTGGGTGCAAATTAGATGAAAAAATGCAGGTTATCATAAAAGATGAAGGGAGATGCATGGAGAACCAATAGTGATGGGAAGGAAACTGGGACTCAATAGAGTGGACCAGAAGGAAGAAAAAAAACAACCAAGCAGGAAAGAATGGAGAAATAAGAATTCAAAAAAACGAGGGGAAGCTTAAGAATCTCCAGGATATCTTTAAACGTTCCAATGTCCAAATTATAGGGGTACCAGAAGGGGAAGAGGAAAAGCAACAGATTGAACACATATTTGAACAAATAATAAAGGAGAATTTCCCCATCCTGACAAAGGAAATAGACTTCCAGGAAATTCAGGAAGCTCAGAGAGCCCCAAAGAAGTTGGACCCAAGAAGAAACACACCAAGGCACATCATCATTACATTAGCCAAGGTAAAAATGAAGGAGAGAGTCCTAGAAGCAGCAAGAGATAAGGGGACAGTAATCTACAAAGGAGTTCCCATCAGATTGTCAGCTGATTTCTCAAAAGAGATCTTGCAGGCAAGAAGGGGCTGGAAAGAAGTATTCCAAGTCATGAAAGACAAGGACCTATATCCCAGATTACTCTATCCAGCAAAGCTTTCATTTAGAATGGAAGGGCAGATAAAGTGCTTCTCAGATAAGGTCAAGTTAAAGGAGTTCATCATCACCAAGCCCTTATTTTATGAAATGTTAAAGGGACTTATCTAAGAAAAGAAGATAAAGAAAAAACCTGTATAGTAAAAGGACGGCAAACTCATAATTATTAACAACCACACCTAAAGCAAAACCAAAAGAAACTAAGCAAACAACTAGAACAGGAACATTACCACAGAAATGGAGATCACATGGAGGGTTAGCAACAGGGGAGTGGGAGGAGGAGAGAGGGGGGAAAAGGTACAGAGAATAAGTAGCATAGATTGTAGGTTGAAAATAGAGGGAGGTTAAGAATAGTATGGGAAATGTAGAAGCTAAAGAACTTATAAGTATGACACATGGACATAACTAAAGGAGGATATGGGTAGGAGAGGGTGTACAGGGTGGAGAGGAGTGAAGGGGGGAAAATGGGACAACTGTAATAGCATAATCAATAAAATATATTTTTAAAAGTATTATAAACAATAATTGGTAATAGGAAACTATTTCTAACTCCTGATAAGTCTTTTGACGTTTACCTGACATTATAATTTGCTACTGTGAATAATTCAGTAAAACAAAATGTTTTGCATTCCTTGCATAGTCATTTATTACAGTTTTTTAAAAATCAAATACCCAATATCTTTTCAAAGGTGCTAGGATTCTGGTCAGTAGGGGAAGGAACTCCATTTCCTAGCTTTGAGCAATAAGTAAAATTAGAAATACCATCAGCTATGTTTAAAAAAAATTCTAAGGAGTGGAAAAAATAGATTCTCACAGGAAAGGCTGGTAGAATTATTTTAGCATGACTCCTTTTACTAAGAGGGCATAAGGGGGTTAAATGGTAATGGATAAAATATTTTAAAAATCAAACTATTTAAAAATACTTTTATACTTTTTAATATATTTTAATAATTACAGTTGTTCCATTTTCCTCCCTTCACTCCCCTCCACCCTGCACATCCCCTCCCACCCACATTCCCCTTCTTTAGTTCATGTCCCTTTTATCATACATAAAAGTTCTTGGCTCCTCCATTTCCCATGCTATTCTTACCCTCCCCCTGTCTATCTTCTACCTACCACCCATGCTACTTATTCTCTGTAACTTTTCCCTCTCTGTCCCCCAACCCACTCCCCTGTTGATAACCCTCCATGTGATCTCCATTTCTGTGGTTCTGTTCCTGTTCTAGTTGTTTGCTTAGTTTGTTTTTGTTTTTGTTTTAGGTGTGGTTGTTAATAATTTTGAGTTTGCCGTCATTTTACTGTGCATGTTTTTTTATCTTCTTTTTCTTAGATAAGCCCCTTTAACGTTTCATTTAATAAAGTGATGATGAACTCCTTTAACTTGACCTTATCTGAGAAGCACGTTATCGGCCCTTCCATTCTAAATGATAGCTTTGCTGAATAGACTAATCTTGGATGTAGGTCCTTGCCTTTCATGACCTGGAATATTTTTTTCCAGCCCCTTCTTGCCTCTAAGATCTCTTTTGAGAAATCAGCTGACAGTCTGATGGGAACTCCTTTGTAGATAACTGTCACCTTTTCTCTTGCTGATTTTAAGATTCTCTCCTTATCTTTAATCTTGGGTAATATAATTATGATGTACCTCGGTGTGTTCCTTCTTGGGTCCAACTTTTTTGGGACTCTCTGAGCTTCCTGGACTTCCTGGAAGTCTATTTCCTTTGCCAGAATGGGGAAGTTTTTACTACTTGTTCAAATAACTTTTCTACTTGTTGCTCTTCCTCTTCTCCTTCTGGTACCCCTATATTTTGGATGTTGGAACGTTTAAAGGTATCCTGGAGGTTCCTAAGCCTCTCCTCATCTTTTTGAATTTTCGTTTCTTCATTCTTTTCTGGTTGGATGTTTCTTCCCTATTTCTGGTCCAAACTGTTGATTTGAGCCCCAGTTTCCTTCCCATCACTATTGGTTCCCTGTACATTTTCCTTTATTTCACATAGCATAGACTTCATTTTTTCATCCATTTTGCGACCAAATTCAACCAATTCTATGAGCATCCTGATTACCAGTGTTTCGAACTGTGCATCTGATAGGTTGACTATCTCTTCATCACTCAGTTGTATTTTTTCTGGAGCTATGATCTGTTCTTTCATTTGGGCCATTTTTTTTTTTGTCTCAACGTGCCTGTTACATAGTGAGGGATGGAGCCTTAGGTGTTCACCAAGGTGGGGCAACCCGGTTGCTGAGTTGTGATGCTGAGGGTGGGGCAGGGGTCTGAGAAGGACCAATGGTGCTTGCTCTGCTCTCTACCAGATTTCTGTCACTTCTCCTGCTACCCACAAGAAAATTGAGCCCTTTTGGTGCTGATTCCCATGTGGGTGGGTTTGTTTATGTACTGGCACCCTGTGGGCTTTCCAATGAACTCTCCTGTGAGACAGGTAGTTTCTCCTGGCACCTCAGCCCCCATAGACATTTTCAATTGGTGTTTTGAGGCTTTATTTCCCTGCGCTGGGACCCTGGATTGTGCAGTCTGTTTCACTCCCCAGTTTTGCCTGGTTTATCTGCACACAAACATGGGACTGCCCAACTGCCTTGCTCACCAGGCCCCTCCAAAATCCACCCCCTCTTTGCGTCCACACGCTGGGTACCCCTGCTTCTGCCCTCTGCAGCTAGGGTCTGCCAGCCACCCTGCTGAGAGCCTTGTCTGTCCCAGGTCCCCATCTCCTCCCTGCCTACTGGTCTGGTTGAATGTGTCTGCTTCTTTTTTTTTTTAATATACTTTTTAAAAATTTTAATCATTGTTCAAGTACAGTTTTCTCACTTTTACTCCAAACCCAGCCTACCCACCCAACCCTCCCCACTTCCCTCCCATTACCACCCTGCCCCTAGTTTTTGTCCATGTGTCTTTTAAATTTGTACCTGTAAACCCTTCCCATTCTCCCCTTAAATTCCCTCTTCTCTCCCCTCTGGTCACTGTCAGTCTGACCCCTCTTTCAGTGTCTTTGGTTATATTTTGCTTGTTTGTTTGTTTTGTTGCTTAGGTTCCTGTTAAAGGTGAGATCGTATGGTACTTGTCTTTCACTGCCTGGCTTATTTTGCTTAGCACACTGCTTTCCAGCTCTATCTATGCTGTTGCAAAGGGTAGGAGCTCCTTCTGTCTTTCTGCTGCATAGAATTCCATTGTGTAAATGTACCATAGTTTTTTGATCCATTCATTTACTGATGGGCATCTAGGTTGCTTCCAGCACCTAGCTATTGTAAATTGTGCTGCTATGAACATCGGGGTGCAAAGGTTCTTTTGGATTGGTGTTTTAGTGTTCTTAGGATATAGTCCCAGCAGTGGAATTGCTGAGTTAAAGGGCAGATCCATTTTTAGTTTTCTGAGGAAGTTCCATACTGCTTTCCATAGTGGTTGTACCAGTCTACAGTCCCACCAACAGTGCACTAGGGTCCCCTTTTCTCTACAACCTCTCTAACACTTGCTGTTTGTTGCTTTGTTTATGATGGCCACTCTGACTGGTGTGAAGTGGTATCTCATTGTGGTTTTAATTTGCATCTCTCTGATAGCTAATGATATTGAACATTGTTTCATGTAACTTTGGATTTTCTGAATGTCCTCCTTGGAGAAGTGTCTGTTCAAGTCCTTTGCCCATTTTTTTAAATTGGGTTTCTTGTCTTCTTAGAGTGGAATCGTGCAAGTTCTTTACATATTTTGGAGATTAAACCCTTGTCTGAGGTATCACTGGCACATATGTTTTCCCATACAGTTGGTTCTCTTTTTATTTTGATTGTTTTCTTTAGCTGAGCAGCAGCTTTTTACTTTGATGAGGTCCATTTTGTTCATTCTTTCCTTTATGTCCCTTGCTCTAGGGGGCATGTTGGTAAAAAAGCTTCTGTGTGACATATCTGAGATTTTCCTACCTACATTCTCCTGTAGGACTTTAATGGTGTCACAGTTTGTATTTAAGTCCTTTATCCACCTTGAATTCATTTTTGTATAAGGTGTAAGTTGGTGTTCGAGTTTCATTTTTTTGCACGTAGCTGTCCAGTTCTCCCAACACCATTTGTTGAAGAGGCTATTTTTACTCCATTTTATGTTGCTGTCTCCTTTGTCAAATATTAATTGACCATAGAGACTTGGGTTTATTTCTGGGCTCTCTGTTCTGTTCCATTCGTCCATGGGCCTGTTTTTATGCCAGTACCTGGCTGTTTTGATTACAGTGCTCTGTAGTATACTTTAGTGTCAGGTATTGTGATCCCTCCTACTTTACTCTTCTTTCTCAAAATTGCAGCAGCTATTCAGGGTCATTCATGGTTCTGTATAAATTTTTCAAGTGTTTGTTCTATGTCTGCGAAATGAGCCATTGGTACTGTGATAGGTATTGCATTGAATGTGTAAATTGCTTTGGGTAGTATGGACATTTTGATGACATAATTTTTTCCAATCCATGAACATGGTATATGTTTCCATTTGTTTGTGTCTTCCTTGATTTCTTTCCTCAGTGTTATGTAGTTTTCGGAATATGGGTCTTTTACCTCTTTGGGTAGGTTTTTCCTGGTTATTTTATTTTTCTTTTTGCTATTTCAAATGGGATTTTTTTCTTGATTTCTGCTTTTGCTGTTTCATTGCTAGTGTACAGAAATGCCTTTGACTTCTGGATATTGACTTTGTATCCCGCTGTTTTGCGAAATTCACTTATTAGGTCAAGCAGGTTTTTTAGTGGAGTCTATAGGGTTTTCTATGTACACTATCATGTCATCTGCAAACAGTGACAGTTTTGTTTCCCCCTTTCCGATTTGGATGCTTTTTATTTTTTTTTTCTTTTCTGATCGCTGTGGCTAAAACTTCCAGTACTATATTGACTACAACTGGTGAAAGTGGACAGCCTTGTCTTGTTCCTGATCTTAGTGGAAAAGATTTTAAATTTTGCCCATTGAGTATGATGTTGGCTGTAGGTCTCTCATATATAGCCTTTATTATGTTGAGGAATGCTCCCTCTATTCCCACTTTGCTGAGTGCTTTTATCATAAATGGGTGCTGTAGCTTATCAAATGCTTTTTCTGCATCTATTGATATGATCATATGGTTTTTGTCTTTCCTTTTTTTTATGAGATGTATTATATTTACTGATTTGTGAATATTGTAGCATCCTTGCATCCCTGTAATGAGTCCACTTGGTCATGGGGTATGATCTTTTTAATGTATTGTTGGATGCAGTTTGTCAGTATTTTGTTGAGGATTTTAGCATCAATGTTCATGGGCAATATTGGCCTGAAGTTTTCTTTCTTTGTTGTGTCTTTATCTGGTTTAGGAATTAGGATGATGTTGGCCTCATAAAAAGAGTTTGGGAGTCTCCCATCTTTTTGGATTTTTTAGAATAGTCTGTGAAGGATAGGGGTAAGCTTTTCCTTAAATGCTTTGTAGAGTTCTCCTGTGAAACCATCTGGTCCAGGGCTTTTGTGTGTTGGCAGGTTTTTGATTGCTGCTTCAATTTCTTTTGCTGTTATTGGTTTGTTCAGGCTTTCTGCTTCTTTTTCATTGAGTTTTGGAAGATTATATTTTTGTAGAAATTTGTCCATTTCACCTAGGTTTTCAAATTTTTTAGCATACTCTTCTTCATAGTAGTTTCTTCCATTCCTTTGTATTTCTGTGGTATCTGTTGTAATCTCTCCTCTTTCATTTCTTTTTTAAAAGATTTTATTTATTTATTTTTAGAGAGGAAAGGAAGGGAGAAAGAGAAAGAGAGACAGAGAGACAGAGAGAGAGAGAGAGAGAGATCAATGTGCAGTTGCAGGGGCTCATGGCCTGCAACCCAGACATGTACCCTGACTGGGAATTGAACCTGCGATACTTTGGTTTGCAGCCTGCGCTTAATCCACTGAGCTACGCCAGCCAGGGCTATAAATCGTGGTTTTTCTCCTCTTTTATTTCTGATTGTGTTTATTTGGGTCTTCTCTCTTTTTTTTCTTGACGAGTCTGCTTAAAGGCTTGTCGGTTTTGTTTATCTTTTCAAAGAACCAGCTCTTAGATTCATTGATTTTTAGAATTGTGTTTTTAGTCTCTGTGTCATTTAATTCTGCTCTGATCTTGGTTATTTCCTTCCTTCTCCTTGCTCTGGGCTGTCTTTGTTGTTGTTCCTCAAGTTCTTGTAGGTGTACAGTTAGGTTGTTTGTTTGAAATGTTTCTAACTTTTTTAGGTGGGCCTTTTTCACTATGAACTTCCCTCTCAGGACTGCCTTGGCTGTGTCCCATAAGTTTTGGGTTGTTGTGAGTTCCTTTTCATTTGTTTCCAGAAACCTTTTGATTTCTTCCCTAAATTCATTCTTGACCCATTCATTGTTTAATAGCATGCTATTTAATCTCCATGATTTTGAGTGTTTTGGCATTTTTTCCTTGGGGTTGGTTTCTAGCTTCAGTCCCTTGTGATCTGAGAAAATGCTTGGTATGATTTCAATTTTCTTGAAATTGTTGAGGCTTGTTTTGTGTGGTATCATGTGGTCTATCTTTGAAAATGTTCCCTGTACATTTGAAAAGAATGTGTATTTAGTTTCTTTGGGATGGAGGGCTCTGTATATATCAGTAAAGTCCATTTCATCTAGGCTGTTGTTCAGTGCCATAATATCTTTGTTGATACATTGTTTGGAAGATCTGTCCATTTTTGACAGTGGGGTGTTAAAAGTCCCCACTATAATATTGTTGCTGTCAATATCTTTCTTGAAGTCTTCTAAGATTTTCTTTATGTATTTGGGTGCTCCTATGTTGGGTGCATATATACTTACAATATTTATGTCTTCTTGGGGGATTCTTCCCCTGAGTATTATGAAGTGATCCTCTGGGTGTCTGTTTATGGACCTCTTTTGGAAGTCTATTTTGTCTGATATGAGTATTGCTACCCTGGCTTTTTTTTCCTGTCCATTTGCTTGGAAGATTTGTTTCCAGCCCTTCACTTTCAGTGTCTGTAGGTCTTTTGTTCTGGTGTGGAGCTCTTGTAGGCAGCATATGTGTGGGTCATGATTTCTTTTCATTTGAGCTACAGTATGTCTTTTGATTGGAGCATTTAATCCATTTACATTTAAGGTTATTATTGATAGGTACTTATTCATTGGTTTTTATGTACATGTGTTCCTCTCTCTCTCTCCCCTTTTAAAAGTCTAAAATTACTTTTTTTAAAAACCTGGTAACCAAGGTATTCCGAGCATATTTCTATCCCTCACAAACTAAAAGAATCTCAATCCACACAGCATCCATAGCCAGCAGCACTTCACTAACTTTACAGAGCATGTGCTTTTGACATTTCTGGTTCTAATTGCTTTAATTACCTGATACTGAGTCTGTGACTTTCCACTGTGAATTGTTTCTCTTTCTAGTCTTCAGCCCCCCTATTTTATGTGTATATAGTATAATATATACATGTAAAATTGTATATGTCCATCTTCTATTATATGTGTATCCAACATAAAAATCAGTACAAAATACTCTCTGGATTAAATCCTGATATCTGCCTTTTCTCTGTTTGAGGTTTGGATCTTTTATGATGATGTTCTCCTCCCCTGTTCCTTCTCTCAATTTTATTATAACATTTTCCCCCAAATTTAGAAGAAATGGTAGAATTTTGGAGTGAACCCCCACATATTTACCATCTGGATTCCTCAGTTACTGTTTTGCCTTATTTGCTTCTTTGCATATCCATATACCAATCCATCAGTCCCCTAAGTCCAGCTGTCTTGTTTTCTTGGATGTGTTGCAAAGTCAGTTGCAGACTCATGATGACGTAGTAATATCTTCTCCCTTGATATTTAGTCTTTTCCTTTTAATTCTGGATTTTTATAAAATTGCTTCTAAACTTTGAGGTTGTCTTACCTGTTTCCTCTGCTTGCTCAAACTTGCACATTGTTACCTGTTAACAATCATAACCTAGTGTATTTATCTCCATTAGGAAATTCCTGGGTGCTCCACTTTCTTAATCTCACATTTTTAATTTTTCTCTCAATTGCTTCCTGTTATCTCCTCAACACCACAAGTTTTCATTTGCTTTCTATTTTCTCTTCCAGTTCCCAGCAGATAATTTCTAAACCACAACTGAACAATATTCCCATTATTCCGCATGTCTGAGTATTCACAGCATATTCACATTTGCCCAGAACAGAAGGAAAACACAATTTCTTCCATTTTATTTCTTTGCAACAAAGGGATTAAATCTCTCTGCCTGATCTTCATACCTCAGACAGTTTGGCTATTTTAAGTCTATTTAATAAAGTAAGTCAAGCTGAATGCCCTTCATAGAAGGGATCTTCACTACTAAACAGTATAGTAAATGCCCCAGTAAAAATCTATTTTTTGTTTGCCAAGACACTACCACACTACACGTGCTGGATTGTTTAAATTGCTATATGGCAATTTATGCTAGATATATATATTTGCATTGTTGTATAAGTATCTTTTTATTTTTTAATATATTTTGCATATTCAATAGCATATTGATTATGCTGTTACAGTTGTCCCATTTTTTCTCCCTTTCATTCCCCTCCGTCCCGTATCCCCCCTCCCACCATCATTTCCCTACCTTAGTTTATGTTAATGGGTTGTACATATAAGTTCTTTGGCTTCTCCATTTCCCATACCATATTAAACTTCCCCTGTCTATTTTGTACCTCCCATTTATGCTTCTTAGTCCTGGTATCTTTTCCTCTATTCTCCCCCTGCCCTCTCTCCACTGATAACTCTCCTTGTGATCTCTCTTTCTGTGTATCTGTTCATGTTCTAGTTGTTAGCTTAGTTAGTTGTTTTTTGTTTTTTGTTTTTTTTTTTTAGGTTTGGTTGTTGATAGTGTTGAGTTTGTTGTCACTCTACTATTTGTATTTTTTTATCATCTTTTTCTTAGATAAGTCCCTTTAACATTTCATACAATAAGGACTTGGTGATGTTGAACTCCTTTAACTTGACCTTACCTGGAAAGTACTTTTTATCTGCCCTTCCATTCTAAGTGATAGCTTTGCTGGATAGACTAATCTTGGATGTAGGTCCTTGCCTTTCATGACTTCAAATACTTCTTTCCAGCCCCTTCTTCCCTGCAAGGTTTCTTTTGAGAAATCAGCTGATAGTCGTAAGGGAACTCCTTTGTAGGTAAGGGGCCCCCTTTTCTCTTGCTGCTTTTAAGATTCTCTCCTTATCTTGGGTAATGTGATTATGATGTGCCTTGGTGTGTGCTTCCTTGTGTCCAACTTTTTTTGGACTCTCTGAGCTTCCTGGACTTCCTGGAAGTCTATTTCCTTTGCCAGATTGGGGAAGTTCTTCTTCATTATGTTTTCAAATAAGTTTTCAATTTCTTGCCCTTCCTCTTCTCTGTCTGCCACCCCATGATTCAAATGTTGGAATGTTTAAAGTTGACCCAGAGTTTCCTCAGCTTCTCCTCATTTTTTTGAATTCTTGTTTTTTCATTCTGTTCTGGTTGAATGTTTCTTTCTTCCTTCTGCTTCAAACCATTGATTTGAGTCTCGGTTTCCTTCCCTTTATTGTTGGTCTCCTGTACATTTTCCTTTATTTCACTTTTTCCTCTATTTTGCAACCGTACTCAACCTTTCTGTGAACATCCTGATTACCAGTGTTTTGAACTCTGCATCTGATATGTTGGTTGGCTATCTCTTCATCATTTAGTTGTATTTATCAAATTGTTCATTCGTTTGGGCCATGTTTTTTTCTGGGCAGGCCTGTTACATAGTAAGGGGCAGGGGCAACTCACATTGCTGTGTTGTGGCACTGTATGTGGGAGGCGTCAGAAGGGGAACAATGCTGCTTGCTCAGCACTCTGCTGGTTTTCAGTCACTTCCTCTGCCACCCACAAGCAAATTGGACCCTTCTGGTGCCAATTCTCAGATAGGTGGTTTTGTGTACATTGTAGGACTCTGTGGGTCTCTCCAGTGAACTTTCTTGGTGAGGCTGGGAGTTTCTCCCGCCACCTCAACCCCCACAGGTGTTTCAGTCAGAGGTTTAAGACTGTATTTCCCCGTGCTGGAACCCTGGGTTGCATGGTCTACTTTGCTCCCCAGTTGTTCCTCAAAGTTTATCCACCCACAAATGTAGGACCACCTGCTTCTCTACCTGCTGCCTTGCCATAATTCCTCTGTACCCTGGCTGCTCATCTCTGCCCCTCCTACCTGTCTGGATGAATGTTTCTTCTTTAACTCCTCAGTTGTTGGACTTCCATACAGTTCAATATTCTGGCAGTCCTGGTTATTTTTTATTTTTAGATATATTGTTGTCCTTCTTTTGGTTGTGTGAGGAGGCAAAGTGTATCTACCTATGCCTCCATCTTGGCTGGATATTTCTGCATTGTTGTAGAAACATTTTCTTATTTTGGTTAAAGATGACTTTTTGAAGGGAATTCTAATCTTGCAGTGCAAACTTTGAACCCCATTACATGGTCTAGAACATTTTAAGTTTAGTCCCCTGGCCAGCACTTTTAATTTTTTTAAAATTAAAGACTATCAGCAATCAGGTAAAAGATTGCAAACAATCTCCTGCAACTCAGCCTCCACTATATTTTATTTACTAACAAGTAGAATAAAGCTTTCAGCTGAAAATCTTTTCATTTGGTGAGAATAAATTCCACAACAATCTGTACTATCTTATTTAAGATTTTAAAATTCAGTTGGCAATTTCAAAGTGAAGGGATAAAAAGGAAAATGTTTATAATAAAATATGGAAAGAAAGCAAGGAGTAATTGTCCCCAATTATACAGCAATTCCTAGTTATAAATGTCAGAATTCTTGTACCTGAATTATTTTTACTTTGATGCTTGAGAGTTGAATGGGAAATTCATTAATTCATTTACTCACCACTCACTGATCATCTACTGTGTGTAAGGCACTCAATTAAGCACTGGGAATGTGAAGAAAAGGAAGACATATGCCCTCCTCCGAGAATTTATAGTTCAGTAGGAGAGACAGGTACATAGCCTGGGAGTTATATCTGAGGTGTTATGATAGGAGCACACAGAGAACTGGGAGTGAGGGGAGCCTACGCTAATTTGAAGAGGGTGAGAATGCTCAGAAAGCCTTCTTGGGGACATCTTGAAGAACAAATGGGAGTTAGCGAATTGGAGAAGAAAGGAGTAGTAGTTAAAACTCTTCGTTGCAAGCAGTAAAAATCTCAATGCAAACTGGCTTCACAAAATAAAAAGTGAATGAATCATTGGCTCATGTACCTGAAAGGCCCTGGGGATTTTGACTTCAGGCATAGTGGGATCCAAGGTCTAGTACAGTGTCACTAAGAATCTAACATTGGGGTATCTACCCAATAGCACCTCCCTTCTTTCTTGCTAATATAACACCAAATTAGTTCACTCTCCTTGGAATTGCTATATCTTTCAGGAGTGGCTGGGCTGTACTAATTATATTTGTAATTATCCTATTTCTAAATACATCACATTCTGCATTACCAAAGGCTAGGGCTTTAATATATGAATTGGACAGGTGGGGGCACAATTCAAACCATAACACCCTGCCTTTTTTTCTCCTCTTTCTCAGATCTCCTGTTGATACCTCCCATTGGCAGGACCCAGCTAGAGACTAAAGGAGCCTAGTTATGTGAACCATAAAATGAGCCTCCTGATGCATGCAGCAGGGTGGAGAAGGGTATACCTAGAGGAGCAAAGAAAGATTTTTCATCAGTCTCTGTAATGCCTTCATTCTTGGGAAGGATCTGTACATGTGGCAACTTCTAGATTTACTTTGTGCTTAGACCCTGCCATCTTAGAAGGAGAGGTGGGGTCCCTCTGTCTCCCAGTTTAAATAACAATTCTCTATAAGGAATTAACTGACTCTGTCTGAGTTACAAGAGACTTTAAATATCCTAGGAGGCAGGATACCTGGTTCTCCACCCCAATGCCCTCCTCAGCATGCCTTCTCCCCGACTACTCCCTCATAGTGTTCCCCTGTAGTTTACTAGCTATATGTCACCCAGGAACTGCATTCAATTGCATGTTATGAGAACTTAAGAACAGTAGTAGTAATCCAAGTGAAGTTTATTTTTTCCTTGCATATCAAGATGTCCAGAGTAGGTCAGTCCCAAGCTGGTATCATGACTTAAGGAAGTCATCAAAGGCCCAGGCTACTTCTAACAAACTGCTCCACTATCTTTAGCATGTGGCTTTTGGCCTCATGGATGAAAGGTGATGCTCCACTTCCCGCCTTACATCTGTGTTCCAGACTGAAGTGAAGGAGCAAAAGTTTCTCAGAAATCCAGAGGATATCCATTTCTATGTCATAAAGTGGAACCGTGTCATTTGGCTGTCCTTTCCCAGAGGAGGTAGGGAAATGTAGTTCTTCACTTGAACTGATTGTCAATCAGGTTACTATTAATAAAGAATTAATAAAGATGAAGTAGAACCCTGGCTAGTGTGGCTCAGTTGGTTGGAGTGCTATCCCATAACCGAAAGGTTACAGGTTTCATTCCTGGTCAGGTCACATACCTAGCTTGTGGGTTTGATCCGTTGTCCAGGTGCATATGGGAAGCACCCAATTGATGTATCTATCTCTCTCTTCCTCTTTCTCTAACAGCAATTAAAAATGAAGTAGAGAGTGGCTATTGGGTAGACAACTGTCAGGGTCAACTGCACTGACTAATGGCACCTGTGTGCCTGGCTACCACATTTGAAAGTGGCACCCAGACCTGAAGTAATGCTGTTCTGAGGATTTTAGTGGACTGGGGCAAAGCAATAAATTAGATTTAAATAAAATCCTTATAAGAAAATTCTAAAAGCATATAATAAGCTCCCTACTATGGACACTGTCCTTTAATAGTCCCTGCTGTCAGAAAACATGCTTATCCAAAAATGACTTGGATAAATATCTTCAGAACTCTTTATGTCACCTGACTTAATGTTTGTTGATGTGCGTATAGTCCTCATAGAGGATCCATGCATACTTCATCTAATACAAGCCATCAGCTGCTCTTCTTTTGTCTTGCTCAAACATGTGACAAAAAAAATATAATTTAATTCTTTCTTCTCTTTTTAGAGGAAAAGAACCAAATTCATCGCTTGTGATTTTCTGACTGAGTGGTTATACAAGTAAGTTTCATGAATATTCAATGACCCTAAAGATTCAATAGTGTTAATCTGCAAGCAGAATAGCAACAATTGACTTGAACTCTTGGTTATTGTTTTCTTGTCAATCAAACATATGGCATCATGACCAGTCAAAATCCAAAGAGGACAGGGAAGCTGTTCACAGAATTCTTCTCCATTCCATTTGTGGAGCAGTGGCTGAAGCAACAGTAAGTGCTGACATAAGGCTTTGGATCATTTATTCCTAATTTTAAAATTGTGTTAATGATAGTTTTCTCCAGTCTAAGAGAACTAACTCATATAATCCATCCATGCCCCCAGGTCAGTCATGTCTGTGGCCCTTGTCTCTTGTTATTTTTACTCTAGGCTAAGGGCATCTATCCAAGAAACACTTCAGAAGTAAAATAGGAAACTTTAAACAATTCTTATACCCTCCCTCTTACTCCCTTCTCATTCATTCCCAACCCCCACCCCAAAGGTTATAATGCTTCAGGAAATATGAATAAACTTTTCTAACTATTAATTTTTAGTTATATGCTTCAGTTCTACATTTAAAATCTTTAAACTTGACAGATAAATTGACCCATTCTAATCTCAGTCTTCTCATAGAAGCAATCAGTTTGAACTATAGTACATCCTTCCAGAATCTTAAAATTTGTTATTTAGGCATATATAATTAAGTTATATCATATAAAACTAGTAATATTATTTTATGTGAGCTACTTTTCATCAGTGATATAGCAAAGATGATGATGGCAACTGACATTTATTAAGCACCTGTATCAACATTCTTGGCATCATAAAAATTAAAATGATACTAATTTAAATCAATGCAATAAATAGCTATTGAACAGCTACCAAGTGCAAGGCATAGTCCTTGGTACTGTGGAGAAAGCAGGATGAATAAAATATGGCTCCAGCCTCTGGGATGAGAGAGAGGTGTTTACAACTAGCGGTAGTTTCCATAGTGAGTATTATAATTCAGATACTGGCAAAGCACTACAGGGAAAGAGAAGCACAAGACCACACCCAGACCCTCCTGGCAGGCCCAGAACCAGCTCATTTGGGGCAGTAGCCAAGCTGGTTGGTGCCCAGATTTGGTCTTGAAAGGCAAAAAGTCAGGTGCTGTTGCGTGTGGGTCACTGGCCAGCAGTGACCACGGAACGCTGTGGATGGCTCGCCGAAAAACACGCAAGAAAAAACACAAACATACACAGAGACAACCAGGTCCTGTGGGGAAGTAGGGACAGAAATGGCCACCCCCCCTAGTGGGGAGGGCCCTGATTTACCGTCCATACCTGCTTTTATTGGGCTCATTTTGCATAATAATTCAGGTAAAGTACAGTACTCATCAGGGGGAAGCAAGGAACTATAGAAAACAAGGAACTTTGCTGGTTTACTGAGTGGGGGTCAAAGAGCTGTAAGACTTTGAGGAACCAACTTCCTCCTTGGACCCCTCTCATTCAACTGAGAGCATTCTAAACAAAGCAGGTTTCACAGTAATTTACATGTTCTTTCTTAGGCCTGATCACCCAGGGAATCCGCCCCTTTTCAGCACAGAGCTATACCACCCTGTCATTGTTTCAGGCTTAGCACAGGAACTAAGGCAATAAGGAGATTTTCTCCCAGACGATGAGAACTCTGGCTATTGTCAAAGCCGAGGAGCGAGGGTCCGTCACCCTCTTACGCTGCAGCCCCCCAAAGTCCTTCTTTTGGGGGGGCCTCCCAAAGTGATCGTGCCTGCCTTAGGTCGCTCCCCCCGTGGGGAATCTTACCCGTCTTTGGCTAACCGACCAAGCTTTTTGGGGTTCAGCAGCAGAAGCAGCATTCCTGCCAGGGAGACAAGCCCTTGTCTCCTTGCTGGCTTACACGGTTCCAAGGCCGTTCCCTTAGCCTTAGCCTAGGCGGGGGTTTCAGCTTCTGATACCAGTCAGGGCGGTTCCCAACAAGGTGCTACATTCTTCTTGAGGGTGCCCTTGACAGGAAGAGTCAAAGAGGCAAGTAGGATACAATGTTCTTAAAGGGGAATGAGGGCAGCAGCCAGAAAACAGTAGCTAATTCAGGTTTTTCAAACCTCAGCACTATTGACATTTAGCACTAGGCAATTCTCTGTTATGGGGAGAGTCCTGTGTACTGTAGGATGTTTCACAGCATCTATAGCCTCCATTCACTATGTGCCAGGAGCACCCTAGCTGTCTTCACCATCAAGAATGTCTCCAGACACTGGCCAATGTTGGGAGATGTGGCTGGGGACAATGGGAGGGGAGAATAAAATTGCCTCTGATCTAATCCAACAGTCTAAAATCATCTGGGGAACTTTTGTTGCCTGGTTTCACCCAAGACATACTAAATCAGACCTATTAATTCAGGGTGTAGCCCAGGCATTGTTTTTTTGTTGTTGTTTTTCTTTAAGTATTTCTCTATGTGATTCTGATATACAATACAGTCAGAGTTGAGACCTTGTCCACATAGCAGAGGAAGTGCTGTGTCTAAATAAATAACATAATCGAACTATTACTTTGCTAAGCCCTTTTTATGCATATTCTCTCATTTAATTTTCACAGCACTAGGATGTAGGTGCTAAAGCTGAGAGCCTAGAGCTGGGAAGTTGAAAGTGGAGAGAGGGAAACTTAGGCAAATATGGAAATTGTTGGGGCAGGAACATGCTGAATGGGCATTTTAAGGAGGGCTTAAATGTCAAGATGGGAAGAAGGTGAATTTTGATGGAGAAATTCTGTCAAGGTTTTTTAAAGGCTGGGTGGTTATGTAAACAAAATATAAACTAGCACTTCTGGCAGTATTAGGTTGGGGTTAAGAGCAGGAGCTTTAATGTTTAAGTCTCTACTGCTTACTAGTCTCATGACTCTGGGTAAGTGTTTTAGTGTGTAACAAATTACCCCCAAACTTAGTGGCTTAAACAGTAAATATCTATTATTATATTCTGTGGGTCAGGAATTCAGGAGCAGCTTAGTTGGGTGGCTCTGTTCCAGGGTCTATCATAGGTTACAGTTAAGATGTCACAGGGGCTGCAGGCATTAGAAGGCTTGGTTGAGTCTAGAGGAGCTGCTTTTAAGATGGGCCACACACATGGTGAGGATTATTGGCTGAAGGCCTCAGGCTTTCTCCTCATAGGCTTTTCCATGGGCTACTTGAGTATCCTCACAGTAGGGTGGGCATCCTTCAGAATGGGAGACAAGAAGGCAGCAGCGATGCCCTTTATAACCCAGTCTCAGACGCCACTTCTACCACATTCTATTAGAAGTGAGTTCCTAAGTAGAGCTCAAGTATCACATTCAACTGGAAAGGAATTAGGCTCCACCTTTTGTAGGGAGGAGTATCAAAGCATGTACGGACATATTTTAAAAGCACTGCAGTAGGTTGCTCTAAGTCTCTGCCTCCTCATTAATAAAATGTAGTGATTATGAAGATGCACCTACACATGGGATCATGAACAGGCCCAGCTCAAGTAACATGTGGCTTATTTATATTGCCACTGAACAACACTGTGGACTTAGGAAGAGAGATACATCAAAAAAGAGTATTCAAGGCCAAGGGCAGAAAGGTAGAAGAAGGTAGGACTTCATCCAGGCATAGGCAACCAGCAGAGATGGCTTCCAGAGGGATAGAATGGAGGTAAGACCAGAAGGGAGTTAGGAGGTAGGTAGATCATGGTTTTCATTAAAAGCATGAAGTTCAGGCATTATTCTATAAGTAATAGTAAGCATTAAACAATTTTGGAGCAGAGGCATAATGTGATGACAATGTTTTAGCAAGATTACTCCCAAGAGTACAGGAAACAAACTCAGAGATTGAGGACAGCCTGGAGTTGAAGCTGCTGTTTCTAAGGCTATGGTTACAGCTGTAAAGTCTTGAATTAGAGCAAGAGGAATGAAAAAGGAGGGACATGGAATGGGTAGAATGGATGGATGACATGGGATGAGTTTAGGGTTGGAGAAGGGATATGCCTGAAAGGTAAGATTTGCGCCCAGGTTGGTGAAGCCTATAAAAGAAGCACAGTGGCAGCCTGAAAAGTATGTTTAAGGATGAAGATGATTCCTGTCTTGGGCCCATTGAGATTGAGGTGCCTCTAGGATGTTCATTTGGAAACATCATTCTGAAGCTCAGAAGTGAAGTCTGGAGGGAAATGTTGGTTTAGGAATTGAGATCCCCAGGTCAAATGGACAGTTTCAGTTAAGATGGACAGGACTGATCGGAATACTCCAGAGTTGTTTTCTTCATTCTGTGAACTTGCCAAGTGTAAAGGAGGTATTGCAAAAATGCATCTTGTAATCAATTTATCGTAAATCACATCAATCACTATTGCTCAGTGATGTTCAAAGACATGAAGCTAGTACTTAAATATAAAAGGAAAAATGCTTCTCTAAAGGAGATAGCTATAAGTTAAAAAGTCTTGGTGATAATGTTGAATTATTTGTCCTCCAACTATCAGTATAAAAACTAAATTACTAGTGTCACTATTTAGGTATTGTAATAGTTAATATTTTAATTTATTTCCTAAATTGGAAAAGAAAGATAATTGTTACTATATAGCCACATAGTGTTCTGCTGCCCACCACCCCTAAACTCCAGAGGCAGAGGTTTGGTGAAAAAGGAAAGGAGGTCTTTATTTAAAGGCTATACAATTTTGGAAGAATAATGGGCTTCTGCCTCAAAGCCCATTCCCATTAAAATACCCAAGGGTCAATAACCCTTCCACCCCTTGCCAGCTCAGTTCAAGGATGCACCTGGAAACCTTTCTTCCCTTTTAAAATACCATTCTTTGTGATATGCAGGTGGCTGCAGCATGATTATCAAGGCAGCTTGGTGGGTTCTTGGTCACAGTCCAGCTTGAGGCATCTCTCTCAAGTCTGTATGCACCTGGCCACGCAGGGCCATGCACATCACCAGTGCTGTAGCCTAGCCAGGTGGTCTTCATCTAACCCCTAACTGGGCCTGCAAGAATGCTCTGGCCTCTAACCCCTAACTGGGCTTGCAAGGAAAAGGAAAGAGTGTGAGTTTCTGCATACCCTCTATTTTAAATCTGCCCCAAAATCCTATGAACTGTGGGAGTGTCCAAATTCCCAGCCAATTCTAGCTAATGTCCACCACACATGTCAGCCCACACTGTGTCCCTGCCTCTCCTCCCACAGCCATGATAAGGAAGCAGTTATTAAGGTTTTCTGGCCATGCAGGGGTGCAGCATCTCTGCCCTGGGCAGGGTGTCACCTTGTTACACATATGTTGTGAACTTTTGAGCCCCATGCAGGCTCTGTGCAGAACTGTGTCTTGAGCTTAGTTGTTTACTTTTCCTCTGCAACATGGAAACCTATCAAGCCCCAGCTTTGGTTTAAATCCTGGGCTTCTTTTAGCACTTCTCAACCCCTCTTGGGGGTCCCTGCCATCTCTGGGGAAAGCAGGCTCTTTCATGGAGGGCTACTGCTTCAACCTGCCACCTTGGGGTTTCTTGTAATCTGTCCCTTCTCTAGGAAAGTGCAGCTTCTTGCACTTGATCAGGGTTCCCTTGCTCCCCAACAATCTGGCCATACCCCTCCGTTATATAGATGTAAATAATGGTCCTTCCCAAACAAAGAGAAAGCTACTATATACTTGGAGAAATGATTCATGTATCATTGGTATGATTAGTTTTAAACTTCAGTTCCTTAGTCATTTTTTAAAATTAAAAACAAAATTATTTATTATTATTTAAAAGATGCATATTTACTTCTCTGTGACCAGAGCTAAAAGTTAGGGGAAATTTGAATTGGAAGGGGGAAAAATTGAGAAAGTTTGCAGTGGGTATGGTCATTCTGGTCTATCATGTAGGTGTGAAGGCATCTGCTAAGAGGGAGATCCAGGTAGGTTCTGGAGGCTTATGGGGAAAGGGAAGACGCTGCAACAGCTACTGTGGTGAAACCTATAGCCACTAACAGGGATGGCCCAGCTGATGCTTGAATTTGTGGTGCACAGAAACAGTCTGCTTATATAGTTGTCTCCAGCAACTCTGAAAAGAAGGTAGAGATAGCAAATGGTTGGGTAAAACTGGCAAATCAGGGTCGAAAACTGGCAAAGCTAATATAGTGAAAGGTCAAGACTGGGCACAGGGGACCTAAGTACAAGGGAAAACATTGTTAACTTTTCTAACAATAATATCTTAATATTTTTCTTATAAATTACCATATCTTCTGGATTATGTCAATAATTTAACAACCAATTTCTGAGAAGAGAAAGAAATAATACATTATATGTTCAGATTAGAAGAAACATACCAAACTCAGGAACATTAAAATGGGGATGGTAGTAGGGTCCACATGGTTTTTGAAATTTCAATGTATGGATACTATTTGAATTCTGATTGAAAAAAAAATAAGCTAAAAAGAAAAAAAATTAAGAGGCAGTTGGAGGGGCTCTGGCAAGATGGCAGAGGAGAAATGGAAATCACACTAACCTCCTCCCAGGACCAATCTTGAATTACAACTAAATTGTAGAGAAATTACCCAGAAAAAAAACAACTGAACAATAGTGAGAGAGAAGCCTTATAACCTTGGACAGACAGAAGAATCAGTTTCAGCACAACCTGACTGGTAAAGAGTGCGGTAAAGGCTCAAGAAGGCTGGCTGGGCACCCTTAGGCAGCAGTGACAGATAATTAAATGACTGGTTGCATCCCCCTGGGAAGAGTGGAGTCTAAACCTTAAGCTGAGATTCCTAGCCTAGAGTACTGGAGCCCCAAAAGTACACAGATAACAACCAGTGGCAAAAAGTGGCAGAGTTGCTCTCTGCAGGGATGGATGACTGGAGATGCAAAGAGACACACAAATTTTCATTTGCAGCCACTTAGCCTGGTCTCTGGCAAAGGCAGGGCATAGAAACTCCTGAGGAAATACTGAGGACAGAAGCTTTGGGGAGAGAACTGAGAAAGTAGACACTGGGATCCTGATGCAGAGTTATCCTCCATATGGCAGTGGCCATCATACTCAGACAGAGCACTACCCTGATGGGCAGCAGTCTGAGGAGAAACACAGTCCCCTACACCAGGAGGGACTCTGCCCTGGCTCTGTGTGCTTTAGCCAGACTGCTGAGTGCAGAGTGACTGGATTAACAGGTGAAGGAGACAGCCACAGACAATAGATCCCTGGAAGTCTCAGAGTGGATCACCATCTGACACCACAAGAGGCAGTTCCAAAAGGAAAAACAGTAGTAAATACCAGAGGCTACTGTGACAAAATCCACCGTGTCTTCTCCATGATTTGTAATATTTTCTTTCCTGCATAGCTTTTTAACATTCGTTTCTTGTCCATCAGCTTTGTGCATATTAAATCACTAGGTGGTATACTATAATTTATTTCAATTCACACATTTTGCCCCTCCCTTCCCTTACCCTGTTTTACCTTCTTATTTCCTCTCATTTTTGTTTGAAATTTTGTTTTCTCTCTTGCTACAACTTCTTTCCATTCCACACTCTTACTATTTCTCCCACATCCACCTTCACAAAACCAATTTTCTTGTCAATGGTCATCTCACAACCTTTTCCCCCACTCTTAAAATACCCATTGTGTTCTCGCTCCACCTTCAGCAACCTTTGCTAGTTGGTTGCAGGTAGGGCAGTTGTTGCATTTTTTTCAATTTTATCTCTAGATCTTCACTAATTTTGTATTTCAAATCTCAAATTTTACCAGTCTTTTCTCCTACTCTTTTTTTTTTTGTCTCAAATTTTTAATGTTGCCCTGTCTTAGCCTGTTCTTTTTTGTTTTTCTTTCTTTCTTCATTTTCACTTTCACCCTGCTCTTTTATTATCCTTTATTATTCTTTTCATTTTCTTTTTCTTTTCATCCCAAATTTTAACTTTTCTTGTCTTAGCCTGGTTTTCATTGCTCATTCTCACTATTCTCCCCCACTATCATTTGAAAATCACATCCCATTCCCCTAGATATCTCTGAAGCTTTTCTTTCTTTCCTTTTCCCTCTGATTCCCATACCACCTACATTAATTTTAGCTCGTTTGTTGTTGATGGTGCTGTGGTGGATCTTTCTCTTCAATTTGGCTCCTATTTTTTTCTTGTTATTTCTTTACATGTATTTTCTTCCTTTTTCTTCTCTTATTTTCTGTTTAAATCTAATAATATAAGCTCCCTTCTCATTCTCTGTTCTGCCTTCTTCATTCCCTTTTTTACACATGATGTAAATTTTGCTTTTCTCTTTGCATTGCTTGGACTTCCAACTCTTATTAGTGCTCCTCCCTCTACCCTCTCAAAATCATTTTTCTTTCAGTAAGTCATCTCATATTCACTCTCCATTCTTATAATAGTGTTAATCTCTTTACAACCTTATTAATACTGGTTCATTTACTGTTGATAGTGGGATTGTGTGGTGGGGAGAGGGGGTTATTTTGTGGGTGTAGGTTTGTTTCCTGGGCTTTGTGGTTTTGTCGTGGCAGCACCTGTACAACAGCAAACAAGATGTTGTAGGTGGAGTGCCACTCAGTGAAACATCTGGAGGAAAAAATGACCCAATAAAAATCAAAACCCAATTACACCTAGGGAGCCAACATAAATGATGAAAGGGTCTCCCAAGAGTATCAAGTTCAGGAGATCAACAGGACTGCACCATCACAGGTACCCTACCAGAGAAGTTCACATCACAAACTCAGGGAGTCAAAAGAGATCAATTTAAGTAATAGAAGCAAATGGGAAGAGTGTCACAAATAATGGGAGGACAAAGAAACAATCCCCAAAAGAAAAGAAAGGAGGAATCCTCAGAAAGAGTGCTAAATGAAATATAGGCAAGTCAACTAACTATCAGATATTGAGTTTAAAACAATGGTTATAAGAAGCTCAGTGATAATGGTTGGCAAGATGGCAGAGGAGTGAATGGAAGCCACACTAACCTCCTCCCAGGACCAATCTGGAATTATAATTAAATTGTAGAGAAATCACCCAGAACAAACCACTGAACAATACTAAGAGGTCTTACAACCTCAGACAGAAGAAGAATCAGCTTCAGCACTAACTGACTGGTAAGGAGAGTCATGGAGACTCAACAAGGCTAGCTAGGTGCCCACAGGCAGCAGCGCCAGAGCGCCAAAGGGGCTGGTTGGATCCCCTGAGAAAAATGGGGATCTTCATCCTCATTCTAGGATGAAGAAAAATGGTTCTAGGCTGGATGAAGAAAAATGTTCTAGGCTGGAGAAAAATGGGGTTTCTTCAATAAGAATTGAAGAAACACAGAAATCTTTTTAGGTTGGGGTCTGTGAGACATGCAGACACCAGATGGCTATAAAGGGGTATATCATGAAGTAGGGAGTTTCACTCTTTATGCCTTGAACTCAAACGTCTGGGTTATACTGACAGGGCTTATTGCTGAGCAGAGCTGGCTTCAAAGGACAAAAATGTATATTTTAGACCTGATTTCCATGGGACCATTGGCATTAGAATTGACTCATGCCTTCCACCTGTGTTATGACGTGGTTTTCCGGGGAGACTTACCAGCCCCTTTCAGAGCTTGCTCTCACGGGGCTACTATCTCTGAAACCACACAGAGCAGTCCCCAACACAATTTATAATAGCCAAGTGTTGGAAGCAACCTAAGTGCCCATCAGTAAATGAGTGTATAAAAAAAAACTGGTACATTTACACAATGGAATATTACATAGCAGAAAGAAAGAAGGATCTCCTTCCTACCCTTCGCAACTGCATAGATGGGACTGGAGAGCATTGTGCTAAGTGAAATAAGTCAGGCAGTGAAAGACAAATACCATATGATCTCACATATAAGTGGAACCTAATCAACAAAACAAGCAAACAAATATAACCAGAGACATTGAAATAAAGAGAAAACTGACTGTAACCTGAGGGGAAGCTGGAGGGGAAGAACAGGGGGAAGAAAAGGAAGGGTCATCAAGGAACATGTACAAAGGACTCTTGGACAAAGCCAAAGGCAGTAAGGATTGAAGGTGGGTGTGGGATGGGTCGGGTGGTGGAAAATGGTGGCAGGAAAATGGAGATAACTGTATTTGAACAACAACAAAAAAGAAAAATTAAATCATTAAAATAAAATAAAGTTGCAATTGGAAATTTATATATTTAGTGAACAGTTAATAAAGTAAATTATTTTACTTAAGGTGTGATAATGATTTCATAATCATGGTAAATAAAAGGTATTACTTTTTAAAGAAACATGCTGAAATATTTATGTATTAAATATGAAATATGTCTATAGACAGGAATGGTAGGAAGTTCCAATGAGTAACTGACAGAGAGCTATCATTGAAGCTGGCTAATGGTGACATGACTTCACTTTTTTTCTGCCTACCTTTTTATGTCTTTGAAACTTTTCATAGTAAAAAGCAAATGGAAATGAAATAATAAAAATTTTCAAAGCTCCTCATGAGCTCCTGAGTGACTGTTGCTGTGCTTTTGAACAAGAAAGTATGTATTGACTGGCAATGAATATAATATGGTTCCAGCCTTTGGGGTGAGAGAAATGTGTTTACAGCTAGTGGTAGTTTCCATACTGAGTATTATAATTCAGATGGTAGCAAATCATTGCAGGGAATTGGGAAGCACAAGACCATCCCCAGGCCCTCCTGGCAGGCCTGGAGCTAGCCAAGTTGGGGCAGTGGCCATTCTAGTAGGTGACCAGATTTGGTCTTGAGAGACAAGAACTCAGGTGCTATATCCTTTTCAAGGGCTCTCTTGACAGGAAGAGTGAGAGAGGCAAGTAGGAGCCAATGTTCATAAGGAGAATGAGGGCAACATGCAGGAAACAATAGCTAGTCTAGGTTTTTCCCTAACCTTAGCACTATTGACAGAAGCACAGCTGAGGACTGTGCTTTTCCATTTGGAGATGTCTATAGTGGCAGACAGTGGGTGAGACTTAGTTTTCATGTAATCATGCTGAGAAGCTCAAGTATCATGGAAGAAAATGGCCCCTGGGACAATGGGAGGGTGGCAGGTATGGACCCAAGTGAAATGCCTCCTGGTGCTGGGAGACTTGGTCACTCCTCCTGAGACCTGGCTCTGAATGTGCACAACCCACCAACCAGTTCCCTTATATCAGTCTCCTTCACCCTCCATGCTCTCTTTCAATGTCAAACGTAGTTCTCCCAGCAAAAATGGGGAGAAGGATTAATGTGGTCAGAGCCTTGGGCTTGCCCTAACACATGGCTCCAGTGATCTGAGTTCCTGGGGATAAAGGAAATGGCTTTTGAAATCAGGTCAGCAAACTTTTTCTGTAGAAGATAGTAAATCTTTTAGGCTTTATAGGCCACATATGGTCTTTGTTGCAGCTGCTAAACTCCACTGTTGTAGCATGGAACAGCCAGAGACAATTGTGAACAAATGGGCATGGCCCTGTTCCAATACAATTTTATTCACAAGAGCATATTTGACCCATGGGCTATAGTTTGCTGCTCCTTGCCCTGTGGGAATGCTAATAACCTTCCCAAATCATAGTCCCATGGGAGGGCAAATAATATAAATAAAACTGAGTAGGTGGGAAAGATGCAATGCTAGAGAAAGTTATGATGAGATCAGGAATTTGGGAAGTTGAGATGTGATAGTCTTCAATGACAATCCATTCTAAATTGTGACTGTTTCATTTTGTGACTGTCACAAAGGAAGATAGGGGTCATGAAATCATGTGGATTTGAAGCCATAGTTTTGGAGGCATCATCAGTATGAATGATGAAATATCTGAGCATATTGGTGAGGATGTGCTGAAGAAGATGACAGCAAGTCAAATACCAGAGCTATCATGGAGGTTTAAGAATGTTTTAGAAGTCAAAGGAATAATGACATGTAATGGAATCACAGCTATGCTTTTCAAATCAAGCTTCAACAACTGCAGCTGTGTGACTCTGGATGAAGTGGAAAAGACCTCTTTGAGTCTCAGTTTTTCCATCTGTAAAATGGTCTTTGTTCCTGCTTAAGAGGAATTCTGGTGCCAGCTGTTAGGAGAATACATTTGTTTACACTAACGATACATACAAATATACCAAACAGGTGTGTTCCAGCTATTTAAAGGGAGTCATTTAATACTCATTCATTTATTCAGCTAATATTTATTAAATGTTTAAATGTGCTCTAAAAATTATGGAACAGTCATATTCAAAAACTGGCTGCCTAACATTTATTGGACACTAATTATGTGCCATTGTCCCCGGCACATGGTTCCTTCTTCATGGACACACAGATTTTGTCTGTCAGTGGATTGTAGTATATATACACTTACTTAATGCTAATTTAATGTTATGCTCCTGGGAGATACAGAAAGAAGAAGTTTTTTTAAATGCAATGCAAACTGGTTGTCTGGAGATGAAGCAAAAAATAGGACACAAGACTCAGTTTTTTCCTTATTTTTTCTGTTTTATGTGGCTCTCATGACATCAGCAGCTTATAAGGCAGCTACTTCCTTTTGTCTTTCTGTCACTATGTACCTACCTAGTTACCTATTAAGCATTTATATAATCTTCTGAAAAGTTTATAAATATTACCTAATTTAACTTGTATAACAACCCTAGAAAGCAGGAAATATTATTATCCCTATTGTATTAGGGTAGACTAGGCTAGAATGCAGTTATAACACTACCAGAATACCAGTGGCTTAACCCAATAACAAGTTATTTTTTACTCAGAGAATAACTGCTCCAATTTGGACAGCCCTCTTATAAATTACAGCTATTTGGAATATGAGGTCTTTGAGATCACTGAAGCAAAGGAAGAAAAGAATGGAGGAGGCACCCTGGTTCTTAACCTTCTCACCTCTCCTTACCTTACCTCCTCACATGGCTCCAAAGCAACTGCAAGGGAGGCTGAGATATGTAAGGAATACACAGATATTCCACATATACTAATTGTCACAGTGGCAGCCATGTTTCAGGGAAAGAACTGATAGACATAAGCTATTTATCCAAGGTCACAGCTAGTAAATAGAGATTTGAACCCAGGTACTCTGGTTTCAGAGTCTATGCTGTTAAGAGTATGGTTAATTACTGCCTCTTATACCATTTGGTACTTAAAAGTGATCTGTACTAAGACTGTGAAAAAACTGGTTGTGTGAGGCTGACTGAAAGATATGAAAGTTATATGGGTAAATTAAGAGATATTAAGGGGAAATTTGGACTGATGTAATTTTCATCTTCTACTCTGATTGTAAAGTATAAATCCTGTGTAAATGCGAATCCTCTATTATGTGTGTGCTGGCACTTAGTGCCTCAAATAATATTATCTACCAACCTGGGGAGCCATGTAAACTGTGAGTTTGGGTCTTAATGTTATTGGTAAGACAAATTCTACCCAGCTATCTTAAATGCTCGATATCATTGTATCATCGAATCACAGCTGGGAGGCTGGGATTATTTGTCATGGGACAAATCAGCTGGGAGCTGATTTCTTATCACAAAAATGATGACGTCTCCTCACAAAGTTTCCCCTAATTTAGTGTACTCAGTTACCCATTTCTTTTCCATGACTTAAAAAAAAAGATACTGCATTTGTATGTACCCAGGGACATTGACAACCTTTAAATAGTCTCTTAGGTTTATAAAAATAACAAGATTTATCACATATAAAGTACATATATTTGTTAAACTAGAGTGAAAAGGAAATGTTTAAAATCAAGGCTCATCATAAAATAACACTAAACCCCCCCTAAAAAAACCTCTTTCAAAAGTATGTTTCACTCCAAACAGCAAGAAAATGGCTTTTATTTTCTTCTCTGTATAATTGTGTAGGTTTTCTATTGCCCACAGAGTTAATTTAAGAATGAAAAACAATTGTAGAGTGAGGTCAAGATGGCGGCTTTGTTTGAGGGAACGTGATGATCCCCTTCCTCTGTTCAGGGGAGACAAACTCACTGATAGGCGGAGGAACAGAGCAAGTGGCCTAGGTTACCGAAACATTTTTGAAAACAGAACATCAAAAATTGTAGTGGACATTGAAAAACCAGACAGTAAGGAGACTGCTTCAGGACAACAGGGACCCAGGGATCAGCACGGGGACCAGGGGGGTTGCAGCCCCAAGGCCCGGTGCTCCCAGGTCTGCCTCAGGGCACCTGGGAGAGTGGAGTTGCTGCTCCCTCCCTGGACAATGGGGTTGAGCAACACCAGGGGAGACCTTGTTGCTTGAAGGCACAGAGAGGGGAGTTGGACTGGGAGACAATCGTGCAGGGGCTGCGAGCACCCACCCATAGCCCTGGGAGGGGTGAATGCCCCCAGTCTGCGAGGGCAGGGGTGGCTTGGACGTGTGTGCGCATGCGCCCCCCAGCCTGGTAGGAGTGTGGATCTGCGGAAAATCCAGACCTTGCAGCCCTGAACAAAGAAAGGGCGCGGGGGTTCTTGGGTTTCTGGAGCCTGTGGTGGTAAACTAGGGGAAGCATGCACCCCTTCGGGATTCCGACTCTCCTGCTGTGAACCCAGAAGGGACGCGGGCCTCGGGGGTTCCAAGAGCCCGCAAGGGGGAAATTGGTGGAAGTGCGCGCCCCTTCGCTATCCCCGGACCTTGCACCGTGAGTCCAGAAAAGACATGGGTGCTTCCTGAAAACATAGAGCCTGCTGTGGTGAAATTTGGGGGAAGGGCGCATCTCCTTGCAATCCCCGGAGCTTGCACCATGAACCTGGAAAAGACGCAGGAGCTCTGCAGGGCCCGGAGCCGGGAGACCAAGGCAGTGAACTCTAGAGAGCGTGCTCGGGAGCACCCAGGGTCCTGTAGGGGCAAGTCAGATTGGCTCTGGGGAGAGTGCCCTGCTGGTCCTGGGGACAGTACCCAAGAGACTTACTGAGTTTTGACTGGGAAGAGTGATAAGTATTTCAAATGCCCCTCAGCCTGCTGAAGCCAGCAAGACCAGAAAAACTAGTATGGCCAGTTAGAAACCAACAAGAGGTTTTTTGTTTGTTTGTTTGTTTGTTTGTTTGTTGGCTATTGTTGGTTGATTGTTTGATTTTATCTTGTTTTTTAAGTGACTTTTTATTTTTCAATTCTTATTACTTTTATATCTCTCAATTCCTTATGTTTCTCTTCCATTCACCCTAGTATTATTCCTTCCACTCCAAATTTATCTCTCCTGCACTCCATCTTCTGCTTTTCCCTTTCTTTTTTTGAGCTTGCAAATTACTGGAAATTTGTATTATCTTTTTCTCACTTTTCTGAAATTTTTTACTTTAATAGTATTTTCGTATTCTTTTTCTTTCTGTATAATCTTCTTTGCTTGGCTGGTTATACTGTCATTTGATAGGTTCCCCCTGTTATCTCAGTCACAGTGCGCTGATAATTTACTATCCTTCATTTGTGTACCATTAGTACACTTCTCAAGGTTCTATACTCCTTATTCTTCTATCTAGATTTCATAGATTCTGCCATATGATTGTTGCTTTAATATTACTGTAAATAAGACCTAGCTCATACCATTGTAAATACTACTCAACACCCCTACCTGATATCAGCCCACTTCCCAATTTCCTGAACTAGATTATTGTGGGGGTTGTCTCTATTCTTTTACACACTACTCTATTTACTAATCTTTATTCCCACCCTGCATCAAAATCTGACCTCCCACAGCCTCACAGCTTTCTAGATCCAACTAACAATCCTTTTGTCCCCAATGAGAGTCTTACCTTCTTTCCATCCTTTCTAAAATGTGGCTAGTGGGGTGAAAGATCACGGTTGACACTATAAGCAGCCAAAGGATATCCCATCTCTTCTCTACTGGCTGCTAATTTAAATATCATAGAATACTGTCTTGCTGTCTTAAACCATTTTGCCTTACTCCTCCAACTGATCACAGAAAAGACTAGGGGGAAGTTGTGAGCACCAGGATACATTAAGGAGACTGCACCACTGAATCTCACAGATATTCTACCACAGAAGTTCATACCATAATCACAGGGAACAAGAGCAGATTAACTTAAGAAACAGAGGCTAACAAGAAGAATCTCATGAACAATGAGAAAACAAAGAAACAATCCCCAAATGAAGAGAAAGAAGACAGCCTCAGAAAAAATGCCAAATGAAATAGAGGAAACTCAACTATCAGATATCGAGTTCAAAACAATGATTATCAGGAAGCTCAATGAGCTCACAGAGAATTACCAGAAAATACGGGGAAACTACAATGAACTCACTGCAAATTGTATCAACATGCAAAGGGTGACAGAAACTATCAACAAAGACCAATAGGAAATGAAGAATACAATTTCTGAACTAAAGAACACAATAGAAGGAATCAAAAGCAGGCTAAATGAAGCAGAAGACCAGATCAGCGAGCTGGAGGACAAAGTAGAAAAGAACACCCAGAAAGAGCAAGAAAAGGAAAAGAGGCTCAGAAAGAATGAAGAGGGATGAAGAGTAATGCAAGACAATATGAAATGTAATAATATCTGTATAATAGGGATACCAGAAGGAGAAGAAGAGGAGCAAGGGATAGAAAACCTATTTGAAAAAGTAATGATGGAAAACTTCCCTAATTTGATGAGAGAAAAAGGCACACAAATCCAGGAAACACAGAGAGTCCCTATCAAGAGCAACACAAAGAGGCCCATCTCAAGACACATCATAATTAAAATGGCAAAATTTCAAGACAAAGAGAGAATCTTAAAGGCAGCAAGAGAGAAACAGGAAGTAATATAAAAGGGAGCCCCAATAAGGCTAACAGCTGATTTCTCAGTGGAAACGCCCCAAGCCAGAAGAGAATGGCAAGAAATATTCCAAGTAATGACAACCAGAAGTCTGCAACCAAGGCTCCTTTACCCAGCAAGGCTCTCAATCAAGGTGAAGGCCAAATAAGGAGCTTCCCACAAAAAAGAAGTCTAAAATAATACATCTCCACCAAACTAGCTCTGCAAGAGATTCTAAAGGGACTGCTTTAAGGAAAGGAAGGAAGAGAGAGAGAAAGAGAGGAACACATGTACATAAAAAAACAATGAACAAGTACCTATCAATAATAACCTTAAATGTAAATGGATTAAATGCTCCAATCAAAAGACATAAAATAGCTTAATGGATAAGAAAGCATGACCCACACATATGCTGCCTACAAGACACCCACCTCAGGAAAAAAGACATGCACAGGATGAAATTGAAGGGCTGGAAACAAATCTTCCAAGCGAATGGACAGGAAAAAAAAAAAGCCAGGGTAGCAATACTCATATCAGACAAAATAGGCTTCCAAAAGAGGTCCATAAACAGAGACCCAGAAGGTCACTTCATAATATGCAGGGGAAGAATCCCCCAAGAAGACATAAATATTGTAAATATATATGCACCCAACATAGGAGCACCCAAATACATAAAGAAAATCTTAGAAGACTTCCAGAAAGATATTGACAGCAACAATATTATAGTGGGGAATTTTAACACCCCACTGTCAAAAATGGACAGGTCTTCCAAACAAAGTATCAACAAAGATATTATGGCACTGAACAACAGCCTAGATGAAATGGACTTTACTGATATATACAGAGCCCTCCATCCCAAAGAAACTAAATACACATTCTTTTCAAATGTACAGGGAACATTTTCAAAGATAGACCACATGATACCACACAAAACAAGCCTCAACAATTTCAAGAAAATTGAAATCATACCAAGCATTTTCTCAGATCACAAGAGACTGAAGCTAGAAACCAACCCCAAGGAAAAAATGCCAAAACACTCAAAATCATGGAGATTAAATAGCATGCTATTAAACAATGAATGGGTCAAGAATGAATTTAGGGAAGAAATCAAAAGGTTTCTGGAAACAAATGAAAAGGAACTCACAACAACCCAAAACTTATGGGACACAGCCAAGGCAGTCCTGAGAGGGAAGCTCATAGTGATACAGGCCCACCTAAAAAAGTTAGAAACATTTCAAACAAACAACCTAACTGTACACCTACAAGAACTTGAGGAAAAACAACAAAGACAGCCCAGAGCAAGGAGAAGGAAGGAAATAACCAAGATCAGAGCAGAATTAAATGACACAGAGACTAAAAGCACAATTCTAAGGATCAATGAATCCAAGAGCTGGTTCTTTGAAAAGATAAACAAAATCAACAAGCCTTTAAGCACACTCACCAGGAAAAAAAGAGAGAAGATCCAAATAAACACAATCAGAAATGAAAAAGGAGAGATTACAACAGATACCACAGAAGTACAAAGGACTGGAAGAAATTACTATGAAGAAGAGTATGCCAAGAAATTTGAAAACCAAGGTAAATGGACAAATTTCTACAAAAACATAATCTTCCAAAACTCAATGAAAAAGAAGCAGAAAGCCTGAACAAACCAATAACAGCAAAAGAAATTGAAGCAGCAATCAAAAACCTGCCAACACACAAAAGCCCTGGACCAGATGGTTTCACAGGAGAACTCTACAGAGCATTTAAGGAAAAGCTTACCCCTATCCTTCACAGACTATTCTAAAAAATCCAAAAAGATGGGAGACTCCCAAACTCTTTTTATGAGGCCAACATCATCCTAATTCCTAAACCAGATAAAGACACAACAAAGAAAGAAAACTTCAGGCCAATATTGCCCATGAACATTGATGCTAAAATCCTCAACCAAATACTGACAAACTGCATCCAACAATACATTAAAAAGATCATACCCCATGACGAAGTGGGATTCATTACAGGGATCCAAGGATGCTACAATATTCACAAATCAGTAAATGTAATACATCACATAAACAAAAGCAAAGACAAAAACCATATGATCATATCAATGGTTGAAGAAAAAGCATTTGATAAGCTACAGCACCCATTTATGATAAAAACACTCAGCAAAGTGGGAATAGAGGGAGCATTCCTCAACATAATAAAGGCTATATATGAGAGACCTACAGCCAACATCATACTCAATAGGCAAAAATTAAAATCTTTTCCACTAAGATCAAGAACAAGACAAGGCTGTCCACTTTCACCACTTCTATTCAATATAGTACTGGAAGTTTTAGCCACAGCGATCAGACAAGAAAAATAAATAAAAGGCATCCAAATCAGAAATGAGGCAACAAAACTGTCACTGTTTGCATATGACATGATAGTGTACATAGAAAATCCTATAGACTCCACCAAAAATCTGCTTGACCTAATAAGTGAAATTGGCAAAACAGCAAGATACAAAGTCAATACCCAGAAATCAAAGCCATTTCTGTACACCAGCAATGAAATAGCAAAAGGAGAAATCAAGAAAAAAAAATCCCATTTGAAATAGCAAAAATAAAAATAAAATACCTAGGAATAAGCCTACCCAAAGAGGTAAAAGATCCATATTCAGAAAACTACATAACACTGAGGAAAGAAATCAAGGAAGACACAAATGGAAACATATACCGTGTTCATGGATTGGAAGAGTTAATATCATCAAAATGTCTATACTACTCAAAGCAATTTACACATTCCATGCAATACCTATTAAAGTACCAATGGCTTATTTCACAGACAGAACAAACACTTGAAAAATTTATATGGAGCCATGAATGACCCTGAATAGCTGCTGCAATTTTGAGAAAGAAGAGTAAAGTAGGAGGGATCACAATACCTGACACTGAACTATAGTGCAAGGCCACTGTAATCAAAACAGCCTGGTACTCGCATAAAAACAGGGTCATGGACCAATGGAACAGACTGAGAGCCCAGAAATAAACCTAAGTCTCTATGGTCAATTAATATTGCCAAAGGAGGCAGCAACATAAAATAGAGTAAAAATAGCCTCTTCAGCAAATGGTGTTGGGAGAACTGGACAACTACATGCAAAAAAATGAAACTCGAGCACCAACTTACACCTTATACAAAAATAAATTCAAGGTGGATAAAGGACTTAAATATAAACTGTGACACCATTAAAGTCCTACAGGAGAATGTAGGTAGGAAAACCTCAGATATTTCACGCAGAAAGTTTTTTACTGACATGCCCCCTAGAGCAAGGGACATAAAGGAAAGAATGAACAAATGGGACTTAATCAAAACAAAATGCTTCTGCACAGCTAAAGAAAACATAATCAAAATAAAAGAACCAACTGTATGGGAGAACATATGTGCCAGTGATACCTCAGACAAGGGTTTAATCTCCAAAATATATAAAGAACTTACATGATTCCACTCTAAGAAGACAAGAAACCCAATTTAAAAAAAAAAAAAATGGGCAAAGGACTTGAACAGACACTTCTCCAAGGAGGACATTCAGAAAATCCAAAGTTACATTAAACAATGTTGAATATCGCTAGCTATCAGAGAGATGCAAATTAAAACCACAATGAGATACCACTTCACACCAGTCAGAGTGGCCATCATAAACAAAGCAACAAACAACAAGTGTTAGAGAGGTTGTGGAGAAAAGGGGACCCTAGTGCACTGTTGGTGGGACTGCAGACTGGTACAACCACTATGGAAAGCAGTATGGAACTTCCTCAGAAAACTAAAAATGGATCTGCCCTTTAACTCAGCAATTCCACTGCTGGGACTATATCCTAAGAATACTAAAACACCAATCCAAAAGAACCTATGCACCCCGATGTTCATAGCAGCACAATTTACAATAGCTAGGTGCTGGAAGCAACCTAGATGCCCATCAGTAAATGAATGGATCAAAAAACTATGGTACATTTACACAATGGAATTCTATGCAGCAGAAAGAAAGAAGGAGCTCCTACCCTTTGCAACAGCTTGGATGGAGCTGGAAAGCATTATGCTAAGCGAAATAAGCCAGGCAGTGATAGACAAATACCATATGATCTCACCTTTAACAAGAACCTAAACAACAAAACAAACAAACAAGCAAAATGTAGCCAAAGACACTGAAAGAGGGGTCAGACTGACAGTGACCAGAGGGGAGAGGGGAGGGAATTTCAGGGGAGAATGGGAAGGGTTTATAGGAACAAATTTAAAAAACACATGGAGAAAAACTTGGGGAAGGGTGGTAATGGGAGGGAAGTGGGGAGGTTTGGGTGGGTGGGCTGGATTGGGAGTAAAAGGGAGAAAACTGTACTTGAACAATGATTAAAATTTTAAAAATGGAAAAAAACCCAAAACCTTTACCAACACACACACACATACACTCACACAAACAATTATAAAACTAAAGTGTATTTACCATATTTTTGAACTATAAGATACACTCCCCCCAAATTGGGGAGGAAAACGGGGAGTGTGTCTTATAGTGTGTGTGTGTGTGTGTGTGTGTGTGTGTGAAGTTGCATTCGGACTATAAGACACACTTCCCCCAAATTTGGGAGGAAAACGGGGAGTGTGTTTTATACTCTGAATGCAACTTCACATTTATATCAGTTAAATATTATGTTATTTATGTTATTAAATGTTTTACCACATTTTTTGCTTCAAAAATTTTTTTCCTATTTTTCTCCTCTAAAACCTAGGTGCATCTTATGGTCCGAGAAATATGTATTCTGTGTCATTTTATTCCATTTTCTTGCTATGTATCGTAGACATTTATGTTTCTTCCTAGCCTTGCCTGATTTTCCCTTTCTTTTGGTTACAGTACTTCTGGTGTTCCTGAGAGGATTACCTTCTCCATTTTTAGTTCTTGTAGAGAGTGAGCTAGCTGATCCCACCTTGGCTCTGAGCTGGACATGTGAGCCTGGCCTGGCCAGTCCCAGCAGTGAATCCACCTGATCACCATGGTTACTCCAAGTTGGTACATTCAGGAATAATTCAGAGATTTTTCAGGATGCAACCAGGAAAGATTACCTCTTTTTCTATAGACCTGGGCTTTGAGGTGATGAGCCTTGAGGGCAACCAGCTAAAGAGATAATGCCTTACATACAACAGAACTGAGAGATGGCCAGGGCCTGAGTCCCTATAGCATCATTCAGAACCTCTCTATCTGTCCGTCCCTAAAGTCAGCTCTACCCCTATTAGTTAAGTGAGCCAATAAATACCTTTTTTCTTTTTTTTTAGACCAATTTGAGTTATGCTTCTAATACTTTCAGACAAGAGTCCCAACTGACGTTTTCTTGCATGGTGTTTACCCAGCTACTCTCTAGTATTCTGTTAGTCAGCTTTTTCTAGGTTCAAACAATCCTCAAATATCAGTGCCTCATAACTACAGAGGTTTATCCCTCACTGAGTTGTATGATGGCTCTGTGTCACTTTTGGCTTTGGTCCATGTCTCTTTTCAATCTTGTACCCAGGATGAAGGAGCAGAGGGAGAAGAGCAATGGCAAACATTCCTTCTGCTCACATTTCATTGGTCAGCACAAATCCAATGGCCAAACTTCCTGGCAGTGCTCTAGGGAAGCTGACATCACCAAAAGGGAAAAACTGAAAGGCATATGGCAGAGAGCAGGGGTGCAGAATTCTCTTACTGGGAAAGGAGTATTAATGAGAACAATAATATAGGGTATGGCATACTATCATCAAAGTTTGATGAGGGTGTTTTCTTGCTGACCTTTCAGCAGTGGTGGATTGTATCATCTCTCCTGTTGGCTTCCCTTCTATTTACGAATCCAGCACTATTTTCTTTTGTGGTATACAGTCCTGATTCAACTGGTCAGTCAGAAGCAGTGAAATTATTTGCCATCAATATTAAGAGCAGGAAGACTTTTGCTTTTTATTTTGACTGAAAAGAATTGGTGAGATTCATTTGCAAGAATAAATCACTAAATAAGTACCATGAACAAAAATACACTGCTGCCTATCTGGTCCCACGTCCCAGGGGAGAAAGTTCATGAAAGACCTCTTTAAAGCTGAGACCTTCAATGAAACAAAGATTGTGTTTTAGAAGAGAAAAGAAAGGGTTGGTTTGGATGAAACGTCTTTTCAGCTAAGTTCTACCCTTAGATAAACAAAAGGAAAAAAAATCCACAACACTTTCATGGAGCTTAAAGGTATCTTATAACCAAAACCTGAGGTGAAAACAAAAGTGTTACCATGCCATTTGAGGACAAGCACCAGCTATATGATAGTATGTTGTTGTGAAGTTAACAGTGGGACCAAAAATGCTCATGATTTCAAAATGACACGGTAAACAGCATGTCTTTTGCACAAAAGATCATAATTAAATGGTGGCATGGCAGAAAATTTTCTGCCATTCCCTGTTGAAAGAACACTTTTAATTTATTTTGTCTTATGGCAAGGTAAATTTCTGTTTCAGTAATTTCAGAAGCCAGAGAGTTTCACGAGGATACTAAATTGTGTTTGCTCTTTGTATTAGCATTTATCTTCAAACAGGAAGGAAGATGAGCTGTTTCCTGAATTTGGGACATGCTTGGATGCATAAATCTTGAGGTTTGGCATGTGTATGGCCCCCTTTCTGAGGCAGACAGTGCTGCTTTCTTTCCTTCCTCCTGTTCGTAGGTGATCTGGAAACAAGTTCAGGGAATCCATGCACAGGCAGCATGGCAGACACATCTGGGTCTCAATTTAGCTCTGCCTTATTAGTTGTTGTATTACTTTCTTTAAGAAATTACCCCAAAATTGCTCTGGAGGCTACCCGTTCTTTCTGGAAGCTCTGGGGAAAAATTTGTTTGCTTGCTTTTCCTAGTTTTGAGAGGCCCCCTGAATTCTAAGAGGGCTTGTGACCCTTCCAGATTACTCTGATCTCTGGTTTCTGTTGTCACATTTCATACTTCTATAGTAGTATCTCCCTCTGCCTCCCTGTCACAGGGACCCTTGTGATTATATTATTAGGCCTCCCTGGATAACCTCAAGATTCTTTTTTTTTTTTAAAGAAATGACTATTTTTTTTATTTTTTTAAAGATTTTATTTAGTTATTTTTAGAGAGGGAAGGGAGGGAGAAAGAGAGAGAGAGAGAAATATCAATGTGCGGTTGCTGGGAGCCGTGGCCTGCAACCCAGGTATGTGGCCTGACTGGGAATCAAACCTGCGACACTTTGGTTCGCAGCCCGTGCTCAATCCACTGAGCTACGCCAGCCAGGGCTACCTCAAGATTCTTATTTACATTTACAAAGTCCCTTTTGCCATATAAGGGAATATATGTGTTCACAGCTAGAGATTGGATGTGGACATTTTTGGAGGCTGTTATGCATCCTACCATAGCCTGGCCCTGGAACTAATCCTTTTACATCTCTGAGCTATGCTCCTCTCTTTTACCATGGGATGGAAATAATACCTACATTCAGAGTTGCTGTGAGGGTTAAAGATGGTATCAGGGTTCTTTATTGCAAACCACAGAAATTTAAGGGGTACTTAAGAAAAAGGTATATATTGGAGATAAAAATATAACTCACAAACATGAAGGACCTGGCCTTAGAAAGCAGGTAGAGGGATCTAGGGAGACTAGGCTAATGACCTGTCTTCAAGACACCACTGCCAGGAAGAATTCTCTAGTCTCTGACAGTCTACTCAAGATTCTTGATCCAGGGAAACAGAATCTGCTTGGCTAAGCTTGGGTCTCATGTGAACTCCTTGGTCCCAGGAGGGCAAGGCATTGTGACCCATATTGTACCCTACTCATAGAGGGGGACCTGTCAAAGAAAATCTGAGGACTAGTACCAAAAGAAGAGGGAAGCAAATGATGGGCAGATAAAAATAAAAATTATCCACTGAAGAGGGCTCAGAGTAGATAGTCAAAGAATGGTAACTTTTATTCTTGATCTTAAGAGGATAGTAGTTGCTGCTTTAGCGTGACAAAACATGGATAGTAGAATTATGACGCAAGTGAAGGTTAGAATATCTGAATTTAACTCAGCTCTCTCACTGGTAAATTCTGACATTAAAGAAAGTTCTCTCTTTCCTTATCTATAGTAACAGTCATTCATTTGACAATATTTATTAAATGCCCCTACTTTGTTCTAGGCACTTTTCTAAGTACCATGGATAGAGTGGAGAACAAGAGAGACTTGGGCCTCATGGAGTTTACATGGTAGGGGGAAGATAGACAATAACCAAGCTAACAAATAAACTTACTGTATGATGTAAAGAAGATTCAGTTACTTTGAAGAAAAATAAACCAGAGTAACTGGACAGAGAGCGACAGGTCTGGGTGAGAGGTGGTAGTGTTTTAGATAGAGTTGCTAAGAAAGGCTCACCTATCTAACACAGTGACATGTACACAGGATATGAGTGACAAACAGGGAGCCAGCCTTACAGAGATCAACAAAAGAGTGTTCCAAACAGAGGACACAGCCACATGAAGGCCTTGAGGCAGGCACAGACTTGACCAGTGAGTCAGAAAGAGATAAGGGAGACTGAGAGGGTGGTAGGAAATAGGCCAGAGAGGTTGGCTGAGCTGTGTCCAATTGGGGTAGGGCCTTGGACACCATGATAAAGAGTTTGAATTTTTCTTCTTTTCAGTGTGCTAAGAAGCTATTGGGTGGGGAGAGGAGGGTGAGCTGAAGAGTGTAATAATCTAATTTATCTTTAAAGAAAATCACTCTGGCAGCTGGATGGGGAGTTGACTGGCATCAGCTGTAATAGTGTAAACAGGGAGGCCAGTGAGGAGATGATGGCAGCTTGGAATAAAGAGGTAAGAAGAGGTCGATATTGGAACCATGACTTATTGATGAATTGAATATGGGTGAAAGAAAGAATTCAAGGATGACTTGGAAACTTCTGGTCTGAGCATCTGTCTGAATGGGGAGCCATTGACTGAAATGAAGTATGAGAACAAAAAGTTCTGTTTGGAAAATTTAATGGGTTTAGTGAAGAATGACAAATTATTGGGAATAAAATGAACTTTTTATTTCATTTTATTCCCAATAATTGTCCCACTATAGTACACTGAATTTCTCTTCCATCCAGGAAGCCACCGTTTAATAACTTTGGGGGGCCAAATTCCATAACTGCCTGGTCACTTTGTTTTGAGATAGTCTTACTTCACTGTTCTTATTCATCTTGTTTATTTTTAAATCCTTAATCCTTAGTCCCATCCTGGAAGTAAAACTCATCTTTCTCCTTTGCCCAGCTCTAGCCATAACTGTCTATGATTCAGGGATCCCTGAAGGAAGGGGGAAATGACCTGTTTATTTTCACTAGTTCGTAACTGCACAGCAAACCTCAGTAGTATCCATAGTACCTGTGACTTTGTCACTAATAGCAATCAGACATTTTCATGTTATGTTATAGCTGGTACAGTGATTGCAAAATATTTCCAATTGTTACTCATTACATTAGTTAACTGAGCTGCATTAGCTCTTCCTAATTACTGCATAATTTAGTAGCACCAATGTTACTATTGATATATCATTACTTTTTAAACATTTTGATAACCGTATTCCAATATAATTGGTTTGCTTTGTAATTTTATGTTTTTGTGTTTTAACCAACATTCTGAGGACTCCCAACTGCCAAAGTGGAAAGGGATCCATGGCAGAAAACAAGTTTGGATCTCCTCCAATTGGTTTGAAAGAATTGGGAAGGTTGTTTTCCTACTGGTAGGAGGAAGATGGTCTGCTCTTCTTGTAAACACCTACCTCTCCATCCACCCATGCCTTGCCTAGGTTCAGCATTTGGGGCAGGAGGAGAGAGACTAAATAAATAATACAGCAATCAGGACATATTTATCAAAAGCATAAGTCGCATGCCCTGATTTTGGACATGGTTATATATGCAGTTCAAGGTGAGCATGTGGTCTTGCAGCAGGTTGTTTAGTGAGCACTGGTAACTCGGCCCATGCGTAGCTTCTAGAGAAAGGGTGGTAAAATACGACCTGATTCTGTGTTTACCTAGGAGAATAATTCAGCCTGATGCTGAGTAATTGCTTGTTGGTTTTCCAGGGTGGAGTTGCTGAGCAAGTAGAAAATCATGTCCTAGAAATGATTATTTCTCAATGTGCTTTAAGGCCACTAGAGTCAGGCAGCTGGCTCTCCCTACTGTTTTTTTGTTTTGTTTTGTTTTGTTTTGTTTTGTTTGAGTTATTCCCTCACATCACAAAAGGCTGGGATTGAAAGAATTCTATGAGATTCCATCCTAATGGCTAGTCACTGTATGTCTGGATGGACCATTCCAGTTAACCTCTATTGTATTCCTTCCGAATATTTGAAATTCATTACTCAGCCCTGGCTGGCATAGCTCAGTGTATTGAGCTTGGGCTGCAAATCAAAGTGTCACAGGTTTGATTCCCAGTCAGGGCACATGCCTGGGTTGCAGGCCACGGCCCGCAGCAACCGCACATTGATGTTTCTCTCTCTCTCTCTCTCTCTCTCTTTCTCCCTCCCTTCCCTCTCTAAAAATAAATAAATAAATAAATAAAATCTTTAAAAAAAAGAAATTCATTACTCAAGACAGATATCTTCAACAAGAATGTTTGGGAAACCAGTGAAGGCTGATGGCAGGGATAGGTAATCTGTTTTACTGAATATGAGGGTGGACATTATCAAATACTGAGCTTGTGAAAGGCTTTATGAGCAATGGTTGATTTAGAGTTTGTGTCATTTTGTAAATGGCTTTGTGTTCTCATGTTCTAAGAAAACAATTCAGTGTAATACCTAATGAAAACTGGATAGAATTTGGATCCTGGCATTCAATTTTCAATATAAAACAAGCTTTTCTCCTTTCTGCCTTATTTTGCTTAAATGCCATTTTGGATGGTACCTCTTGTCTTAGAACTGGGTGGAGAAGTTAATAAAGAGTAACTTCTCAGCCCTGGATGGTGTGACTCAGTTGGTTGGGCATCATCCTGCAAACTGAAAGGTTGCCATTTTGATTCCCAGTCAAGGCATATGCCTGCTTTGCAGGTTCAAACCCTAGCCAGAGCACATGCAAGAAGCAACCGATTAATGTTTCTCTCCTTTTCCCTCCCTTCCCCTCTCTCTAGAATCAACAAAATAAAAAAAAAGACTAACTTCTCAGATTCTCTTTTGTATATTTATAAGCTTCCTTAGGTCCTACAGATCTTTCACTTAGCATCCAAAAAAGGGGAAAGGTGTGTGTGTGTGTGTGTGTGTGTGTGTGTGTGTGGTGTGTTTATACATACACACAATATCAGAAAAATTAACTCTTGTTCCCTCTCAGAATTAAAGCATTGATTCTTGAGATCCAGATATATTTAATTCACATGAATTAACTTGATAAAGAAGAGGAATGTGACAAATGAACATTACCAATAAAACAAGTCCTATTGGAAAAATACTCAGCAGTACTGTTTTGGCCTTTGAGACACACAAACCTTTCTACTCTGGGGGTATCTGATTTAAACCCTTGAGGAACCTCAGCTGCCTTCTCCTATGATCAACATGCTCATCTTCTCTTCTTCTCTGATTCCCCATGATTAGTGGTTGCCTCTATTCAATCTCTTATTTTTATTTGATCTAGAGCCAGTTGCACTGATTCTAAAAGAGAGAAAAGGGCCTGGCATGGCTTCTTTGCCTTCAAACTGGCCTGCTGAAGTAATTTCTAATTCCCAGGGATGATTCTCTGAAGATTAATTCCTTTTAATTTAGTCTGACTTAGACTGGCTTATCATACTTACTCTTGGTTTGATAACTAGACAGTGCCTCTTAGTTAGCCATGAAAACAGAGGTGTCACTAAAGGTGGCCTCATACTACTGCTTAATGGCCTATTAGAAATCTCATTTCACCTTTGGAAATATCATTGTGATGTAAGGCAATTGAGTTTCATTACTGGTGAAAGCCCACTTAGGCTGTTGGTCCCAAATTTGCAGTTCTCCTTTCCTACTGCTGTTCCAAAACAGGAATACCATTACTTTGATTATTTCATGACATCAAGAGAGAAAACATATTTAAGCAGAAAAATTGCACTTGAACGGGAAGGCACCATCAAATGTCCCCTAGATACAAGTAACAAATTCTACTTCGTTCTGTCCTGACAGTCTCTGTGGAGCTTCAGACGAGAATATCTGCCAAGTTATTACTGTAAGGAGTGATGAAGAGGGTATTTTCTATGATTATGGCTTTCCCACCCTCATTTCCTTCTAGGCAAGTGACTGGGTATTCCTTTGTTTGACACTTGAAGCTGTGAGGTCCATTATTCCCTACTAGTGAACTTGTGAACTATCCTCTTCTCTTTGGGCCGTTCTCTTTACTTCCCGGCCAATTTGCATTATTGGCAAAAAATGATCAGTCACCTTGAACAAGTCTCTTCATTCTTCTTATCCTCAGTTTCTTCACTGTGAACAAAATAACAGTAACTCATTATTAATGTTGAAAGGATTTAATGAAATCGTGTGTGGAAAGTTCTTAGCACACTATGCCAGGCACAGAGGCTCATGTCACAAATATTTAATGAGTGCCCATGATGTGCCAAGCACTCTCCTGAGCGCTGAAACTACCAAGAGGAGCAAACAGAAGTCCTGTCTCTGTCCTTGTGGCGCTTTCAGTTCAGTTGAGGATTTGGGCATTAATTAGGTAACCAGATTTCTATCTCCAAATCGGGCCAAGGACTAGAAAGGAAAATTGCACAGAACTCCACTGGGCCCTGACCTAATCAGAAAAATCCTTCAGTAGCATTCAAGTAGAGAAAGGAAGAAAGAATCAGGGTGAATTTGGAGAAAGGGGTGTCAGCTCCCCCAACCCTAAGGTGCGTTTTAGCAAATTAGGGAAACACACTCCTGGCCTAGGGTAGATGCAGCCTTCACCCTGGACCATCGTTTACTGAGCAGAGCTGGGTGGGGTTTGAGTTCTCTCTGCCCAACTGGGTGCCTTTGAGAGAACAATCTGCACTAATGTATGTGGTGTCCTGGCTGGAGTAGGAGGACTCTGGAGGCAGAGGAAAACCCTCAGCAAAGCCCTGAGGTGAGAGGGCACATTGGAAATGAAAACGGTTAGCACAGCTGGAGCACAAGGAGCAAGTCTGGCAGGAGGGGGAAACTGGAAAAGTTCTCAGTAAATACCAAATAGTATTAATTCATGATAACATTTGTCTCCTAAATTCACTCTTGGCACACCAAGATCTCCTGAGAAACACTGAAGTCTTCCTAGAAGCCATTGTTTTCTAACTAGTGAAGGAGAATTACTAAAGGGATGAGATTCATTGCTGTCACACACAGAGATTTAGAGAATTAAGAGTGGTGGATGAAGAGAGACATTTACTGTGGAATGCAGGGAACTGATGCACCTCCAGCAAGATACGACTGCTCCACTACAGCCCAAATAAGCAGAAAATAGACAAAAAGAACTGAAAACAAAAATAGAACCGGGGGTGCGGGGGGAGCCAACACATCATTCAAATCAAAATGGAAACAGGACATTAGGGAAAGGTTTCTAACATTGCTGTCATTTGGGGGGTATAATTGTCGCTCTAAAGTAGGTGAATCTCATTTATTGGTATGTTAGAAAGGAAGGACCTTGTGGCTGGAGAACCAGCACGTGGCAACATCACTGACCACTAAAAATGGTCTTGCTAATTAATGTTCATGGTTCTTCCTGGCTTTGATTTCCTTGATTCTAGAATAACTCAAAAGAGCATTCATTCATTCACACATTGGTGAGATTTCTTTGGTGGTGGTTATTTTTAAGTCAAAGTTTAGAGGGAAATAAAAGCCCAGATCCTGAAGGATCCTACGCTGTTGCCAGTTAGCTTGGCAGTCTGTGCCAGCCTGGGCTTCTGTGTTTACCCAGTAGAGGTCTGGTGTGAGCATGGCATTGTGAGGGAAGCCTAGGCTTTGTGATTGGATGGGTCTGGGCCTTTGTGATTGGATGGGTCTGGGCCTGACTAGGCCACTTACAAGCTGTGTGAACTTGAACAGATTAGTTAACCTCTCCGTACATAGGGCTTACTATAAACTCAAATGATGACAGTCACTAGGGAGAGCTCGAAGTCCAGGGAACTTGGGAGTCCCTCATTTGCAAAATTATTTTTGAGGATCCTGTCCTGGGAACAGTTCTCATGTGACCCATGTTCTTTCAGAGGTTTTTTTGTTTGCTTGTTTGTTTGTTTTGTTTTGTTTTTTGTACTACATCTGAAATATCTTGAATCCTGCTTTTCAGAGGAAGTTATGCTTTGGGGAAACATAAGGAACCAAAATTAAGTCAGACTTGTAAGTTCTTTTTGTTTTTAAAGATTTTCTTTATTTATTTTTAGAGAGAGGGGATGCAGGGAGAAAGAGAGGAGAGAAACATCAATGTGTGGTTGCCCCTCACACATCCCCCATCAGAGACCTGGCCTGAAACCCTGGCATGTGCCCTGACTGGAAATCAAACCAGCAACCACTTGGTTTGCAGGCCGGCACTCAATCCACTGAGCCACACCAGCCAGGGCAGATTTGTAAGTTCTTGTTAGCAGTTAGTATCTCTATAAAAGTTTTAGGAGAAAAAAAAAGAAAAGAGAATTCAGCTATGGTTTTTAAATATGGTATCTGTGATCAAGAATTGCATCCTGAAAAATCCCACTAGAGCAGACACTTGTCAACTGACCCAGCACTTGACACATTTTATTGCTTATTAAGATACAGTAGAACTTACAAAATATTGTTGACGTTGTGCCACATTAAACTGGAATGCACATCCAATCAGAGATAAATTCCAATATTTTGCTTTCAGGAAAGAGACAGATTACTTAATTTCCCTTGAATACAAAGCTAGGGAAAGAGACCTTTATTTTATTTGTTAACATTTCTTTATTGTTGTTCAAGTACAGTTTTCTGCCTTTTCCCCCCACCCTTTCCCACCACCCCAGCCCTTCCTACCTCTCTCTCCTGTTTCCACCGCCCCCCTTGTTATTGTCCACGTGTCCTTTATAATTGTTCCTGCAAATCCTTCACCCTTTTCCCCTATAATTCCCTCCCTCTCCCCTCTGGTCACTGTCAGCTTGTTCTCAATTTCAGTGTCTTTGGTTATATTTTGCTTATTTGTTCATTTTGTTGATTAGGTTCTTGGTTTTTTTGTTTTTTTTTTTGTTTTTGTTTTTAATTTTATTTTAATCATTGTTCAAGTACAGTTTTCTCCCACCTACTCGCATTCCAGCCCACCCACCCAACCCTCCCCTCTTCCCCCCATCATCCCCCACCCCTAGTTTTTGTCCATGTGTCTTCCAAATTTGTTCCTGTAAACCCGACCCATTCCCCCCTGAAATTCCCTCTTCTGTCCCCTCTGGTCACTGTCAGTCTGTCCCCTATTTCAGTGTCTTTGGTTATATTTTGCTTGTTTCTTTGTTTTGTTGTTTAGGTTCTTGTTAAAGGTGAGACCATATGGTATTTTTCCCTCACCACCTGGCTTATTTCATTTAGCATAATGCTCTCCAGTTCCATCCATGCTGTCACCAAAGTGTAGGAGCTCCTTCTTTCTTTCTGCTGCATAGAATTCTATTGTGTAAATGTCACATAGTTTTTTTGATCCATTCATTTACTGGTGGGCACTCAGGTTGCTTCTAGCACTTGGCTATTGTAAATTGTGCTGCTATGAACATTGAGGTGCATAGGTTCTTTTGGATTAGTGTTTCAGGGTTCTTAGGATATAGTCCTAGCAATGGAATTGCTGGGTCAAAAGGCAGTTTCATTTTTAGTTTTTTGAGGAAATTCCATACTGTTTTCCATAGTGGTAAAAGAGCCCTTTTTTATGTGTCAATCATAATATGCTGTGGAAAGGGCCCTTTTGCTCTGTCTTTTGTTCTATGTCCATGGACTTATGTCAATAACCTGTATCTTGTACTTTCAGGACTGACATACACCTTTACCACCCTTAGTTCTTCAAAGAAGAGCAGGATAACAGTGATTAAAAATTATTTTGGTGAAAAAAAAATCTTGGATTTAAAAATAAAAAGTGCTAACCCAAGTTTGCACTTTTCTATCAATGAATAAAGCATTTATGTTTATGTTGTCAAAGGCCTTGCTCAGCTGAAAGATGGATTCTCATTGGCATATGACCATTTTATTGCTTTTTAGCCCCCGGCCACCTATCCCACTCTCCCTCCAGCTGACAGAAGAGGAGGCAGCACTGACCATCCAGTCATTCTGGAGAGCCTACCTGGTAAGAGGCATGTACAGTTATGCCACTGGGCTTGATAGGGAATTTTTGTGATGTGGACAACCCATGAATTTGAAATGAGGATAGAAACAGGAGTCTCTGAAAAATAGTTCTCAAAAGGGATTTAGAAATTTTACCAAAACGTATTTTGCATTTATCATTAAAAGTACTCTCTAACCTTTTAAAGTTGGGTTACTGGCCTGCATTACCTAAAAAGTAATATTACAAATAGACAGCAATATGTGTCAATTATAGAAAATAGTTAGAAAATCTAGATAATTCACATAAAACTAATAAAAATAAAAGTTTTGAGTCATGGATAGCTGTGATCCAAAGTTTGCCATTTTGACATTTTGGTGTAAATGTTCCAAATCATAAAAATATCAATACATAATAACATTTAAATACCTAATATAGAAAGTAACCATTTCTTTTAAAACTTGTCTTTTCTAATCACTTTCCTATTGGTTATTTCCAGTTTATCATTATAATAAATGCTGAAATACACATCCTTGTGTAGCCATCTTTGCACATTTCTCTGGTTAGTTATGTAGAATGCATTGTAGAAATCAAATTTCTAGGTCAAAAGGCAAGTTTCTTTCTAAAGCACCTGATCCGCATTGTCATGTGGCCCTTCAGGAAGGAGGTACTTTAAAAGTATTTTTACCAAATATACATGAGAGTATATTTCATGCTAAAAAGTGCACAACCTCTTGGGGAACCAAATGGAGGATGAGTGATTGGAAGTTACACTAACTTCCTCCCAGGACAAATCTAGAATTACAACTAAATTGTGGAGAAATCACCTGGAACAAACAACTGAACAATAGCAAGAGAGATGCCTTATGACTACAGACAGACAGAAGAATCAGCTTTAGCACAACATGACTGGTAGGGAGTGTGGTGGAGATGCAAGAGGGTTGGTGGGTACCCACAGGATGCACCTGAAGCACCAGAGGGATATATAAGCTGCTGGTTGGATCCCCCTGGGAAGTGTGGGGTCTAAACCCTAAGCTGGAATCCTTAGCCTATGCACCAGAGCACAAAACATACACACATAACATCCTAGCACAAAAAGCAGCAGGGTTTAGCTCTGCCAGAGATGGATGGCTGGAGACTTGAACAGCTGTTTAAAGGGCCAGTGTTGTTTGGCCTGCAACCCAGGCATGTGCCCTGACTGGGAATCAAACCAGCGACCACTTAGTTTGCAGGCCAGCACTCAATCCACTGAGCCACACCAGCCAGGGCAGATTTGTAAATTCTTGTTAGCAGTTAGTATCTCTATAAAAGTTTTAGGTGAAAAAAAAAAGAGAGAGAATTTAGCCATGGTATCTAAATATGGATTTAGGTACCATGTTTAGATCCATATTTAAGTACCACGTTTAAATCCATATTTAGATACCATGGTTTTTAAATATGGTATCTATGATCAAGAATTACATCCTGAAAAATCCTACTAGAGCAGACACTTGTCAATTGACCCAGCACTTGACACATTTTATTCCTTAATAAGATACAGTAGAACTTACAAAATATTGTTGACTTTGTGCCACATTAAACTGAAATGTACATCCAATCAGATAAATTCCAATATTTTGCTTTCAGGAAAGAGACAAATTACTTAATTTCCCTTCAATAGAAAGTTGGGAAAAGAGCTCTTTATTATGTGTCAGTCATAGACATAATACATTTCCATTTGCAGCCTTTTTCCCTGGGCTCCTGTAAAAGTGGGAAGAGGGTAGAGTGGACATGAGATGCTTGAAGAGAGACTGAGGAAAGAGGCTTTGGGGAGAGAACTGAGACATTAGCCACCAGATCCTGGTGCAGAGTCGTTCCTCATACTGCAGCAGCTATCTTGCTCAGGCAAACCACTCCATTCCAAGTGGCAGAAGCCTGAGGGGAAGCAATAGCCCAGAAACCAGGAAAGATTCTGCCTCACTCTGTGGTGGTTGAGCCTGACTGCTGAATGCAGAGTGACTAGATTAACAACTGAAGGAGACAACCACAGACAGTAGATCCCTGGTAGTCTCAAAGAGGCTGCATATGTTCAGACAGGGTCAGCATCTGACATCACCACAGACAGATCCAGAAAGAAAAAACAGTGGCAAATAATAAATGCTACCAGACAAAATGCACTGTGGTCTTCTCCATGATTTGTGATATTTTCTTTCCTGTATAGCTCTGTAACATTAATTTCTTGTCCTTCAAGTTTGTGCAAATTAAGTCATTACATTTTATAATATAGTTTATTTCAATTCATATATTTCCCCACCCTTCTCTTACCCCATTTTACTTTCTTCTTACTTTTTTTTTTCTCTTGCTACAACTTGTTTCCATTCTACAACCTTACTATTTTTCCCCCATCCAGCCTCTCAAAACCAATTTTCTTCTCAATGGTCATTTCACATTTTCCCACTCTTAAAATAACCACATTCTTTCTCTACCTTTAGCAATCATTGCTCGTTGGTTGTTGATAGGGTAGTAGATGTTGCATTTTTTCAGTTTTACCTCTAGATCATCACTAATTTTGTATTTCAAATCTCAAATTTTACTAGACTTCTCTCCTACTTTTTGGGGGGTCTCAAATTTTAAATTTCCCCTGTCTTGGCCTGGTTTTCATTTCTGATGCTTAGTATTCCTCCTCCCTCTGTCACCTAAAAATCACTTCCCTTTCCTCTAGATATGTCTTAAGGTTTTCTTCCTTTTTTTTTTCAGTCTTAATCCCATCCAACCTACATTAATTTTAACTCATTTGCTGTTAATAGTGCTGTGGTGGATCTTTCTCTCCAATTCAGTACCATTTTTAAAAATTATTTACTTTTTTCTTTTACTTTATCTCTGTCATTTTATTTTATTTTATTTTCTGCATAAACATAATATATATATTTCCCTTTTCTTACTACATTCTGCCTTCTTACATTCTCTCTTCACATTGCTTTGATTCCCTGTTCTTATTAGTGCTCCTCCTTCCATCCACTGAAAATTATTTTTTTCAGTAGGTTATCTCATATTCACTTTCTTTTCTTATAATAGTCTTAATTTCTTTACACCATTATTAATACTGATTTGTTTGCTATTGAGAGTGAGATTGTGGGTGGGAGTTATTTGTGTGTGTGTGGATTTGTTTCCTGGGCTTTGTGGTTTTCTTCTGACAGCACCTGAACAACAGCATAGGAGAGGTTGGTGGAGTGACCCTCAGTGAACCAGCTGGAGGGAAGGACCCAACAAAGAATAACCTAATGAAAATTAAAAACCCAATTATTTCCAGAGAGCCAACATAAATGATGAAAGGGCATCACAATAGCATCAACTTCAGAAGACCAAGGAGAGTGCAACACTAAATCACGTGGGTCTCCTATCATAGAAGTTCACACCATGAAGACAGGGAGTCAAAACAGCTCAATTTAAGAGCAGAAGAAAACAAGAAAAATCCCCCCCAAAATGGGAAGACAAAGAAACACCTCCAATGAAAGGAAAGGAAGTTGTTTCTCTCAGAACAAGTGTTAAGTGAAATAGAGGCAAGTAATCTATCAGACACTGAATTTTTAAAAATCATTATAAGGAAGCTTAAAAAGCTCAGTGAGAATAACTAAAAATTTCAGGGAAGCTGCAAAGAACTCACTGAGAACTACAATCACATGAAAAGGATATAGAAACTATCAACAAGACCAAGGAGGAAATTTAGAATACAAATTCTGAATTGAAGACACAGAATAAGAAATAAAAAGCAGGCTAGATGAAGCAGAGAATCGAATCAGTGAGCTGGAGGACAAGGTAGAAAACAAAAACTCCCAGAAAGAGCAAGAAAAGGAAAAGTCATTCAATAAGAATGGAGAGGGTTAAGGGAACTGCAGGACAACATGAAACATAATAATATTCATATAATAGGGATATCAGAAGGAGAAGAAGAAGAGCAAGGGATAGAAAACCTATTTGAAAAAGTAATGGAAAACTTCACTAATTTGATGAAGGAAAAAGTCACACAGATCCAGGAAGCACAGAGGGTCCCAGTGAGGATGAACCAAAAGAGCCCCACTTTAAGACACATCATAATTAAAATGGCAAAATTCAAAGACAAAGAATTTTACAGGCAGCAAAGGAGAAACAGTAAGTAATATCCAAGGGAGCTCTGATAGGGCTAACAGCTGATTCTCTACAGAAACACTACAAGCCAGAAGCGAATGACAAGAAATATTGCAATGAAAAGCAAAGCCTGTAAACAAGACTACTTTACCGAGCAAGGTTCTCATTTAAAATGGAAGGTGAGCCCTGGCTGGTGTAGCTCAGTGGGTTGAGTGTGGGCCTGCAAACTAAAGGGTCCCTGGTTCAATTCCCAGTCAGGGAACATGCCTGGGTTCTAGGCCAGGTCCCCAAGTAGGGAACACGTGAGAGGCAACCACACATTGTTTCTTTCCCTCTCTTTCTCCCTCCCCCACTCTCTAAAAATAAATAAATAAAATCTTTAAAAAAATAAATAAAATGGAAAGTGAAATAAGGAGTTTCCTGCACAAAAGAAGGCTCAAAGAATACACCTTCTCCAAACTAGCTGTGCAAGAATTGCTAAAGGATGTACTTTAAGAAAAGAAAGAAAAAGAGTGAGAGAGATAGGAACACAGGTATGAAGGGAGTAAAATGGGAGTGAATAAGGACTTATTAATAATAAACTTAAATGTAAATGAATTAAAGCTGCAATTAATAGACATAGGGTATCTGAAGGGATAAGAAAACATGACCCACACATATGAAGCCTACAAGAGACCTACATCAGGACAAATGACATACACAGGCTGAAAGTGAAGGGTTGGAAAGAATATTTTTAAAAATGGACAGCAACAAAGACCAGGGTAGCAATATTTAGAAAAAATAGATTTCAAAAAAAAAAAGGCTATATAAAGAGACACCGAAGGACACTTCATGGTACTCAAGGGAAGAATCCATTAACAAGACATAAACATTGGAAACATATATGAACCCAATAGAGGACTGACAAATATATAAGGAAAATTGTGGAGAAATTCAAGAAAGATATAGACAACATCACACTAATAGTAGAGTATTTTAACACTGCAGTGTCAACAGTAGATTGTCTAAACAAAATAAACAAGGTTGCTGTGGCACAGAATGACACTCTAGGTCACATGGCTTTAACTGATACATAGAGAACCTTTCACCTCAAAGAACTAAAATACACACTCTTTTCAAATACACATGAAACATTTCCAAAGACAAACCACATGATATGACACAAGCCTCCTCAAAGTCAACAAAATTGAAACATTTCAAGCATTTTCTCGGATAACAAGGGACTGAAACTAGAAACCAGCCTCATAGGGAAAAAAAACTAAAATAAAAATCAAATCAATGGATAGTGAATAACATGTTATTAAACAATGGATAGGTTAACAGTGAGGTCAAGTGAGAAGTCATAAAGTTTCTGGAAACAAATGAAAATGAAAACACAACAGTCCAAAACCTCTGGGACACAGCAAAGGCAGTGCCAAGAGGGAACTTCATAGTGATACAGGCCTACTTAAGAAAGATAGAAACATTTCAAATAAACAACCTAACCTTATATTTACAAGAGCTGGGAGAACAATAACGAACAAAGCCCAAGGCAAGTAGAAGGAAGAAAATAAGAGTAGATTAGAATTAAATGACATAGAGACTAAAAGAATAGTCCAAATGATGATTAAATTGAGGAGCATGTTCTTTGAAAGGATAAACAAAATTGACAAGCCTTTTACTACATTCATCAAGAAAAGAAGGGGAGAGGACCCAAATAAATATAATGAGAAGTGAAAGAGGAGAAATTAGAACTAATAACACAGAAATACAAATGATTGTAAGAAATTACTATGAAGAGCTATATGCCAAGACATTTGAAAAATGGGGTGAAATGGACAACTTTCTAGAAAAATATAATTTTTCAAAACTGAATTTAGAAGAAACAGAGTTCTTGAAAATACTGATAACAGATGGGCAATTTGAAGCAGTAATCAAAAACTCCTCACTGTACCAAACTCCTGGACCAGATGGTTTCACAGGAAAATCTTACAAAACATTTAAATAGAAATAATCCCTATCCTTCTCAGACTATCCCAAAAGAATAGGGAAGACTCCCAAACTTTTTTTACACAGCCAGCACCATCCTAATCCCAAAACCAGGTAAAGACACACAAAGAAAGAAAACAGCAGGCCAATATAGCTGAACATAGCCCCTAACATAGCCCCATGAACATAGACCCTAAAATCCTCAACAAAATATTGGCAAACTGCATCCAGCAATACATTAAAAACATCATACAACATGATCAAGTGGGATTCATCCCAGGGGTGTGAGGATGGTACACCATTTACAAATCATTAAATGTAATACACCACATAAACAAAAGGAAAGACAAAAATAACATGATTGTATCAATAGATGTGGGAAAAGCATTTGATAATGTACAGCATCCATTTATGATATAAACATTCAGCAATACAGGAGTAGAGGGAGGTTTCTCAACATGATAAAGGCCATATAGGGGAAACTTATAGCCAACATCATACTCAATGGGCAAAAACTAAAAGTTTTCCCACTAAGATCAAGAACAAGACAAGGATGTCCACTGTTACCACTTGTATTCAGTATCGGAAATCCTAGCCACAGCAAACAGACAAGAAAGAGAATAAAGGGCATCCAAATCAGAAAGGAGGAAGTAAAACTCTCATTGTTTGCAGATGATATTGAGAGTGTAAAAAAAAATCCTATATACTCCACCAAAAAAACTACTTGACCTAATAAGTGAATTTGGCAAAAAATCAGGGTTTAAAATCAATATTCAGAATTGAAGGCATTGTATACACCAACAACGAAATACTAGAATCAGAAATCAGGGCAAAAAGTCCCATTTGCTATAGCAACATGAAAACTAAAGTACCTAGGAATAAACCTTACCAAGGAGGTGAAAAACCTGCACTCAGGCAACTACACAACACTGAGAAAGAAATTAAGGAGACACAAAGAAATTAAAGCATGTACCATGCTCATGGATTGGAAGAATCAAAATCATCAAAATGTCCATATTTCCCAAAGCAATTTATAGATTCAACACAATCCCTATTAAAATACCAATGACATGTTGCACAGGTATAGAACAAATATTTCAAGAATTTATATGGAGCCATGAATGACCCCGAATAGCCACAGCTATTTTGAGAAAGAAGAAAAAAGTAGGAGGGATCACCATACCTGATATCAAACTATATTACACAGCCATGGGAATTTTAAAAGTTTGATACTGGCTTAAGTACAGACACACAGATCAATGGGACAGAATAGAGGGCCCAGAAAAAGCCTCAAATATCTATGGTCAGTTAATATTTGCCAAGAGGGTAGAAGCATAAAATGGAGGAAAAATCGCCCCTTCAACAGATGATATTGGGACCTCTGGACAGCTACATGCAAAAAATCAAACTCAATCACTCTATACACCATACACAAAAATAAATTCAAGATGGGAAAAGAGACTCAATATAAGTTGTGACACCATAAAATTCCTAGAGGAGACAATAGGTAGGAATATCTCAGATATTCCATGCAGCATTGTTTTCCCTGATATGTCCCCTAAAGCAAGGGACATAAAAAAAAAAAAAGAATAAACAAATGAGATTTCATCAAAATAAAAAGCTTTTGCATGGTTAAAGAACACATTAGTGAATGAAAGGGAAAACAACTATGGGAAAACATTTGGCCATGACGTCTTGGACAAGGGTTTGATCTCCAAAATGTATAGGAACTCACATGACTTCAAACCGGGAAAACAAACAATCTAATTACAAAATGGGCAGAGGACCTGAACAGACACTTCTTCAAAAAGGACATATAGAGGGCCCAGAGACACATGAAAGAATGCTCAAACTCTCTAGCCATCAGAGAGATTCAAATTGAAACCACAAGGAGTTACTACCCACACCAGTCAGAATGGCCATCAGTCTGGCTTGGGACTGGGATTGCTGTCTTCTCAGGTGTCCTTCCTGGTTTTTATCTGCCACATGTGAATGTGGGACCACTTGTTCTACTGGCTGCTTCTGCCTCTCTGGCACCACACTGCATCCTTTCTGCTTTGTCTACTTGTCTCCACCCCTCCTGCCCATCTGGATGAATATTTTTTCTTTGAATCCGTGGTGGTCAGAATTCCATATAGTTCGATTTTCTGGCAGTTCTGGTTGTTTTTTGTTTTGAAGTTAGTTGTAATCTTTCTTGGTGTACCTGTTATATTATAAGGGGCAGGACCTTAGGTATTCACCAGGGTGGGACAACCCACTTCACCACTTTGTGGCACTGTATGTGTGAGAAGGTGAAGCATGTCTACCTACACTTCCATCTTGGCCAGAAGTCTTTGTAGAAAAATTTTCAACCAGCTGCATTAACAAATGTTACATAATGTAAAAAGCTATTTATAGTGAACAATTCTTTGTACTGTGACATTTTAAATACTGGCATTGTAAAAAGGGCTCTGACCTGAACAGACATTTCTCCAAGGAGGACATATAGAGAACTTATAGACATAGGAAAGGATGCTCTGCATCACTAGCCATCAGAAAGGTGCATATTAAAACCACAATGAGATACCACTTCACACTGGTTGGAATGGCCATTGTAACAAATCAACAAACAAGTAGGGGTGAGGATGTTGAAAAAAGGGAACCCTAGTACACTGTTGGTGGGAATGCAGACTGGTGCAGCCACTGTGGAAAACAGTATGGAATTTCCTCAAAAAATTAAAAATGGAACTGCCTTTTGACCTGGCAGTTCCACTGCTGGGATTTGCCTTAAGAATCCTGAAACACCAATTCAAAAGAACCTATCCACCAATGTTCATAGCAGCATTATTTACAATAGCCATGTGCTGGAAACAGCCTAAGTGTCCATAAGTAAATGAGTGGATCAAAAAACTATTGTATATTTACACAATGGGCTACTATGCAGCAGAAAGAAGGAATTCCTACCCTTTGCGACAGCATGGATGGAACTGGAGACTATTATGCTAAGCCAGGTAATGAAAGACAAATACCATATGATCTCAGCTCTAAGTGGAACCTAATCAATGAAACAAACAAGCAAGCAAAATAGAACCAGAGACATGGAAATAAAGAACAAACTGACAGTGACCAGGGGAAAGGATAATGTGGGAAAGAAGGGGAAGGGTCAAGTCAAGAAACATGTATAAAGGACCCATGGACAAGGACAACAACGGGCATTGAATGTGGGAGGGGATGGACAGAAAAACAGGGACAACTATAATTGAACAATATTTTTTTAAAAACGGTCCTGATAGTTATTACTAGACATTAAGCACACGTTTTCCTTTCTTTTTTTCAAAATGTTCAATTAATAGTAAGAAAGCCAGATTGTTTCAACATGCAAATCTGAGTGTCTTTTATTTTAATCCATTTGGATATTTTGAATGAAATCCATTTCTGGATATTCTCCATTCTGAAGTGTGACCAGGGATAAGCCACACTACCATGAATGGTATTTTTCTGCTTATGACATAATGGATGCTATAGGCAACAGTTGACTATTTTCAACAGTTGACTAACAGTTGAAAAAAAAATAACTTCTCTAGTGAAGTTCAAATGAGGTGTGCATGGGCCATAATGATTGCAATTTGTCCTATTATTTAGGAGATAGAGACCAGATAAATCCACTGAATATTTATTCTGTCTAAATAAGTTCCTGGTGTTTAATGTTTTCTACTCATTTGTTTTGATTTTGTCCAACTCAGCCTAGATACCAGCCTGGCATGCAGTCTCCCCCTCTTCTCAACATCAGTTATTGCCATTATTTGATGAACAATACAGTTTATGGTCACTCCAGCAGCCCCTTGTGGCTTTCCAAATTAAAAAAAAAAAAATCAAATATCCTGATCTCCATGTGCAGAGAAGAATGTGAATCTGTGCCTTTATACATTTGCCTCTAGTGAACTGACCTGGGATGAATGGGGCACCCCAAGGAGACAAAGCTTAGGACACAGGTGGCAAACACCAGGCCTGTAGGCTGAATCCAGCCCTCCACCTTGTTTTATCTTGCCTGTACCTTGTTTCTACCTGGCAGCAGCGCCAAGCTCCTTGCCCCTAGTTAAGGAGTAGTTACATTTATAGTCCTAAAATTATGTTTGGCCCTTTGAAGGCAACTGCGAGGCTGATATGGTCCCCAGTGAAAATGAGTTTGATACCCCAGCTTAGGATAAAGGAAGAGCACATGTTTAAAGTGGGACAGCCACCACTCCTCCACTTATGAAGAGGAGGGCTTATACAGCTTGGCCACTCAAATATGGCATCTCTCTAGCTACAGAGATTTGTTCATGATGGACAGGGGACCTGAATCAGGTTGGTCATACACAGTGAAGCTCCAGTCTGGGATCTCACAGGAGTTGGTAGGACAGGGTAGCTTACTTTGAACTGGAGTTTCTCAGAAGCAAAGCTGTCAGCAACCATCCTGTATCTGTGTGAAGAACCTGTGGAGAAATTAATGCAGAGGCAGCAGAGCTCAGAGACAGAGGAGGGAGGGTCCAAGCTTGAGGACATTTTTGGAGCACCTGGATTCAGCTGTATAAGTGAGTCCTCTTACCATGGATTTCTGTCACAATCCAGAACCCTGATGACTGCAGTTTTCAAAATAAAAAGTTCTAGCCTCGTTCTGGCTGGTGTGTCTCAGAGGACTGAGTGTTGTTCAGTGAACTGAAAGGTCACTGGTTTGATTCCTGGTCATGGCACATGCCTGGGTCGCAGTCCAGGTCCCCAGTTGGGGGTACACAAGAGACAATCAGTCGATGTTTCTGTTCCTCTCTCCTTCCACCCACTCTTTCTAAAAATAAGTAAATAAAATCTTCTTTTTAAAAAGTTGTAGCCTCTTGATTATTTGCACATAAAGTATATTATTGGCACAAAATAAAAATCTGAGTCTACTCCTTCACAGCAGCCATTGCAGTTTCTACCAGGGAAAGACTACTGGCCTATGTCAGTTGGAGGCTTGACAAGAGAGGGGGAGCTTAACTCAAGGAGCTTAACTTTCTCTAAAATCTATTTTTAAATTCTTTTTATTTATTAATTTCCTAGGAGGAAGAAAGAGAGTAAGAGAGAGAGATGTACACATCAATTTGTTATTATTTATGAATTCACTGATTGGTTCTTATATGTGCCCTGACTGGGATTGAAACTACAGCCTTGGTGTATTGAGATAATAGTCTGAGACCTAGCCAGGGCTGAAATCTATTTTTTTAATTATTTAAGTAATACATTACTGTTGTGGAAAAAAACAAATTATACATAAAAGTTTTTAAAGTATATGATGCATTGTTCATCCTTCTAGAAATTTTCCTATTTATATAGGATTTTTTTAAACAATAATGATTGATGATGAACACTGTTTTGTGCCTGCTCTCTGCCCTTAATGACATTAGGAACATCTTTCTTTGTCAGTGCACAAAGATTTATCTCATAGATTCTATATCTTTTTTGTTTTTTAATATATTTTATTGTTTATGCTATTATGATTGTTCCAATTTCTCCCACTTTGTCCCCCCCACCAAGCCCATTCCTATTCCCTGAGGCAATCCCTACACCGTTGTCCATGACTGTAGGTCATGCATATATGTTCTTTGGCTACTCTATCCCTATGCTGTACTTTTCATACCCATGGCTATTCTGTATCTACCAATTGGTACTTCTCAATCATTTTACCTTTTTTTGCACATCCCTCCAGCCCCCCTCCCTCCTGGAAGCCATCAAAATGTTCTCTGTATCTATGATTCTGTTTCTTTTCTGTTATTTTTGTTTTGTTTTGTTTTTTAGATTCAGTTGTTGATAGATAGATATTTATTGCTGCTTTATTCTCTCCTTTCTTTTCCTTCCTTCTTCTTCTCCAATCCTATAACATCTTATATAATACTGGTTTGGTGGTGATGAACTCCTTTAACCTTTTCTTTTCTGGAAAGCTCTTTATCTGCCCTTCCATTCTAAATGATAGCTTTGCTGAATAAAGTAATCTTGGATAGAGGTCCTTGCCATTCATGACTTCAAATGCTTCCCTTCTTGCTTGTAAGTTTTCTTTTGAGAAATCAGCTGATTGTCTTATGGACATTCCCTTGAAGTTTACTCTCTCCTTTCCTCTTTCTGCTTTTAAGATTCTCTCCTTATCTTCAGTCGTGGGTAAATTCATTTTGATGTGCCTTGGTGTGTTCCTCCTTGGGTCCACTTTCTTTGGGACTGTTGATTTGAGTCCTGATTTCCTGCCCTTCACTGTTGGTTCCCTGTATATTTTGCTTTCTTTCACTTTGTATAGCCTTCATTTCTTCTTTCATTTTGCGACTGAGCTCAGTCAATTCTGTGAGCATCCTTATTACCAGTGTTTTGAACTCTGCATCTGATAGGTTGTCTATCTCCTCGTTGCTTAGTTCTTTTTCTGGAGATTTTCTGGAGTATTCTTTCATTTAGGCCATATTCCTTTGTCTTGGTACACCTGTTATGTTGTAAGGGGCAGAGCATCACTCTTTGCTGTGTTCTGGTGCTGTCTGTGTGGGAGGGGTCAGAGAGGGAACAATGCTGCTCCCTTGCTCCACTCTAGCCCCACTTTCCAATGAACTCTCCTGTGAGACTGGGAGTTTCTCCTGCCTTTGCAACCCCCACAGGATTTTATGGCTAGAAGTTTTGAGTCTTTAGTTTTCTGGTCAGCCAGCCCCTACCTTGCCCCCTCAGTCTATCACCTTGCTGCACATCCTCTCCACCAAGCTGTCCATCTCCCCGCCTCCTACTGGTCTGGATGAATGTTTCTTTAACTCCTTGGTTATCAGAGTTCCATGCAGTTTAATTTTCTGGCACTTTTTTTTTTAATTGGTTGTTATCCTTTTGCTTGTCCAAGGAAGAGAAGTGTTTCTACCTATGCCTCTTTCTTGGCTGGAACTCCCATCATTTTGAATTTTTCTTCCCAATCCCTTCTGGCCTGCAAAGTTTCTTTTGAGACATCTGAAAGTGTTATTTGTAGATAACGAAGTGCTTTTCTCTTGTTGCTTTTAAGATTCTCTCTTTGTATTTAACCTATGGCATTTTAATTATGATGTCTTTGGGTTCATCTTGTTTGGGAATCTCTGCACTTCCTGGACTTGTATGTCTATTTCCTTCACCAAGTTAGGCAACTTTTCTGTCATTATTTTTTCAAATAGGCTTTTGATTTCTTCCTCTCTCTTTGTCTTCCAACACCTCTATGATGTAAATGTTAGTACATTTGAAGTTGTCCCAGAGTCGCCTTACACTATCCTCATTTTTTGGATTCTTTTTTATTATTATTGTAATGGTTTTGCTATTGTTTGTTTGTTTCTTTTTCTTTTTTTTTTTTTGCATCCTTATATTCCAAATCACTGATTTGATTCTCAGCTTCATCCACGCTAATGTTGATTCCCTATAAATTGTTCTTATTTCATTGGTGTATCCTTCATTTCTAACTAGATATGTTGTTGAGGTTCTCACTAACTTCAGTGAGCATTCCTAATAAACAGTGGCGTGAACTCTACATCTAGTAAATTGTTTTTCTCCATTTTTTTTTTACTTCTTTTTCTGGAGTTTTTTTTTCTGTTCTTTTTTTTTTAAATTTTATTTTAATCATTGTTCAAGTACACTTTTCTGCCCTTTACTCCCATTCCAGCCCACCCACTCAACCCTCCCGACTTCCCTCCACTTAGCACCCCTCCTGAACCTAGTTTTTGTCCATGTGTACTTTAAATTTCTTCCTGTAAACCCTTCCCATTCTCCCCTGAAATTCCCTCCCCTCTCCCCTCTGGTCACTGTCAGCCTGTACTCTATTTCACTACCTTTGACTATATTTTGCTAGTTCCTTTCTTTTGTTTTTTAGGTTCCTGTTAAAGCTGAGATCATATGGTATTTGTCTTTCACTGCCTGGCTTATTTCGCTTAGCATAATGCTTTCCAGCTCCATCCACGCTGTTGCAAAGGGTAGGAGCTCCTTCTTTCTTTCTGCTGCATAGAATTCCATTGTGTAAATGTACCATAGTTTTTTGATCCATTCATTTACTGACGGGCATCTAGGTTGCTTCCAGCACTTGGCTACTGTAAATTGTGCTGCTATAAACATTCCGGTGCATAAGTTCTTTTGGATTGGTGTTTCAGGGTTCTTAGGATATAGTCCCAGCAGTGGAATTGCTGGGTAAAAAGGCAGATCCATTTTTAGTTTTCTGAGGAAGTTCCATACTGCTTTCCATAGTGGTTGTACCAGTCTGCAGTCCCACCAACAGTGCACTAGGGTCCCCTTTTCTCCACAGCCTCTCTAACACTTGTTGTTTGTTGCTTTGTTTATGATGACCACTCTGACTGGTGTGAAGTGGTATCTCATTGTGGTTTTAATTTGCATCTCTCTGATAGCTAGCAATATTCGACATCTTTTCATGTATCTCTGGATCCTCTGTATGTCCTCCTTGGAGAAGTGTCTGTTCAAGTCCTTTGCCCATTTTTTTTTAAATTGGGTTTCTTGTCTTCTTAGAGTGGAATCGTGTAAGTTCTCTATATATTTTGGAGGTTAAACCCTTGTCTGAGGTATCATTGGCACATATGTTTTCCCATACAGTTGGTTCTCTTTTTATTTTGATTATGTTTTCTTTAGCTGTGCAGAAGCTTTTTATTTTGATGAGGTCCCATTTGTTTATTCTTTCCTTTATGTCCCTTGCTCTAGGGGGCATGTCAGTAAAAAAGTTTCTGCGTGAAATATCTGAGATTTTCCTGCCTATATTCTCCTGTAGGACTTCAATGGTTTCACGGTTTATATTTAAATCTTTTATCCACCTTGAATTTATTTTTGTATAAGATGTAAGTTGGTGCTCGAGTTTCATTTTTTTGCATGTAGCTCCCAACACCGTTTGTTGAAGAGGCAATTTTAACTCCATTTTATGTTTCTGCCCCCTTTGTCACATATTAAATGACCATAGAGACTTGGGTTTATTTCTGGCCTCTCTGTTCTGTTCCATTGGTCCATGGGCCTGTTTTTATTCCAGAACCAGACTGCTTTGATTACAGTGGCCTTGTAGTATAGTTTAGTGTCAGGTACTGTGATCCCTCCTACTTTACTCTTCTTTCTCAAAATTGCAGCAGCTATTCAGGGTCGTTTATGGTTCCATATAAATTTTTGAAGTGTTTGTTCCATGTCTGTGAAATAAGCCATTGGTATTTTAATAGGTATTGCATTGAATGTGTAAATTGCTTTGAGTAGTATGGACATGTTGATGATATTAATTCTTCCAATCCATGAACATGGTATATGATTCCATTTGTTTGTGTCTTCCTTGATTTCTTTCCTCAGTGTTATGTAGTTTTCTGAATATGGGTCTTTACTTCTTTGGTTAGGTTTATTCCTAGGTATTTTGTTTTTATTTTTGCTATTTCGAATGGGATTTTTTCTTCATTTCTGCTTCTGCTGTTTCATTGCTGGTGTACAGAAATGCCTTTGATTTCTGGATATTGACTTTGTATCCCACTGTTTTTCCGAATTCATTTATTAGGTCAAGCAGTGTTTTGGTGGTGTCTATAGGATTTTCCAGGTACACTATAATGTCATCTGAAAACAGTGACAGTTTAATTCCTCCTTTCTGATTTGGATGCCTTTTATTTCTTTTTCTTGTCTGATCACTGTGGCTAAAACTTCCAATACTATATTGAGTAGAAGTGGTGAAAGTAGACAACCTTGTCTTGTTCCTGATCTTAGTGGAAAAGATTTTAATTTTTGCCCATTGAGTATGATGTTAGCTGTAGGTCTCTCATATATGGCCTTTATTATGTTGAGGAATGCTCCCTCTATTCCCACTTTGCTGAGTGTTTTTATCATGAAAGGGTGGTGTACCTTTTCAAATGCTTTTCCTGCATCTATTGATATGATCATGTGATTTTTTTACTTTGCTTTTGTTTATGTGATGTATTATATGTACTGGTTTGTGAATATTATAACATCTTTGCATCCCTCGGATGAATTCCGCTTCGTCATAGTGTATGATCTTTTTAATGTACTGTTGGATGTGGTTTGCCAATATTTTGTTGAGGATTTTAGTGTCAATGATCATCAGTGATATTGGCCTGAAGTTTTCTTTCTTTGTTGTGTCTTTATCTGGATTTGGGATTAGGATGATGCTGGCTTCATAAAAAGGGCTTGGGAGTCTTCCATCATTTTGGGGTTTTTTTGAATAGTCTGTAAAGGATAGGGGTTAGCTCTTCTAAATGCTTTGTAGCATTCTGATGTGAAACCATCAGGTCCAGGGCTTTTGTGTGTCGAGAGTTTTTTTATTACACCTTCAATTTCATCTGCTGTTATTGGCCTGTTTAGGTTTTCTGCTTCTTCATTGAGTTTTAGAAGATTATATGTTTTAGAAATTTGTCCATTTCACCTATATTTTCAAATTTCTTGGCATACAGTATTTTGTAGTAATTTCTTACAATCCTTTGTATTTCTGTAGTGTCAATTGTAACCTTTCCTCCTTCATTTGTGATTATGTTTATTTGGGTCCTCTCTTTTTTTCTTGGTGAGTCTGCTTAAAGGACTTAAGGGTTTATCGATTTTGTTTATTTTTTCAGAGAACCAGCTCCTGGATTCATTGATATTTAGAATTGTGCTTTTAGTCTTCATGTCATTTAATTCTGTTTTGATCTTGGTTATTTCCTTCCTTCTACTTGCTCTAGGCTGTCTTTGTTGTAGTTTCTCGAGTTCTTGTAAGCGTAGGGTTAGGTTATTTGTTTGAAATGCTTCTATCTTTTTTAGGTAGGCCTGTATCACTATTAACTTCCCTCTCAGGACTGCCTTCACTGTGTCCCATAAATTTTGGGTTGTTGCGAGTTCATTTTCACTTGTTGCCAGGAACTTTTTGATTTCTTCACTAATTTCATTCTTGACCAACTCATTTTTTTAATAGCATTCTATTCAATCTCCATGATTTTGAGTGTTTGGGGATTTTTTTCCCTTGGGGTTTGTGTGTAGTTTCAGTCCTCTGTGGTCGGAGAAAATGCTTGTTATGATTTCAGTGTTCTTGAATTTGTTGTGGCTTATTTTTGTCCTATCATGTGGTCTATCTTTGAAAATTTTCCATATGCATTTGAAAAGAATGTGTGTTTAGCTTCTTTGGGATGAAGGGCTCTGTGTGTGTGTATATATATATATATATATATATATGTTAAGTTCGTTTCATCTAGGGCATTGTTCAATGCCACGATGTCTTTGTAGATATTTTGTTTGGAAGATTTGTCCATTTTTCACAGTGAGGTGTTCAAATCCCCTACTATAATTGTATTGCTGTCAATATTTTTCTTGTAGTTTTCTAGGATTCTCTTTATGTATTTGGGTGCTCCTATGTTGGGTGCATATATATTCACAATGTTTATGTCTTCTTGGTGGGTTCTTCCCTTGAGTATTATGAAGTGACCTTCTGGGTCTCTCTTTATGGACCTTTTTCTGAAGTCTATTTTGTCTATTTTTTGGCATAAGTATTGCTACCCTGGCTTCTTTCTCCTGTCCGTTTTTTTGAATAATTTGTTTCCAGCCCTTCACTTTCAGTCTGTGTAGATCTTTTGTCTTGAGGTGGGTCTCTTGTAGGCAGCATATGTGTGAGTCATGCTTTCTTATCCATTCAGCTATTCTACATCTTCTGATTGGAGCATTTAATCCATTTATATTTAAGGTTATTATTGATAGGTACTTATTCATTGCCATTTTCGTACCCCCCCCTCTGTCTGTCTGTCTGTCTGTCTGTCTCTCTCTCTCTCTTTTCCTTCCTTTCCTTAAAGCAGTCCCTTTAGAATCTCTTGCAGAGCTGGTTTGGTGGAGGTGTATTCTTTTAGACTTCCTTTTTGTGGGAAGCTCCTTATTTGGCCTTCACCTTGATTGAGAGCCTTGCTGGGTAAAGGAGCCTTGGTTGCAGACTTCTGGTTGTCATTACTTGGAATATTTCTTGCCATTCTCTTCTGGCTTGGAGCATTTGCATTGAGAAATCAGCTGTTAGCCTTATTGGGGCTCCCTTTTATATTACCTCCTGTTTCTCTCTTGCTGCCTTTAAGATTCTCTCTTTGTCTTGAAATCTTGCCATTTTAATTATGATGTGTCTTGAGATGGGCCTCTTTGGGTTGCTCTTGATTGGGACTCTCTGTGTTTCCTGGATTTGTGTGCCTTTTTCTCTCATCAAATTAGGGAAGTTTTCCATCATTACTTTTTCAAATAGGTTTTCTATCCCTTGCTCCTCTTCTTCTCCTTCTGGTATCCCTATTATACAGATATTATTACATTTCATATTGTCTTGCATTACTCTTAATCCCTCTTCATTCTTTCTGAGCCTCTTTTCCTTTTCTTGCTCTTTCTGGGTGTTCTTTTCTACTTTGTCCTCCAGCTCGCTGATCTGGTCTTCTGCTTCATTTAGCCTGCTTTTGATTCCTTCTATTGTGTTCTTTAGTTCAGAAATTGTTTTCTTCATTTCCTATTGGTCTTTGTTGATAGTTTCTGTCACTCTTTGCATGTTGATATAATTTGCAGTGAGTTCATTGTAGTTTCCCCGTATTTTCTGGTAATTCTCTGTGAGCTCATTGAGCTTCCTGATAATCATTGTTTTGAACTCGATATCTGATAGTTGAGTTTCCTCTATTTCATTTGGCATTCTTTCTGAGGCTTCCTCCTTTTGTTTCATTTGTAGATTGTTTCTTTGTCTTCCCATTGTTTGTGAAACTCTTCTTGTTAACCTCAGCTTCTTAAATGGATCTATTCTGGCTTCCTGGGTTAATGGTGTGAACTTCTGTAGTAGAATACCTGTGAGATTCAGTGGTGCAATCTCCTTAATCTCCAGAGCTCACTGATCTTGGGCTGTCATTTAAGTTGACTCTGTGTTTTCCTTTGGGTTTTGATTGTTGTTGGGTTTTTTTTTTTTTTGTGGGTCCTTCCCACCAGCTGGTTAACTGAGGATCACTCTGTCTACCACCTCTTGTATTTTGTTGTGCTGGTGTGGGCAGGTTGTGTTGAAGCTGGCTCCTCCATATGTACAAGGTTTTGAGATTGTCTCTCGCTCTTTTTCACTTGTTTGTACTGGAGAAATAGTAGTTTCTCCACTATTTAGTTGTATTTCCAGATAGGTCCTGGATTGAGGTTTGTGTGGTTGCCACTCCCTCCTTCACCTTCTTCTGTTGTTATCTGTTGGTGGTTCCTTTGTTGTTGGGTTTCCTCTTCCAGCTGGTATCCTGGTATTCACAGCTTCCACCCGCTCTTTTCTGTGGTCAGTTGGAGGGGGAAGGCAAAGTGGTTTAAGACAGCAAGAGTGTATTCTATGATATTTACAGTAGCAGCCGGTAGAGAAGAGATAGGGGATTCTTCGGCTATGTATAGTGTTAACCATGATATTCCACCCAACTAGTCACTGTTTAGAAAGGATAGAAAGAAGATAAGACTCTTATTGGGGAGGGGAATGATTGTGAATTGGATCTAGAAAGCAGTGAGGTTGTAGGAGTTCAGACTCTGAGCTAAGGTGAGAGTAAAGGATAGTAAATAGGTGTAGTGTGTGAGAGAATAAAGTTAGCCACTAGAACAATAGAGTTCAGGAAACTGTGAAGTGGGCTAAGATCTGGGAGTGGTATTGTGAAGTATTTACAATTGTATGGAACCACTGTTATTTACAATAATATTAGAGCAACAGTCATATGACAGATTCCATGTGATCTGGATAACAAGAATAGGGAGTATAGGACCTTGAGTAGTGTGCTAATGGAACAGAAGTGATGTGAAGGAGAGTAAAATGGCAATATACTATGAAAGAGAAAACAAGGGAAACCAGTCAAATGATACAATATAACCAGCCTAGCAAAGCAGATTATACAGAAAAAAGAGGAATACAAAAATACTATTAAAGTAAAAGATGTAAGAATAATGAAAATAATAATAATAATAATAATAATACATATATGCTATAACTTGCAGGTTCTCTGTAATAGCAAAGTGAAATTTGTCTCACTGTCTCAGCTATTGGAATGCCCCCTCTTTGAGTCCAACTCTGTTTTTTTCACAGTTCCAGGTTTTTTTGTCTCACTTGTGGGTATTTAAAAAAATAAATTAAGAAAGCAGAAGAAGGAAGGAAGAAGAGATAAAATTGGAAATTGAGGAAGAAAAATAAAACAAGAGAGAAGGAAAGAGGGAAAAGGAATTTAAAGATAAAAAAATAATAAAAATTTTAAAATTACTTTAAAATAAAAAGCCTCTTATTTGTTTCAAACTGGCCAAACCAGTTTTTCTGGTCTGGCTGGCTGCAGCAGGCTGAGGGGCAATTGGTGTGGCTTTTCTCCCTTCTCAATTTGCACTCAGTCAGCCTGGTGCGCATTCTGCCCAGAGCTAGCCTGGTGGTGCCTCTCCCAGGTGCCTTGGATATGGGATCCAGGCCTTCCTCAGAGCACACTTTTCCGGTGTTACTGCTGTAGGCTGGGGTGCATTCAGGTGTGCTTGGCCAGGCTGCCTGGGTCTCACCGGTTCAGGCATGCACCCTTCCCAGTGCTATGGGGGTGCACAGGGCCTTCCAAGCAACCTTCCGAGCAACCTCAGGATCGCTGCCCAGCTGGGTGGGGAGGAAGCTGGAGCAATTGCTGCAGGAGAATCCCCCAAACAGTGCCTCTCTTTTCACTTTTTTTTTTTTTTTTTGAGAAATTCCTCCTATTCAAGCCTGCAGCTCCTACAGCCCAATTCTCCAGCTAGACCAGGGACAAGCAGAGTCAGGGACCACCACGGCATGACTCTCAACTCTCCCCAACTGGTATCCACTGACTCTGTGGGTGCTCACACCCCCTGTGTGTTTGCCACTTAGTCCTTATTCCCCTCTCCGCCACTTCAGGCAACCAGGTCTCTCCCGGTGCTGCTTGAACCTTGTTTGGCTGGGGAGGGAGCAGTTGACCTGGCTCTCTCCCAAGGACCTGTGGCAGACCTGCGTGTGCCAGGCCTGGGGCTGCAGCCACCCTGGTCCCCATGGTGGTCCCTTGGAACTTATTGTCCCAAAGCACTCTCCTTACCATCTGGTTTTTCAGTGTCCACTACAATTTTCATCTCTTATTTTCATATATGCTGGGGCACTGTTGACTGTTTGCTCTGTTCCTCTGTAGATCGGCTAGGTCTTTCTCTCATGTGCAGGGGGAAGTAGAATCTTCTCCCTCCTAACTCACCACCATCTTCCTCCCCTCTATTGTCACTTTTTATCCCCCCTTTACTCTCTTCTGCTTCCCTTCACTAACCACCCTTCCCTTTGGCCATCACCACACTGTTGTATGTGTCTGAGGGTTATGTCTATATGCTTTTTAGAGAATCCCTTCACCTTCTTTCATCCAGTCCCCACCTCCTCTCTGAGAGCTGTCAATCTGGTTCATGTGTACATACCTCTGTTTTTATTTTGTTCAGCACTTTATTTTGTTCACTAGATTCCACATATAAGTGAAACCATATGGTAGTTATCTTGCTCTGACTGGCTTATTTCACTTAGCATAATATCCTTCAAGTCCATCTAGGTTGTCACAAAAGGTAAGATTTCCTTCCTTTTTATGGCTGAGTGGTATTCCTTTATGTAAATACACTATTTTTATTTACTCATCTACTGATGGGCGCTTAGGAAATTTCTCAAAGCAATAGTTTCTTCTTATATATCTCCTCAGACAAGGGAAGCAAAAGAAAAAATAAACAAATGGTTCTACATCAAACTAAAGTGTTTTTGTATAGCAAAGGAAACTATCAACAAAATTAAAAGACAATCTACTGAATGCTGGAACATATTTACTAATGATATATCTATAAGGGGTTAATTTCCAAAATTTATAAAGACCCTAACACCAAGAAAACAAACAATCCAATTAAAAAATTGGCAATGGACCTGAATAGACACTTCTCCAAAGGGGACATACAGATGGCCAATAGACACATGAAAAAATGTTCATCACTAATCATCAGAGAAATGCAAATTAAAACAACAATGAAATATCACTTCATACCTGTCAGAATAGCTATCCTCAATAAATCAACAAACAACAAGTGTTGGCAAGGATATGGAGAAAAGAGAACCGTCATGCACTGTCTGTGGGAATGCAGACTGGTACAGCTGCTGTGGAATGCAGTACGGAGTTACCTCAAAATATTAAAAATGGAGCTGCCTTTTGATCCAGAGATCTCAATTTCAGAATTATAATCAAAGAAACTCAAAACACTAATTTGAAAGAATATATGCACCCCTATGTTCATTGTAGCATTATTTACAATGGCTACAGTTTGGAAGTAGCACATTTCTGTAATCCTATGGCCTAGGCAGCTGGTAGCCTATGGGTATATTACCCTTATAGTTGGAGGCTGGATGAAACAATGAAGATTGTGTGTATGATACTGTCTAGAAGTACTATAGTTTTGATTCAGAATCTGAGAGTCTTCTTCATGACATTGTGCAACCTCTTTTAGATTAAAATAAATGTATAAACAATATTCACTATTATAGTAATTATAAAATAAATATTGGGATTCTTGTGGAAATAGAAAAGCCAATTCTAAAATTAATTTGGAGTGGGTTTGGAGGGGGTGGAAGGAGGGGTGGAGAGAAAATACAGACAACTGTAATTGAACAAGAATAAAAAATACATACAATAATGAAAAAAATTGACTTGGAATCACAAGGGATCCCAAATGTCCAAAACAAGTTTAAAAAGGGAACAAAACTGGAGGACTCACACTTCCTGATTTCAAAACTTACTACAGAGCTACTGTAACAAAAACTACAGTGTTGTAGTGGCATAAATTAAAATAGAACTATCCTAGCACCCAGCAACTCCACTTCTAGGCATGTACACAAAAGAATTAAAAGCAGGTCTCAGATATTTGCACACCCAGGTTCATCACAGTATTACAATAGCTAAAATATGGAAGGAACCCAATATTCCATTGATAGATTAATGGAATAGCAAAATGTGGTATATAAAGAGAATGGAGTAGAAGGTCTTTCCAGAAGATATCCAGCCATGTAATGTGAAAAATGGAGACATTTGTTGAGTAAGATACAAAATAGGACAATGATGCCTCAGCCCCCTTCAATGTAGACTCCTTGGGACCTCACACAGTTCTCCCAATCACCATCAACTGCCCCATCATATCTTACTGAATATCATTGATGGTGTGAAATCTCTTGCCTTTCAAAGGTGATTTTAGTTTGAAAATCAAAGTGTCACAACTGGTAAGATTTTACCCTTTTTTTGCCCAGTCACCAGGGTGATATGATGTTTCACTAAAACACTCTGCGTGAGACATGATGCATGAGCAGATGCACCGTCATGATGAAGCTGCCAGTTACCAGTTGCCCATAGCTGCGGCCTTCTGAATCATCTGAATAGTTTCTGTGGAGGAATGTTGAAGTTTAACATAACATTTGACATAGATTTGTTGCTCTACTCATTTTGAATACAACAACCACACAGTACACATGTTGACTCAACATCTACTGCCCTCTCTGACTAACACAGTGAAGTTGTCATTGATCACTCATGTACATTCCAGTCCACTCTCCAGGGCTCCCAGGTTACATGGATGTCATGCAAACCATTCTCATTATATTAACAATTGCTAGACTTTTTCCAGACAGACCTTGTATTCCTAACCCCCACTAGACTGACTAATGTTAAGATACATGCTCAACAGCAAAATAAATACTTCCATATAAAATTGATCTAATTGAAATAAGATATTCAGTCTTAAAAAGGAAGGTAGTTTATTTATTTATTTATTTATTTATTTATTTTGGTTTCACAGTGCTAGATATTTATTCTACCAAAAGACTTAAACATTTATTCTGAATCAATACAATAAAGTTAGAACATTAAGAAAATGAACATAGCCCTGGCTGGTGTGGCTCACTGGATTGAATGCCAGACTGCAAAGCAAAAGGTCACTAGTTTGATTCCCAGTCAGGGCACATGCCTGGGTTGCAAGCCAGGGACATGGGAGAGGCAACCACACACTGATGTTTTTCTCCCTCTCTTTCTCCTTACCTTCCCCTTTCTCTAAAAATAAATAAATAAAATCTTTTAAAAAATGAACATAAAGCAATTGTTAAATTTAATAATTTTCTAGCATTTTATATCTATGTACAACATTGTTATATCCCTAGGAAAGGCAGAGTAGAAAATGTATGATGAATAAAACACATTTCACTTAGGAAATATAACAAACCAGATTTAATCATTTCTGTGCATTTCATTGATTCTAAGCTTTATTTAATCTCTGAGTTTCTTGACTTACTTTCCAAATTATTTTTTCTAGTATTGTGAATCATAATATAATTTTGAAATATAATACAGGTATAATATAATACTTTAAAATTTGAAAAATATTTTATTTTTGCTTTTTTTTCTCCTTTTTTATTTATTGTTGTTCATGTACAGTTGTTTCCATTTACATTACACCATGCCCCCTGCCCCACCCCTCCCCGAGTCGCACCCTCTGCCTACCCCATTTAGCTTTGTCCATGTGTCCTTTATATCATTTCTTCATGGCCTTTCCCCTATTATCCCTCTCCCCCCTCCTTTCTGATTACTGTCAGTTTGTTTGTTTTTTTTTATTTTAATGTCTCTAGTTGTATTTAGCTTCTTTGTTTTGTTGATTAGGTTCTACTTATAGGTGTAATCATATGGTATTTGTCTTTCACTACCTGGCTTACTTCACTTACCATAATGTTCTCCAGTTTCATCTATGCTGTTGCGAAGGGTAGGAGCTCCATCTTTCTCTAAACACACCAAAGTATTTTGATGCACTCATTTAGTGATGGGCACCTAGGCTGCCTCTAGCACTTGGCGATAGTAAAACGTGCTGCTATGAACGTTGTGGTGCATAGGTTCTTTTGAATTAATGTTTCAGGATTTTTAGGGTATAATGCCAGCAGTGGAATTGCTGGGTCAAATGGCAGTTCCATTTCCTTTCCTTTTAGTTATTCAAGGAAATTCTGTACTGCTTTCCACAGTGGCTGCACCACTCTGCATTCCCACCAACAGTGCACTAGGATTCCCTTTTTTCCACTCCCTCTTCAACACTTGTTGTTTGTTGATTTGTTAACAATGGCCATCCTCAGCAGTGTGAAATGGTATCTCATTTTGGTTTTAATTTGCATCTCTCTGATGGCTGGCAATGCCAAGCATCTTTTCATATGTCTCTGGGCCCTCTATATGTCCTCCTTGGAAAAGTGTCTGTTCAAGTCCTTTGCCCATTTTTTAATTGGGTTTTTGTCTTCCTGGAGTGGAGTCATGTCAGTTCTTTATATATTTTGGAGATCAAACCGTTGTCCAAGGTATCAGTGGCAAATATGTTTTCCCGTACAGTTGGTTCTTTTTTCATTTTAATGGTGTTTCTTCAGCCATGCAGAAGTTTTTCATTTTGACGAGATCCCATTTGTTTATTCTTTCCTTTATGTCCCTTGCTCTGGGGGACATATCAGTGAAAATATTGCTGTATGGAATATCTGAGATTTTCTTGCCTATGTTCTCTTCTGGGACATTTTGATGTCACAACTTACATATTAAGTCTTTTATCAACCTTGAATTTATTTTTGTGTATGGTGTAAGTTGGTGATTGAGTTTCATTTTTTTGCATGTAGCTCTCCAGCTCTCCCAACACCATTTATTAAAGGGGCTATTTTTACTCCATTTTATGCTGCTCCCCTTTGGCAAATATTAATTAACCATAGATACTTGGGTTTATTTCTGGTTTGTCTATTCTTTTCTGTTGGCCTGTGTGTGTTCTTATCTCAGTATATACTATTTTGAATACAGTGGCCTTGTAATATAGTTTTATATCAGGCATTGTTATCCCTCCTACTTTGTTCTTCTTTCTCAAAATTGCTGCAGCTATTCAGGGTTATTTATGGTTCCATATAAATTTTTTAAATGTTTGTTCTATATCTGTGAAATATGTCTTAGGTACTTTAATAGAGATTGAATTGGATCTCTAAATTTCTGTGGGTAATATGGGCATGTTAATTCTTTCAATCCATGAACACAGTATATGCTTCCATTTATTTTGTCTTCCTTTATTTATTTACTCAGTGTTGTGTACTTTTCTGAGTACAGGTATTTTACCTCCTTGGTTAGGTTTATTCCTAGGTACTTTATTTTACCTGTTGCTGTAGCAAATGGGATTTTTTCTGGACTTCTTATTTTGATCTTTCATTGTTGGTGTATAAAAATGCCTTTGATTTCTGAATATTCACTTTGAACCCTGTTGTTTTCCAAATTCACTTACTACATGGGGTATTTTTTTTGGTGAAGTCTGTAGGGTTTTTTATGTACACTGTCATATCATCTGCAAACAATGACAATTTTCCTTTCTCCTTTCCAATTTTGATGCCTTTTATTTCTCTTTCCTGTTTGATCACTGTGGCTAGGACTTCCAGTATTATGCTGAATAGAAGTGGTTAAAGTGGACATCCTTGTCTTGTTCCTGATCTTAGTGGGAAAGCTTTTAGTTTTTGCCCATTGAGTATGATCTTAACTATAGGTTTCTCCCTTATGGCCTTTATCATGTTGAGGAATGCTCACTCTACTCCCACTTTGCTCAGTGTTTTTATCATAAATGGGTGCTGTACATTATCAAATGCTTTTTCCACATCTATCAATATGATCATATGATTTTTGTCTTTGCTTTTGTTTATGTGATATATTACATTTATTGATTTTCAAATGTTAAACCATCCTTGCATCCCTGGGATGAATCCCACTTGGTCATCATGCATAATCTTTTTAATGTATTGCTGGATGCGGTTTGCCAGTATTTTGTTGAGGATTTTAGTGTCTATGTTCATCAGCGATATTGGCCTGTAGTTTTCTTTGTTGTGTCTTTATCTGGTTTTGAAATTAGCATGATGCTGGCTTTGTAAAAAGAGTATGGGAGTCTTCCATCATTTTGGATTTTTTGGAATAGTCTGTGAAGGATAGGGGTTAGCTCTTCCTTAAATGTTTTGTAAAATTCTGTGTAATCATCCAGTCCAGAGCTTTTGTGTGCTGGTAGTTTGTTTTTTTATTATTACTGCTTCATTTCCATCAGCTGTTATTGGTCTGTTCAGGTTTTCTGCTTCTTCATTTGGTTTTGGGAGATTGTGTTTTAGGAGATTTTATTTTTCTAGAAATTTGTCCATTTCATCTTTTTTCAAAATTTCTTGGCATATACTTGTTTTTAGTAGTTTCTTTTTTTTAACTTTATTATTCTTAAAGTACAGTTTTCTGCCTTTTCTCTCCTCCTCTCCCCCCACCCCAGCCTTTACATTCCTTGTATTTCTGTGGTATCAGTTGTAATCTCTTCTCTTTCATCTGATTTTGTTTATTTGAGTCCTCTCTTTTTTTTTTTTTCTTGATGGCTCTGCTTAAAGGCTTGTCAATTTGCTTTATCTTTTCAAAGTACCAGCTCCTGGATTTATTTATCCTTTTGATTGTTGTTTTATTCCCAATGTTAATTAAATTATGCTCTGATCCTGGTTATTTCTTTCCTTCTTCTCTTGCTTGGTTTTGTTTGTTGTTATTTCTCCAGTTCTTGTAGATGTGGAATTAAGTTATTTATTTGAAAATTTTCTATTTTTTTTTGGTAGGTTTATGAATTTCCCTCTCAGGATGGCCTTTACTGTGTTGCATAAGTTTTGGACTGTTATATGTTCATTGTCATTTGTTTCCAGAAACTTTTTGGCTTCTTCCTTAATCTCATTCTTAACCCATTCATTGTTTAGTACCATGCTATTCAATCTCCATGAATCTGGGTTTTTTTTTTTTCTTTGAGCTTGGTTTCTAGTTTTAGTCCCTTGTGGTCAGAGAAAATGCCTGATATGATTTCAATTTTCTTGAATTTGTTGAGGTTGGTTTTGTGTCCTTCTATGTTCTATGTTTGAAAATGTTGCATGTGCCTTTGAAAAGAGTGTGTACTTTGTTTGTCTGGGATGAAAGTGTGTGTGTGTGTGTGTGTGTGTGTGTTGAGTCCATTTGATCTAGGGCGTTGTTCAATGCCACAATATCTTTGTTGATATTTTGTTTAGAAGATCTATCCATTTTTGACAGTGAGGTGTTAAAATCTCCTACTATAATAGTGCTGCTGTCCGACCTGGCTGGCATAGCTCAGTGGATTGAGTGCGGGCTGGGAACCAAAGTGTCCCAGGTTCGATTCCCAGTCAGGGCACATGCCTGGGTTGCAGGCCAGAACCCCCAGCAACCGCACATTGATGTTTCTCTCTATCTCCCTCCCTTCCCTCTCTAAAAATAAATAAATAAAATCTTTAAAAAAAATAGTGCTGCTGTCTACACCTTTCGTGAAGTCCTCCAAGATTTTACTTATATATTTGAATGCTCCTATGTTGGGTGCATATATGTTCACAATATGTATTCTTGAAGGATTCTTCCCTTGAATTGTCCTTTAGTGTCTATTTTTATGGCTTTGTTTTGAAGTCTATTTTGTCTGATATAAGTATTGCTAGTCCAGATTTTTTTTCCTGTCCATTTGCTTGGAATATTTGTTTCCAGCCCTTCACTTTCAGTCTGTGTAGGTCTTTTGTTCTGAGATGGGTCTTTTGTAGGCAGCATATGTGTGGGTCATGTTTTCTTATCCATTCAACTACCCTATGTTTATTGATTGGAGCATTTAATTTATTAACACTTAAGGTTATTTATAGGTATTGATTCATTTTCCCCCTTTGTACCTGTGTTCCTCTCTTACTCTTTTCCTTCCTCTTATTATAGCAGTCCCTTTAGCATATCCTGCAGTGCTGGTTTGTTGGAGGAGTATTCTTTGAGCCTTCTTTTGTCTGGAAAACTCCTTATTTCACCTTTAAAAAGAAGTTAGTTCTTAGTGTCCCAGGTTCGATTCCCAGCCAGGGTACATTCCTGGCTTGCAGGCCATAACCCCCAGCAACCGCACATTGATGTTTCTCTCTCTCCCTCTCTCCCTCCCCCTCCCTCCCTTCCCTCTCTAAAAATAAATAAATAAAATATTTAAAAAAAAGAAGTTAGTTCTGACATATGCTACAAGTTCCATGAACCACGAGGACCTTATGTTCAGTGAAATAGGCTCACCACAAAAGGACAAATACCATGTGAGTACACTTATATGAGGTACTTAGAATAGTCAAAACCATAAAAAGAGAAAATGCAGTTACTGGTTGACAGTGACTTGGGAGATGGGTACTTATTTAATGAGGATAGAGTTTCAGTTTTACAAAATGAAAAGGGTCATGGTGATGGATAGTGGTGATGGTTGCACAATATTATAAATGTATTAATACCACTGAACTGTACATTTAAAATGATTAAAATGGTACATTTTATGTTATGTATATTTAACCAAAAGGAGAAAAGGGGGGACTTTTGGCCAAGATAGAGGCATAGGTAGACACACTGTGCCTCCTCCCACAGCCAAAATAAGGTCAGCAACAGTTTAGAAACAAGATAACAACCAGATCTGACAGAAAATTGAACTGTATGGAAGTCGGACAACCAAGGAGTTAAAATGTACACACTCATCCAGACCATTAGGAGGGGCAGAGTCTGGCAGCTGGGCAGAGAGAGGTCACCGCACAAGAAGTGGTGGCACCAGGTGCATAACACATCCCAGGTGCATAAGGCAGCCAGAGCACAAGACCACAGTGGGCCAGGCAGCTGGCCCACCCAGTGAGGCAGCAACTGTGAAGCGAGGCACTGCGCACAAGGTGCCTGGCTGTCTGGGCCACATTCACACACAGATAAACCAGGCAAAATTGGGTAGTGAGATAGACTGTGCAACCAAGAGTCCCAGCGCTGGGAAATAGAATCTTGGGACACTGATTGAAAACACCTGTAAGGGTTGAGGCACAGGGTGAGACTCGCAACCTCACAGGAGAGTGTGTTGGAGAGACCCACAGGGTCCTAGAACGTACACAAGCCCACGCACATGGGAATTAGCACCAGAAAGGCCCAGTTAGCTTGGGGAAAACATTGGAAGGGACTCAAATCCGATGGAGAGAGGAGCAAGTGCCATTGTTTTCTCTCGGACCCCATACCCACAAATAGTGTCACAACACAGTGACTGGGTTGCCCTGCCCTGGAGAACACCTAAGGCTCTGCCCCTCACTAGGCAACAGGCATGACCAGACCAAAAAAAAAATGGTTCTGTTGGCTCAAACGGAAGTACAAATCAAAGCCCAGAGCCAATACTTTTAAGTGGCCAAGAGATAGCCAACCTATCAGATGCACAGTTCAAAGCACTGGTGATCAGGATGCTCACAGAATTGGTTGAATTTGGTCACAAATTAGATGAGAAAATGAAGGCTACACTAAGTGAAATGAAGGAAAATGCACAGGGAACCAATAGTGATGGAAAGGAAACTGGGACTCAAATCAAGAGAGTGGACCAGAAGGAAGAACAAAACAACCAAACAGAAAAGAATGGAGAAATAAGAATTCAAAAAAATGAGAAGGTTAGGAACCTCCAGGATATATTTAAACGTTCCAACATCCGAATTATAGGGGTACCAGAAGGAGAAGAGGAAGAGCAACAAGTGGAAAAGTTATTTGAACAAATAATAAAGGAGAACTTCCCCAATCTGGCAAAGGAAATAGACTTCCAGGAAGTCCAGGAAGCTCAGAGAGTCCCAAAGAAGTTGGACCCAAGGAAGAACACAACAAGGTACATCATAATTACATTAGCCAAGGTAAAAATGAAGGAGAGAATCCTAGAAGCAGCAAGAGATAAGGAGACAGTAACCTACAAAGGTGTTCCCATCAGACCGTCAGATGACTTCTCAAAAGAGGTCTTGCAGGCAAGAAGGGGCTGGAAAGAAGTATTCCAGGTCATGAGAGGCAAGGACCTACATCCAAGATTAGTCTATCCAGCAAAGCTTTCATTTAGAATGGAAGGGCAGATAAAGTGCTTCTCAGATAAGGTCAAGTTAAAGGAGTTCATCATCACCAAGCCCTTATTTTATGAAATGTTAAAGGGACTTATCTAAGAAAAAGAAGATAAAAAACATGTATAGTAAAATGACAGCAAATTCACAATTATTAACAACCACACCTAAAACAAAACCAAAAGAAACTAAGCAAACAATTAGAACAGAACAGAAGCACAGAAATGGAGATCACATGGAGGGTTATCAACAGGGGAGTGGGAGGAGGAGAGAGGGGGAAAAGGTACAGAGAATAAGTAGCATAGATGGTAGGTAGAAAATAGGGGGAGGGCAAGAATAGTATGGGAAATATAGAAGCTAAAGAACTTATGACACATGAACATGAACTAAAGGGGGGGAATGTGGGTGGGAGAGGGTATGCAGGGTGGAGGGGAGTGAAGGGGGAGAAATGGGATAACTCTAATAGTATAATCAATAAAATACATTTTTTAAAAAAGAAAAAAACAGGGGAGGAAAAAAGAGATGGTGTTCAAGTGTGTTTTGATTTAAGATGCTTTTCCCCCCTGAAAAGCCACTTTATTTTTCTATTTGGAGATAACCTATATAGTTACATAGAAAATAGATGATGAAAACAGGCTAGGATAAAAACCAAGCTATTATGAAAAGTTTCTTCAAAGAATATGAAGGAAAGGTTTGTTGTTTTTCCCATATTTTTTTGCAAGAAGCAGAATATCCAGCTTCAGGTTCTGCACTTAGAGAACCTAGAGAAATACTCTAGGCAGCTGGCTAGGTTTTCTGGCATGGGCATAAGAATTTGTGTGTGTGTGTATGTGTGTGTGTGTGTGTGAAAGATCACTTGACATTCTCATCATTAGCCTTAACTTTCTTGTTCTGAAATATGATGGCTGAATGGAAAGACATGTTTCATTCTTATGGCAACTTGTTAAAAATGATGACTCCAATAACAGACAGATCTATTTGAATCCTATATGTCGTGTAAGCTTACTGATAACTTTTGGTAGTTTATTCAGCTTCTGAACCATAGTTCCCTGTCTATAAAATAGAACAAGTGTTCCTGCCTATGAAGATTGAATCAGTCAGTCCACATAAGGGGATAGTAAATCCACAATAAATATCAGCTCTTGTCATTGTTGTGTTATTGGTTCTATTTTCTTACTAAGGAGTCTTTTTTAAAAGCCTCCATGTGGTACCACAGGGCCCCCAAGCATGCTCTTGTCTTAGGGCCTTTACACTTGCTGTTTGTTCTTTACATCTGCAACTGTCAATCATGGTTGTCTTCCCTTGCTTCAGAGTTCCTGAATGTCTCTCAGTCTCCCTTTCTAAAATAGCACCCTCTCATCACTCTCTATCCTCTTCTTATACTTCATTTTCTGCCTATTGTTTATATCAGATATTTACTGTGTACTGCCTATCACCCTGACTAAAATGTGGTGTCCATGACAGAAAAGGTTGCTTGACTTGTTCATCTTGTATCCCCAGACTCAAGAACATTGTCTGGCACTTTGTAAATATCTTAGTGAGTAATAAATCTCTTAAATGATCTGTCTAGTGAGGGCATTTGAAAAACAAGACAATCAGCCTGGCTGGTGTAGCTCGGTGGATTGAGTGCAGGCTGCGAACCAAAGTGTCGCAGGTATGATTCCCAGTCAGGGCACATGCCTGGGTTGCAGGCCACAGCCCCCAGCAACCGCACATTGATGTTTCTCTCTCTCTCTCTTTCTCCCTCCCTTCCCTCTCTAAAAATAAATAAATAAATATTCTTTTTAAAAAAAAGAAAAGAAAAACAAGACATCAAATTGTATTCCACTTTATAACTCCTTCTCAGGGATTTACACAGGCACTTAAACATGGACTTTTGTGTGGTTTTTGCTTGTGCACCAGGATCTTCGAACTCCACAGCTGTGTTTATTAATCTCTAAGAGATAACACCCAAGAAAAGTAAATTCCATTTATCACTGGCTTTTGTCAACCACTTCTTCAGCAGGCTTCATAATATGAAGAAATGAAGTATGCCATGGGAAATTGTAATTCCCCTGAGCAGGCTTGGAAGGAGAGCACCAGATGAAAGCACATGGATCATGTTTAGTTCATCTGAGCATTGGATAAGACAGATTTTCTCCATTTGGAATTTCTCTCCCAATTGCTGATATCTGCTGGTAGATAGGCAGAACTTGTCAGTGAAAGCCAGACATTAGATTGTACACAAGCAATGCTAAAAATGGGACAGTGAACCATATTAGCTCCAGTTCCCCTCTGTGTTGCACAGCCATCTTCTGCTAGCCTCAGGGCTAGTGGTATGCTTTGTGAGGAGCAGTCTGTACTCAGGGCTTTTCTAGTGGGAACTCCATTTGGAGAGATTCGGCTTCTCTATGGAATCCCCTTGTTTGCTGGCTAATGAATAGTTTCAGTCCATTTTCACTATCTCATTGTCTTCCTCACCAGAAGATTTGGTCCCAAAGAGGCCTTTCCCTAAGGCTATCTTGCAGGTATTTGTGAAACTTACATATTTGAAATTGGTTGTGAGCATTTTATAACACATGGAAAATGTTTATAAGCTAGTAGGGAGGTTGAGGCCACTTCCCACTGAACCCTTGAAATACAATTCTTCAATTTGTCAACCATGTAGAAGTCCTGATTTTAGGTTGAGGATTCAGACAGTCAGCCGCTACCATTTGAAATGGGATGCTGTCAAGAATGACTGCTGCCAGTCCTATCATTCCACTCAAATAGAGGCCTTGTGCCTTCCATTAACACTTGACTCCATATGTTCATTCTTTCATTTGACAAACATGTATTAAGAAACTTCTGCTTGCCAAGAACAGTGCTGGGTGCTGTACAAACAGAGGCTATCCTCTGAGGAGTGTAGAGGCAGCTATAACGAAAAGAAGAAGAATAGCACAGTCTAATATATTGGTCACTTGTTATATGGCAGGCACTACACTAAGCATTTCGCAAGCATTATCTCCTTTTTGCCTTATGCTGATCCTATAAAGTAAGCCAATACACACTACTGTTATCTCAGGTGTGAATGAATCAGACAAGGCCAAACTTGCCCTGACTTGCCCAAAACAGACAGTGATAAGTGGTAGAGCCAAAGTTCAAGCCAGGTCTGTCTTCAGAGCCCCTTCTCTCTCCTTTTGTAAAAAACATTTTTGTATTCCTACAAGGGCCTGGACCTGAGTGGGTCTACCTTGGACCAGCTGCAGTGTATGGGTTCTTGATTGGTGTAGGAAAGATTTCACAACATGAGTCCAGGTGACCATGAGGATGCATCTATTAAAGCTGGGGTCAGTGAAACAAGGAAGGGCTTACTTAGCACGGAAGAAGCAACAGGAGGTCCTGGGCTCCCTGGAAAGTCAGAGAAAAGAGAGCTTTGGAGACAGGTTCAGCCTGGTACAAGTTACCAGCTGCCCATTGCTTTAGAGTTAGGAGACGCCTGCCTGTGAAGAAAGAAGTCAGGGGAAAAGAGGGGAAAGGGAATTGCTCAGGCTGCTCCCCAGATGGAGAGTCCACAAGCTGGGTCCTTTGTCTTGAGGCTTTTCTCTCTCTCTTGCAAGTGGGAATCTTAGGGGAGATCTCAGAGGAGAGTTTCAGTAGAATATTAATCCGTTCTTCAGGGGTGCCCTTTCAGGGACATGGTCTCCACTGACAGGACAGGGGGTCTTTAGTATTTGAAGCTGGTTCTGGCACCTTCCACTTGATAATGTTTCTTTTCTGGGCCTGGAGCTGAAATAACAACTGAGGCCTAGGCAGGTGACCTTTTGTATCTGGCTGTAAGTTGCTCAGCCATTTTGTTCAGCTGTCTCAGTTTCCCTATTCCATTTGCCAAGAAAATTTCTTAGCTGCTTACTATCGTGTCTCACTACCAGCATTGTATGATAATTCCCATTGCTCCATGTTCTTATCAGTACTTAGTATGGTCAATCTTTTTAATTTTAGCCATTCTAGTGGGTGTGAGGTGGTATCTCATTTTATGTGTGTGTGCATATGTGTATTCATGTATGTATACATGTGTTGTAATCAGCCTTATTAAGATATATATTACATACAGTAAGATTTACCTGTTACTGTGTATCGCTCAGTTTTGACAAATGTTTACCGTCAAACCACCCCCATAATCAAGATATAAGAATATTTATATTATCCCCCCAAATTTCCCTCATGCCACCCCTCTGTAGTCAACACCTGCCCCACATTAGTCCCTGGCACTCACTGATCTATTTCCTTAGTCCTTACGGTTTTGCCTTTTCCAGAATGTCATATAAATGGAATGATAAAATATATAGCCTTTGAGTCTGTTTTCACATGGCCTCATGCATATGAAGCTCTCCCCCATCCTCACATACATCATCAGCCCCTTCCTCCTTACTGCTGAGCAGTATTTCCCTGGAGAACCCCAATGGGAGGACATTCTTAACCCTGTGATGAATAAACACATGAGTTTAACATAAGACTGGCTTATTTATACCTATTGGTGGCATCGATCTCAAACCTTGCACAAACCTTAGATGTGTCAGAATCATCTATGGAAAATTTTTAAATTCTAATACCCAGGGCCCAATCTCCTGAGACTCTTGTTCAACTGGCCATATGAGAAAAGGAGCTGAGCATTTATTTAAAACTCCCAGGTGATTCTAGCATGCAGCCAGGGTTTAGACCCACTGATGAATTGTAATCGACTGTGCTTACCTACCTACCAGTTAGACGATCTAGAACAAATCACTAAACTCAAAATCTGTTTCTTTCTTTTTACGTTGACAAGAGTAATAGCTGCCCAGTATCACTCACCAGGCTATCATAATAATGAAAATGCTTTTCAGTGGCAATACATGAGAAAGTGCTCTGTGAACTGTTAGATGCAGAAATAAGTGGTATTACAATGGTTGTTATTATATGTCAGTATCTTTTCTGTTTGAAAAGTACCAGAGGTTCTATTTCCTAAATGAATGAGAGGGTTTTTATTTTATTTTATTTATTTTCTTTTTTTATTGTTCAAGCACAGTTGTCTCCATTTTCCCCCGACCCCAGCCATCTTCACCTCCCAACCTTAATCCTACCCCTCTTTGGCTATGTCCATATGTCCTTTATACATGTTCCTTGACAACCCTTTCCCCTTTTCCCTGTATTATCCCCTTCCACCATTCCTCTGGTTACTGTCAAATGAAAGGTTTTAAAAAACAAATGGAAAAAGCAGTCTTTCTCTGTCAGTTTTATATATTCTATTAGAAGATTGCTTGCTATGTGAGAGTAACTGGAATGCTAACAAGCAGATGGAGATGAGAAATGGGATAAATACACTCTTTTCCCAAGACCCTGGTATATTGGAAAAACTGGACACCACTGTAGACCATGACCTTCAGCAGAATTGGTTAAGTCAGTGTGTTTGCAGAAAGTAAACAGCAATGTAATTACAAGGACAAGGCAAGCAGGTGTGTGGTGCCAAGGATACAATCACAGAGCACAGTTCAAGATTGTCCTTAAAACATAAGAAGAGGAGGGCCCCTTGTCAGAGAAATAACTGACAATGTCAGAAGAAACAAGATGTTATTTTACAACCACATCTGACCACTTCTGAAAATATTGCACGTAGCAACATATCAGTTTGAGTATTGGACAAAACTGGCCATCTTTGTATGAAAAAGCCTTTTATTGATACTTTTGCTGTGAAAGATCAGATAATCATTGTGAACAAAAATCAAACCATATAGATATAATGTCTTAGTTTAAAGTGCTATTATGGAATACCACAGACTGGCTTAAATAACAAACATTTATTTCTCACAGTTCTGGAGGCTGGCAGGTCCAAGATCTGGGTGCTAGCAGATTTGGTGTCTCATGAGAGTTCTCTTTCTGGCTTATAGGTGGCTGACTTTTCACTGTGTGCACTCATAGCAGAGAGAGAAAAAGAACAAGTTCTTTTGATTTTTTTGTCTTAAAAAGGCACTAATTCCATCATGAGACCTCATCTAACCCTATTTGCTTCAGAAAGACTGTACCCCTAATACTATCACACTGGTTTCTACATATGAATTTGGGGAGGAGGGCACATAACAAGTAGTTTAAAGTCTCCATTTCTGTTTTACTCTAAATCCGTTTTCTAGGTTAAAACACAGATACAGTTTAGTGTGTGTCTTTCCATTTGTTTCCCTTTGTATATATGAACATCTCTGTATATTTATTATATTGTGTTTTTTATAAATGTGATGTATACAGGGTCCAGCAGAAGTAACACCTGCTTGAGTGTGGTTGGTTGGTCGAGTAATAATATGGGTGTAATAATTGATATGGGTGTATCAATTTGAACATTTCACCTAAAATGTCATATAGTGTGCTTGAGTGTGATATTATTATACTACAGAATTACATGCTTATGATTTTGTAATAAAAGATTTTGTAATAAAAAGAGGGCATTATTTGTGTTGCACCCTGTATTCTTATAAACATGGGTTTCATACTGCATTGTGCCTTTTAATTTAAGATTGAGGGTAACTTTCCACATTAGCATATGTAGATCTATTCTGAGTATTTTATTTGCATTTAAGGAAAGCATACTGCTAATGTAGTGGCAGGTAGGAATTTGGTCAAATATTTTCTCATTCAAAATACTTCCAACCCAAAGTGAGTCCTAAGACAGCAGGACTGATGGAACCTTTAGAAGTTAGTGTTGATCTTTATTTCCTCAGCAAGTTCCAACAATAAGTGATTTAAGGGCCAGCTTCTTTTTTCATTCTGCTTTCTTTTGAGTGTTGGTCTCCCCAGATTGTGGGTCAACCTCACAGCTTTCCTGACTTCCTCTTCCACCTTTCCAGATAGAGTAGTTCCCTCCGGCAGCTATTCTAAGCAGGGAAAGTAGGGATCCATTTCCTCCCTTTGTGCTTCTCATTAGCCATCTTTCTGGCTGTCCTCTGGGGACAGCAGCCCAACCAGGTGAGCTAGTGTCATTTAAAGACACACTTGTGTTTTCAGGCAGGGGGTTGTTGTAGTGTCTGGATGACTTCTGATCTGGGCCAGGTGAAGAGGGATGGCATCTGGCACAGAGACAGTGGTAGATAACTTGGTGTGAATCACATTTTCTTTGTGACGGATATGCTGCCTAGAACTGCTCAGGGCAAATATTTTTTAATACTTTGTAATTTGGGGTAAAGGTTAAGCAAGCAGGCTCTACAATTAGATTAATTCACTTATATGAACTCACTGCTATGTATTGAATATCTAATATGTGGCAGACAAGCGTTGTTCTAGATGCTGAACATACTTCAGAGAATAAGACCAAGTCTCTACCCTTGTGGAACTTGCATTCTTGCAAAAGACTATTAACAGACATAAACAAATATATAATCAAAAAATGTATCCATTAACTATTGTGGCAATACTGCTACTTAACAAACCACCCCAAAACTCAGTGGCTTGCAACTTACATGTCTGCAGATCAGCCAAGTTCACCTGCTCCAGGCTGGATTTGACTATACTTGGCTTCCAGGGGTTGAATTTTGTTCTAGATCCTGTCATTCTTCTGAGGTCAGTTAGGCTACCAGGGGCTTGTTCTTTTTACCACAGAAGTCAAAAGCTCTGAAAGGAGGTGAGCAAAACACACACAACAAGTCTTAATAAGGCATGAGCTGGAAACTAGCACATGCCACTTCCCACATATTCCATTGGCCAAAGCAGGTCCCATGGCTAAGTCCAACATCATGGAGTTGAGAAGTATATAAGGTCTGTCCAGAAGATACCCAGCCATGTAATATGAAAAATAGAGACATTTATTTAAGAAGATACAAGATACAAGAAACATTGTACATAAGGCAAAGATTCCTCAATCCTCTTCAAAGTAGGCACCTTGGGACTTCACACAGTTCTCCCAGTCTCCATCGTATTTTCCTGAATCTCACCAATGGTCCGAAGTCTCTTGCCTTTCAAAGGTGATTTTAGTTTGGGAAAACTCAAGGGTCACAGGGTGCCAAATCTGGGCTGTGGGTGAGCTGAGTCACTGAGGTGATTTGATGTTTCACCGAAAACCTCTTCCTGAGACGTGATGCATGAATAGGCACATCGTCTTGATGAAGCTGCCAATCACCAGTTGCCCACAGCTGCAGCCTTCTGAATCATCTGAATAGTTTCCACAAAGGAATGTTTAAGCTTAACACACTACTCACTCAGGCATTTTGAATGCAACAACCACACAGTACACATACTGACTCAACACCATCTACCACCCTCTCTGACTAGTACAGTGAAGTCGTCATTGTTCACACATGTGCATCCCAGTCCACTCTCTTTGGCTGCCAGGTTGCATAGATGTCATGCAAACCATTCTTGTTATATTAACAGTGGCTAGAGTTTTTCTGTACAGACTTTGCACTTCTCGCTGTGGTAGTCAGCATCCACAGTGAATCCCCAATGATCCCAACCTCCCAGTATTCACATTCCTGAGGAGTCCCTTCTCACAACTATACCAAGGTTGATATGTGTGACCAACAGAGTATGGGAGAAGTAGAAGTGTGCTACTTCTAAGATTAGGTTATAAAAGACTCTGCAGTTTCCTTTTCCCTCTCTTCCTCTGTCTTGGATCATTCACTCTGGGGGAAGCTGGCCAGCATGTCATGAGCATCCCTACAGAGACACCTAAATGACAAAAAGCTGAGGCCTCCTGCCAGTAGCCATGTGAGTGACCCATCTTAGAATCAGCCTCTCCAGCTCTGGCCAGTCTAGCTTAGTTGGTTGGAACATCATCCCATAACCAAAAGGTTGCACGTTAATTCACATTTAGGGCCATACCTAGGTTGCAGGTTTGGTTCCTGGTCCACCCCAGTCTGGGTGCATACAGAAAGCAACCAATTGATACTTTTCTGTCTCATTGATGTTTCTCTTGCCCCCTTCCTCTCTTTCTGAAAAGCAGTGAAAACATGTCCTTAGGTGAGGGTAAATGTAAATAAAGAAATAAAAAAAGGGATGAGCCTCTCTAGTACAGTCAAACCTTTAGGTAACCACAGGCCCAGCTCATATCCTAATGTAACCTCATGAGAGACCCTGAGCCAGGACAACCCAGCTCAGTGGCACCTGGATTTCTGACCCTCAGAAACTGTACAGGATAATGTGTTTATTGTTTAAGCTGCCAAGTAGGGAAGTCATTTATTGTGCAGCATTGGAAACTCACGCAATAACTCAGGATGCTGTAGAGAGAGTAGATTGCAGGTGGATGAAAATAGAAACAGGGAAAAACTATTATAATATCTACATCCTTGCTTCTCAAATTGTGGTCATGGACAAGTGGTATTATCTTCCTGTAGCAACTGCTTGAAAATACATCATCTAGGCCCACATGCTAGACCTCCTGAATCAGAATCTGCATCTTAACAATGATGCAGAACCCGGCTTGTGGGGTCCACAACATTGTAGATAAGACATGAGACAAATTCACATGGACTACTAAGTTGTGTGGAGGAAAAGGGATGGCATGGCCACTCTCTCAAGAGGAGAGTGCCCCGTCCCTTGCCTTGACAGGCTTTTATTGCTTTTCTGGGCACACTACATGATGGTCTTCATTTACTGTGCAGAGGTTAGCTGTAGACGGTTACCTTCTACAGAAAACAAAGGGGAGGATGTTGCTAATCACATCACAGGGAAGAATGTTGCAGACGGAGGGCAAAAGTGGTTGCACCAGTTACACTCCACACTGGGGAGGTTCAGCACAGACTTTAGGAAGTTACAGGAAGCACTTGATGCCTCAATTCAGGGTCGGGGAGTTTTAGCAAAAAAGCAAGTCTCAAAGCAGCCTAGGTACATGCAGGCCTGATTCCCCACGGGAGAACCTATCCATGTGTGTGGTTCCTGTACATCTCCGAGCAGGAGCTGGGCCCACACCACACAGAATGGTCTCCTATAAACAAGATTCCCAGGGAAGTCTTTTCTGAAGTTTGAGGAGCAGTTCCATAGATAACAGCTGGGTAAGTCAAGTGCTATGCTACACTTTTCAGTCCTGGCTTACTAACCCTGGGACCTTCCATAAATTATGTCATTTTCCCAAGCCTCAGTTTCCTTTCCTGTAAAATGGGGATAATAATGGTGCTGCCCTCATAGGGTCATATGTGATGGTATAAATGAAATTGTGCACAGCAAGTGCTTAGCACAGTGCCCAGCACATTGTTATGGCCTCATAACTGTTTGCTCTTTTTCATGGACTTGACCTGACCTGTGCATTTTCTTCCTTAAGAATATATTCTTGATCATTTCCTGATAGTTTTCCTTAATATTTTTGTTTCTGTCAAAGATGATCCTGTTTTTTAAAACATCCTTAAGCTGATCAGAAAGACCTCTATTTGTGCCCAGTGTTATTCCAACCATACCTGAAAATGAAGATGACTGGTTTTATCATCAGTTTCTATACCCAGTTCTCAGGGAAATTTTCAGGGCTACTCGGCAGGCTAAAATAGACCACAGCACTATAAATAGTGAGTTTGGGCTGCTCAGAACCTAGCTTCCCAAGCTAGGTCCTTCCCTTCCTTCTGCCTGGCCCCATAGCTACTGAAATATACTCTGGGTTATATATGCAAGTGGAATTTCCTTAATATGCCCCAAAAATGCTTTGGCAACTAGCCAGGCTGTTGTAAAACCCCCCCTTTTTATTTGCTCATTCACAATATATCCCAAATATGTGACAACAGCTAATAAACCTAATTCCTAGGAATAAATGAGAAAACTGCCTATTAGCACGACTGGCTATATAATCTGCAGGGCTGAGTGTAAAATAAAATGCAGAACCTCCTGTTCAATGTTATAAAGAGTTTCTCAGCGACAGCAGAACACTGGAGAGAGTGTGAGGCCTTTCATAGCTGGCCCTGCATATGAGGCACCCAACTTATTTTAAAAAAAGATTTTATATCTTTTTAGAGAGAAGGGAGGGAGAAAGAGAGGAAAAGAAACATCATTGTGTGGTTACCTCTCTCACACTCCCCACTGGGAGACTTGGCCCTCAACTGAGGCATGTGCCCTGACTGGGAATTGAACTGGTGACCCTTTGGTTCACAGCCTGTGCTCCATCCACTGAGCTACACCAGCCAGGGAGCACCCAACTTTTACATAGTCTTTTTCTTTGGAGGCAAAGTTTATGTGTGAATTGCTAAATCTTATTGACTTAAAACCATAGAAATGGACTATTTTTCACAATTCTGTGGGTTAACTGGGTAGTTCTTCTGCTGGTTTCTCCTTAACTCACATGTCTGCATTCACCTGGTGAATGGGCAGAATTGGTAGGTTCACCCTGGCCTCACTCACATGTCTGGGGCATTGGTGCTGACTATTGGCTAAGGTACTTCAGTTCTACTCCACATGTTTCTCATCCTGCATTAGGCCAGACCCACTTTCTTACATTATGAAAGAAACATTACATGGGGATGAAAATGGAAGCTCCAAGACTTCTTGAGGCCTAGACTCTGGGACTTGCTCAGAGGCTCATGTATATTGAAAACATGGGGTGTAGACTCACCACTTAATGAGAAGAGTAGCACAGTTGTCAAAGGGGCAGGGATCCAAGAAGCTGTGATCTAATGGGGGCACAGCGTAAAGAGTTGTTAAACTTTAGCTGGCATCAGAATTATCTAGACAACCTGTTAATAAACAAAATTGCTGGGCTCCACCCCCAGAGTGTTTGAGTCAGTAGGATGGGGATGGGGCCTGAGAACTTGCATTTCAAATTAATTCTCAGGTGATGCTGATGCTGCTAGTTTAGGGACTGTGCTTTGAGCCACTTGTGGAGGGGTTAAGTGTCCCCCCAGAACAGTGGCTCTCAACCTTGACTGTACATTAGAAACACCTGGGCAGCTTCAACCACATAAATGTCTGCTCTGGTTATTAATGGTAAGGAAGATATCAAAGCATTGTGCAGTAATATTGGCATAGCAAACTTTGCTGTAATTTAATCCTATAAACTATTGGAAAGTCCCCTGACTACCTTAAATTTGTTTGCAAATTAATCATTCCCTGATTATTTGGGTAAGCCTGTACCAAGAAAAGCTGGATGAACTTTATGTCAATTGTCACCAACTGAGCCGTTGGGGGGAAGTTCCATTTTTTCAAGTATGTACTGTGATAGGGCTTTACTCTTAAAAATACAAGAAAAAAATAAAATAGATGGGGCTTTCTGGGAGAAGACCTGTTTAGAACTGCACTGAAAACATTGCCTCACTAAAAAGCAGCTGCTGCATGAGTCACACAGACGCTGCCTCCTGAACACACACTAACAGCCTTGATTCTCAAATTGTATGGAGCATCTCACAGCAGGCTGGAGGCTCACTCTCATGAGCATTGCTACAGGGCTGTGCACTGTGCCACTGTTCCAACAACTGCAATATAGTAAGTCCTTTCCTCAAAAGCAATGAGGAAACCTTCAGAGAGTAATCCAGAGAGGGTAGTTGTTGCTATTTTTTTGTCTGTTTTGCCAAGAAGCAGGGGGAACAACTGAGCTAAAAGGAATTCAGAAGTATGTATACTTCTATGAAAGGTTAATTTCAGAAGTCCAGGCAAAAATTGCTTCTTTCATCTTCCCTACCTATGAGCACCACCTCACAGTCCCAATACCTCTCTACCAGATGACTATTGCCTTAAGTTATACAATTATAAAATAATTTGTGCATTCAATAAATTATAAGGCCTTGGAAGGAGGCATCCCCAAGATTCCTACTTATAAATACCAATGGGATCCCTGGCCAGGTGACTCGGTTGGTTGGAAGCTTTGTCCTGTACATCCCCTAAAAAAGGTTGCAGATTTGATTCCCAGTCAGGGGACATGCCTAGGTTGTGGGCTCAACCCTTGTTAGGGAGTGGGTAGGAGGTAACAAATTGATGTTCCTCTTTCATCTCTCTCCTCCCTACCTCAAATCAATGAACATATCCTAGGGTGAGAATTATAAAACAAACAAACATGGGAGGCCCATTCTAGAAGACAAACAGGAAAAAAAAAATGGCAAACAAGCACATGAAAAAATACTCAATGTCATAATCATTAGGAAAATGGAAATCAAAACCACAATGAGATACCACTTTACAGCCATTATGATAGCTATAATAATTTTAAAATTGGGAAATACAAATATTGGCAAGGATGTGAAGGAATTAGAACTCTTTGTCACTGCTGGTAGAAATAAAATGATGCAGCCACTGGGAAAAGCATTTGATGATTTCTCAATAAATTAATCCTGAAATTATGACCTACCAATTGACTCCTGTGTAAATACTCAAAAAATTGAAAATAAATGTTCAGACAAAAACTTGTACATGAATATTCCTAGCAGCTCTATTAAAAATAGTCCACCAATGGGTGAATGGATAAACAAAATGTGGCATGATTATACAATGGGATTTTGTTCAGGAAAGAAGTGCTGACACATGCTACAATGTGGATAAAACTTGAAAGTATTATATGCTCAGTGAAAGAATGCAGACACAAAAAGTAACATATTAGATGATTCAATACAATGTCCAGGATAGGCAAATCCACAGAGACTCTGGATCTAAAGACTAAGAATAATGTATGCAGACTAAAGGAGATTAGTGGATGACAGGGACTGGGGAGAGCAGAGAATGAGGAGTGACTGCTTAATGCATATGAGATTTCCTTTGGAGGTAATGAAAGTCTTCTGGAACTAGATAATGATGATGGTTGCACAACATTATGAATGAATCAATGTCACTGAACTGTACACTGTAAAATAGTTAAAATGGTAAATTTTGTTTGTGTATTTTATCACAATTTTTTAAAAATTGGAGTTACTGGTGACTCTAATGAAAATCTAGTGGGAGAGAGGGGCAATAGGCTCCCCAAAGTCAAATTACGAAATGAGAAGAAAGAAGGAAACTTTCTATTGATTAGGGAGAAACAAAAGGGAATGGTGATTCTACAACTGTGAAATGGTTGACAGTGAAACCAGGCTTAATCTAGGCCTTTCAGGAATTATGTTTTTGTCCTAGAGTTGGATGTGTGGTTGTCTCTAAAAAGTTAAAACTCGAATGTTTGGAGTTCCGGCCAAGATGGAGGCATAGATAGAAACCCTTGGCTTCCTCACACAACCAAAAAGAGAATAACAACCAATCTAAAACCAATAAACAACTAAAAGTGCCAGGAAATCAAACTGCATTGGACTCCAACAGCCAGGGAATTAAAGAAAAAAAATCAACCAAAACAACCAGACTAGTAAGGGTGCAGACAATGCAGCTGACTCAGAAAAATGTTGGAGAGGTGTATGAGGGGTGGGGCTGGCTGCAGAGCTCAGTGGGCTACACAAGAGGGACTGACTTAAGGCAAAAACTGAGACTTAGAGCTGACTGTGGGCTATGGTCAGGGTTGCTGCAGTGGGAGTTTCTCCCATTCTCACACAAGAGTTGAAAAGTGTGCTACAGACTAGCAGGCAAGCAGGTGAGCAGGTGAGCCTACACTATTCCCTCTCTGGCCCCTTCCCGACAGGCAGTGCCTTAGCAGAGCAGCAAAGAGTGTTTCCCTGCCAGAGTGAATACCTAAGACCCCACCCCCCTTTTTATTTATTTATTTTTATTTTTAGAGAGGGAAGGGAGGGAGATAGAGAGAGAGAAACATCAACGTGCAGTTGCTGGGGGTCATGGCCTGCAACCCAGGCATGTACCCTGACTGGGAGTCGAACCTATGACACTTTGGTTTGCAGCCTGCACTCAATCCACTGAGCTATGCCAGCCAGGGAGACCCCACCCCCTTACAACCTATCAGCTGTGCCAAGACAAAGAAATATGGCCCAGATGAAAGAACAGAGCAAAACCTCAGAACTAAGCAATGAGGAGATTGCCAACCTATCTGATGGAGAATTTAAAGCCCTGATAATCAAAATGCTCATAGAACTGATTGAGCTTGGTAGAAAAATGAAAGAACAAATGAAAGATGTCCAAAATGAAATAAAGCAAAATATTCAGGGAATCAACAGTGACAGGAAGAAAACCAGGATTCAAAGCAATTATTTGGAACAAAAGGAAGAAATAAACATCCAAGCAGATCAGAATGAAGAAACAAGAATCCAAAAAAAATGAAGAGAGGCTGAGCATTCTCTGGGACAACTTGAAACATTCCAATATCCGAATTATAGGAGTGTCAGAAGGAGAAGAACAATGGCAAGAAATTGAGAACTTATTTCAACAAATAATAAAGGAAAACTTCCCCAATCTGGTGAAGGAAATAGACTTCCAGGAAGTCCAGGAAGCCCAGAGAGTCCCAAAGAAGTTGGACCCAAAGAGGAACACTGCAAGGCACATCATCATTAAGTTACCCAAAATTAAAGACAAAGAGGAAATTCTAAAAGCAGCAAGAGTAAAGGGGACAGTTACCTACAAAGGAGTTCCCATTAGATTATCCGGGGATTTCTCAAAAGAAACCTTGCAGGCAAGAAAGGGCTGGAAAGAAGTATTTGAAATCATGAAAGGCAAGGAACCTACATCCAAGATTAATCTATCCAGCAAAGCTTTCATTTAGAGTGGAATGGCAGATAAAGTGCTTCCCACAAGGTCAAATTAAAGGAGTTCATCATCACCAAGCCATTATTGTATGAAATGTTAAAGGGACTTATCTAAGAAAAAGAAGATCAAAAATATGAACAGTAACATGACAACAAACTCACAACTATCAACAAATGAATCTAAAAGAAAAAAAAACAATGAAAGCAAAAACTAAGCCAACAACCAGAATAGGAACAGAATCAGAGAAATGGATATCACACGGAGGGAGTTCAATGGGGAGAGGGAAGGGAGGAATTGGAGGGAAAGGTACAGGGAAAAAGAAGCATAATTAAGAGGCATAAAATAGATGGGCAGATATAAAAAATGGTATAGGAAACATAAGACTCAAAGAACTTGTATGTGCAACCCATGGACATGAACTAAGGAGGGGGGAATGCTGGAGGGTGGGGGAGGGCAGTGTGTAAGGGGAATAAAGGGGGAGAATTGGAAAAACTGTAATAGCATAATCAATAAAAAACACTTAAAAACTCGAATATTTGCAGTGATCACAGTAGGAAACTTGGATCCCAATGACTAGAGTAGGAAGCCACAAGACCCAATGGCACTCCAGAAAAGCAGGAGGTTGGCCCCTGACTGTGACATTATCACATGCAGCACGGCTGGGGAGGAACTTCCCCTTTAGACAAGGCTTTGCTCTCCTGTTTGTCCTCTCTGGTGCTTCTTCATTCATTTGCCATAAAATGCTGGATCCTATGGGTATGTGAGATTCCCATTTCTGCTTCAGCACATCCTGCATCCCTCTCAGCAGTCGAGACACCAGTTTCTGGATGTCAGGTCAGCGGGTCTGAGTTGTGGCTTCAAGAGGAGAGGAATAAACCTCTTTGGGCACCTAGGATCCCCAGATAGATGGGAGAGGGCCACGGCCTAGAAAGGGACACACTGATCTGGACTTGCAGTGTGTGACAACCTCAGTTCCACATACTAGTTCCAATGTAGGTACATCTTCCTCCAGAATATAAAAAACTAGTACCATGTTTTAATTGAACAGAATCCATTAAACAAAGAATGCCCCAAAGTGACTATGTTTATAGTTGATCTAAAGAGCTGAGTCGGGAATTCATTATCACGGGGATATAGTTCTCAAGCTGTCTTTCAGGACTCGTTGAAACTTTAACATATCTTTCAAAATGAAGTTGATATATACCCATATACATAAAATCAATCCATTTTAGTCTGGGAATTCACCTCATGAGGAACATTGTCCAGCCAGTCTAGAAGTAGAAGGATGAAGCGGAAAGGAGTTGGGTGTGAGTGGCTGTGGTTTTTGGGTCCTCTACTGCTTTCTTACCTTGGAGTTCTGGATCAGCCAAGACTGTTCACTCCTCATCACCTTTGCACAGGCTTGGGTCTCTCCCTGGAACACCATTACACTCCACCCCCTCCACCCCACGGCTGACTGTAGTTCATCCTTCAAAATTCAGCCTAGAGGTCACCTCCTCCATGAATGTCTCCTGACCATTCCAGGATGAGTTCAGTGCCCACTTTGTGTTCCCTTGTACCCATGATATTCTTAGTCTTACCACACCTCATTAGTCATACTTTGGTCTACCTCGTGCCTCTTACTAGACTCCCTCAAGGACAGCTAAAACAGTCTATCTATGGTTGAATCCCAACTCCACCATTTCCTGGCTCTGTGACTTGGCAAGCTGTTAAACTCAGTGGAATGGGGATAATCATTCCTGCTTTATTGGGTTGTTTTGTTGATTAAAATTTCTAAAATACTTAATGCCTGGGACATACATGCTCAATAATATGAGCTATAGTAATAAAATATAATTAATACTTATAATTACCATTAATTATATCTGTATTCCCAATGTCTAGCATAAATTCCAGTATGCAGTAGGCACTCAGTAAATTGGTATTAAACAGAACTGTGATTGATATATTAATTGTGATTAATCTAGAACTCTGCTGTCTAGTACATAACCACCAGCTACAGCTGGCTATGGAGTACTTAAAATTAATCTAGTCCAACTTGAGATGTGCTATAAGTATAAATACATATGAGATATTGAAGACTTCGTATGGAAAGCAGAAAGTGAAATTATAAGTAATGACTTTATATTGATGGTATGTTGAAATTATATTTTGGATCTCTATGGTCAGATAAAACATATTAAAAACAATGTCACTAGCTTATTTTCACTTTGTAAAATAAGACTGCAAGGAAACTTAAAATTACATATGCAGCTATATTATATTTCTTTTGGAAAGCATGGATTTAGAATGTTTTCCACCCACTGTGAGAATTGCAAATCTTCACGCAACCTCATTTATGTTCAGATTTTACATAAGCTTTTTAGGAGTAGAGATAATTTATTTAGAATCAAAAGTCTATCAAATTGGTTTGTCATGGATTTTCTATGCAGGGCTAACAAGCTGAAGTATAGAAAAGTAGAAAGGGAACTAAAGCCTTATGGGGATTTTCCAGGTTCGCTGTGATCCTGAAATTCAAGAATTACGTCAATGGCAGAAGAAACTGCGTGAGGACAAGCACATTCGTGAACGTGTAAAAATTTTCTGGGCCAAACAAGAAAGGAAAGGTTGGTTGGTTGATTTCATTAAGGGCTTCACGTCCAGAAATTCTGACTGGATATTTTGGTGGTGAGCCCCACAGATTCATGTTAATATAAGGTTTGCTGGGTCTAGTGGTCTGCCAGAGTGGAGACACTGAAGAGGTGCTAAGTCCCCAGTTTTGTGCTCTTTAAAGTGTGGGATTCTCAAGACCTGCATGTCCTGAGCTCTGCAAAGGCCATGCATAATCATACGTTTGTTATTAATTTGTCTGTTATTTGTCTTCCTCACTAGAGTGTAAAGCTCCATGAGGACAAAGACCTGTTTCTTGTTCAATGCCTGGCACAGAGCAGGCAGTGTATACATATTTGGTGGATGGACCCCTAGGCTGCACTTTACAGATAAAGAAATAGAGGCCCTGGAAGGTCAAGGGACTTGCCTGAGGTCACACAGCCAGTGGGCTGCCCAGGACTCAGGCCCAGGTGCTCTCTTTCTCTGTTCTGTCTTCTAACACATACTCAAGGAGAGACACAGAGACAAGACATTCTCCTGAATTCTTCCATCAGACTCAAACCCCAGGAATCTCCTGATTGTTACTTGTCTGATTTCTTATGACCTGGGCTTCAGGTTCTTGCTGTGTCTATTCTTGTTGACCAAAATGCCTAGGTAGGTAGGAGTAGGGACAACCTGTTGCCACCAAGTGTCCCTTGAAGTTTCACCTAACTGAATCATTTATTAAACTCATGCACTACAGAGATACTTCCTTTTTATTTTATTTTTATTTATTGTTTATTTATTAATTAATTTAATTAATTGGAGTGATATTTCCTATTTTAAACCTTGTGAATACAGAGATTCAGAAGATAAATCCCCCAACCAAGGTGACACCATAATTAGACCCCACAGACTTTTGAAACAATTTGAAAATGAATGGTAAACATATGGTAGTTGTTTCAATTTAAAAAAAAAAAACAGTTAAAAAGCGTCTGCACAGCTAAAGAAAACATCAACAAAATGAAAAGGGAACCAACCATATGGGAAGATATATTTGCCAGTGATACCTTGGGCAAGGGTTTGATCTAAAAAATATATAAAGAACTCACACGACTCCACTACAGGAAGACAAACAATCCAGTTAAAAATGGGCAAAGGACAAGACAAGGTTGTCCACTTTCACCACTTCTATTCAAAATAGTATTGAAAGTCCTAGCCACAGCAGTCAGACAAGAAAAGGAAATAAAAGGCATTCAAATTGGAAAGGAGGAAACAAAACTGTCATTGTTTGCAGATGACATGATAGTGTACATAGAAAATCCTATAGACTCTACCAAAAAAAACTGCTCAGCCTAAGAAATGAATTTGGCAAAACAGCGGGGTACAAAGTCAATATTTAGACATCAAAGGCATTTTTGTATAGCAAGAAGGAAATATCAGAAACAGAAATCAGGAAAAAAAATCCCATTTGATATAGCAACAAGAAAAATAAAATACCGATGAATAGGTCAGAAGATGGCAGCAAGATAGGTGGGAACAGAGCCCAGTTCTCTCTGTGCCCAGTGGGAACACCTAGCTGATCTTCTGAGAAACAGAGTGAACAGCCAACAGAATCCTAGCTTATATGAGCTTTAGAGGGAAAAAATTGCAGAGGACGTTGAAAAATAGGCAGTGAGGAGATGGCGCTGGGACAGTAAAGTCCCTGGGATCTGTGCAGGCATCAAGGCTGCCGCGGCCCCTGGTCCAGCACCTGCCGCAGGATAGCGGGAGGAGAGTTAGAGCACCAGCTCCCTCCCCTGCTGGAGCATGGAGGGCAGCCCAGCAACAGGAGGCACCTGGATGCTGGAAGTCACTGGGGGGGAACAGAGACGAAATGAGAGACACACACTTGTGATACACATCCTCTGAGACTGCGGACACTGGTACCAGAGAAATTGGGGTGCCGGGCGACACCAGAAGAAGGGAGGCATTGGGCCGTGTCAGACCTGACTCGGATAGTCTCCAGACTGGTTGGAAAGTTGGGCTGTGTGAAAAGCCACGCGCTTGTTAAAAACTGTGGTCAGCTGCTTTATAAGGAACTCTCCTGCAGCTGCTGGCTCGCCCCAAGAGTGATTTCAGCTGCACGCACCCAGAGACAGTAGCTGAGCCGAACCATGAGCCCCACTTGTCTTGCACTGTGGGCCCAGTGAGTGGCTAAGCAGACCATACTCCCCACTTGCCTTGCACTGAGTGCCCAGAGACAGTAGCTGAGCAGAACCATGCACCCCATTTGTTACACACTTCGCGCCCAGATTGAGTGGGTAAGCAGAAAGGTATGCCCCACTTGTTTTGGGCTCCACACCAGAAATCGACTCATACTATGAGCAGCTGAGTGGCTGATTTGAGCCTGGTAGCTCAAGGAGGTCCTGGGCCTGAGACCTGGAAACTGTGAATATTTCGACTCAGACCTGGTCCCCACCCTCTCAAAACCACAGGAAGGGAGAAAAGCAAAGCACAGCCGCCCTCTTCCTGTGGCATCTAGGAACACCAGCAGAACTCACTGAACAGTTTTAAAGTCAGTAGGAGTCTTATTATTAATCTTTTTTTTTTCTTTTTGGATCCTCTCTCTTTTTTGTCCCTTTTTTCTCTTCCCCCAAGTAAGACAATAAGACCTGTAGTTACAAAGGGCCCAGAGACAGATCAAAAGCAGGATCACAAGGCTAACCCCCACAACTGAAAAACCGAGACAAATGTCACTTTAGTATCCCATAAAGCTGGCATTTTATTGTGTATGTGTATTATTATTACCTTGCCATTATATTTACTACTTTTATTTTATTAGCATTTTTCTCTTCCTTATGCTTAGTTTTCCTCAGTTTAGTTCCCTGTTTAATTGTATTGTTTGGTTTCCTTTATTCTCTCTCTGTTGTATTTGAATTTTCCTTCTTACACTTCACCCATGTTCCAATAACACACAACTCATGATAGTGTACTTCCTATTCTGGTTATCCCAATCATACATTTTTGTCATATTATTGTCGTTCCAGTACTATTGTAAATAATTATTGTACCATACAATTGTACATACTACATAGCAACCATTCCTGATCTTAGCCCACTTCACTTTAATCCTGAGCATTATTATTGTTGTGGCTAACTCTATTCTCTCTCACACTATGCCTATTTTCTATCCTTTAATCTCACTATATCTCATCGTTTAACCTTGCACAAGCACTCCAATTTCTGGATTCAGTTCACAATCCTCCTCCCCTCTAACAAGAGTCTTATCTCTCTTTCACCTTTTAGAAAAAGTTGCTAGTTGGGTGAAATATCATAGTTAACACTATGCTTATCCAAAGAATCTCCCATCACTTCTGTACTTGCTGGTACTTTAAATCCCATAAAATACTCTCCTACTGTCTTAATCCATTTTGGCTACCCCCTGCCACTGATCACATACAAGAATAGGTAGGAACTGCAAAATTCAGTATACCTGCTGTAGGAGGAAAACCACCAACAAAAGAACCACTAAAGGCAAAAACCCAAGTACACCAAGAGAGCCCACACAAACAGAAGAAAGGGCAAACCTAGAGCACCCAGACAAGGCAATCAAAGGGACAACACCACCACTGTACCTCACAGAATTCCTACCATAGGGGTTCACCCTACAAAGATAGCTAGCAAAGTGAAACATCAGGAAGTGCAGAAACAAACAAAAAGAGTCCCCTAAAATGGGGAGAAAAAAAGGAACATGCAATTAAAAGGAAGGAAAGACTCCCCAATAAAAGAGCTAAATGAAATGGAGGTAAGCAAACTATCAGATATAGAATTCAAAATAATGGTTATAAAGATGCTCATGGAAATCACAGACAACTGCAAGGAACTGAGCAATAACTACATCATGAAACAGGAAATACAAACTATAAACAAAAAAAACAGGAAAAATGAACAAGAATATCTCAGAAATAAAAAAAAACATATTAGAAGGAATTACAAGCAGGCTGGATGAAGCAGAGGATCAAATCAGCAAGTTGCATGACAAGATAGAAAAAAGCACCCAAATAGAGCAAGAAAAGGAAAAGAGGCTCAGAAAGAATGAACACATGGTAAGGGAGCTCCAAGACAACATGAAACATAACAATATCTGTATAACAGGGATAACAGAACGAGAAGAAAAAGAGCAAGGAATAGAAAACCTGTTTGAAAAAGTAATGATGGAAAACTTCCCTAATTTGATGAGAGAAAAAGTCACACAAGTCCAGGAAACAGATAGTCACGATCAAGAGGAACCTAAATAGGCCCACTTCAAGACACATCACAACTAAAATGGCAGAATTCCAAGCCAAAGAGAGAATCTTAAAGGCAGCAAGGGAGAAATGGAGAGTAACATGCAAGGGAGCCCCGATAAGGCTAGCAGCTGAATTCTCAATGGAAATGCTCCAAGCCAGAAGAGAATGGCAAGAAATATTCCAAGTAATGAGAACCAGAGACCTGAAACCAAGATTACTCTACCCAGCAAGGCTCTCAATTAAGATGGAAGGCAAAATAAAGACCTTCCCAGACAAAAGAAGTCTAAAAGAACACATCTCCATCAAACCAGCTCTGCAAGAGATGCTAAAGGAACTACTTTAAGAAAAAGAAGGAAAACAGTGAGAAAGAAACACAAGCATGAAAATATGGTAATGAATAAGTACCTTTCCATAATAACCTTAAAGGTAAATGGATTAATTGCTTCAATCAAAAGATGTGGAATAGCTGAATAGATAAGAAAGCATGACCCATGTACATGCTGCCTACAAGACACCCAGCTCAGAACAAAAGACCTCAACAGATTGAAAGTGAAGGACTGGAAACAAATATTCCAAGCAAGTAGACAGAGAAAAAAAAAAGCCAGAGTAGAAATACTCATATCAGACAAAATAGACTTCAAAAAAGGGCCATAGAGAGAGACCCAAAAGGTCACTTCATAATACTCAGGGGAAGAATCCACCAAGAAGACATTAACATTGTAAATACATATGCACCCAACATAGGAGCACCCAAATACATAAAGAAATTCTTGGAGGACTTCAAGAAAGATATTGACAGCAACATAATTATAGTAGGGGATTTCAACACCTCACTGTCAAAAAATGGATAGAACTTCCAAACAATATATCAACAAAGATATTGTGGTATTGAACAATATCCTAGATAAAATGAACTTAACTGATACATATAGAGCCTTTCATCCCAAAGAAGCAAAATACACATTCTTTTCAAATGCACATGGAACATTTTCAAAGATAGACCACATGATAGGACAAAAACCAGGCCTCAACAATTTCAAGAAAATTGAAATCATATCAAGCATTTTTTCAGACCAGGGGGACTGAAACTAGAAACCAACCTAAAGGAAAAAACTCATAAACATTCAAACTCATGGACATTGAATACAATGCTATTAAACAATGAATGGGTCAAGAATGAGATCAAGGAGGAAATCAAAACATTTCTGGAAATGAAAATAAACTCACAACAACCCAAAACTTATGGGACACAGCCAAGGCAGTCCTGAGAGGGAAGTTCATAGTGATACAGGCATAACTAAAAAAGTTAGAAACATTTCAAACAAACAACCTAACCCTATGCCTACAAGAACTCGAGGAACAACAACAAAGACAGCCCAGAGCAAGCAGAAGGAAGGAAATAACCAAGATCAGAGCAGAATTAAATGACATAGAGAGTAAAAGCACAATTCTAAGGATCAATGAATCCAAGAGCTGGTTCTTTGAAAAGATAAACAAAATCAACAGGCCTTTAAGCATACTCACCAAGGAAAAAAGAGAGAAGACCCAAATAAACACAATCAGAAATGAAAGAGGAGAGATTAAAACAGATACCACAGAGATACAAAGGATTGTAAGAAATTACTATGAAGAACTGTATGCCAAAGATTTTGAAAACCTAGGTGAAATGGACAACTTTCTAGAAAAATATAATCAACTGAAACTCAATGAAAAAGAAGCAGAAAGCCTGAACAGACCAATAACAGCAAATGAAATTGAAGCATTAATCAAAAACCTGCCAACACACAAAAGCCCTGGACCAGATGGTTTCATGAAGGATAGCTAACCCCTATCCTTCACACATATTCCAAAAAATCCAGAACGATGGAAGACTCCCAAACTCTTTTTATGAAGCCAACATCATCCTAATACTAAAACCAGATAAAGACACAACAAAGAAAGAAAACTTCAGGCCAATATCACTGATGAACATTGATGCTAAAATCCTCAACAAAATACTGACAAACTGCATCCAACAATACATTAAAAAGATCATACACCATGACCAAGTGGGATTCATTACAGGGATGCAAGGATGCTACAATATTAGCAAATCAGTAAATGTAATACATCACATGAACAAAAAGAAAAACAAAAACGACATGATCATATCAATATATGCGGAAAAAGCATTTGATATGCTACAGCACTCACTTATGATAAAAACACTCAGCAAAGTGGGAATAGAGGGGGCATTCCTCAACATAATAAAGGCCATATATGAGAGACCTACAGCCAACATCATACTCAATGGGCAAAACTTAAAATCTTTTCCACTAAGATCAGGAACAAGACAAGGTTGTCTACTTTTACCACTTCTATTCAATACAGTACTGGAAGTTTTAGCCACAGCGATCAGACAGGAAAAAGAAATAAAAGACATCCAAATCAGAAAGGAGGAAACAAAACTGTCACTATTTGCAGATGACATGATAGTGTACATAGAAAATCCTATAGACTCCACCAAAACACTGCTTGACCTAATAAATGAATTTGGAAAAACAGCAGGATACAAAGTCAATATCGAGAAATGAAAAGCATTTCTGTATTCCAACAGTGAAAAAGCAGAAGCAGAAATCAAGAAAAAGTCCCATGTGAAATAGCAAAAAGAAAAATAAAATACCTAGGAATAAACCTAACCAAAGAGGTAAAGACCTGTATTCAGAAAACTACATAACACTGAGGAAAGAAATCAAGGAAGACACAAACAAATGGAAACATATACTATGTTCATGGAATGGAAGAACTAATATCATCAAAATGTCCATACTACCCAAAGCAATTTACACATTCAATGCAATACCTATTAAAGTACAGATGGCTTATTTCACAGACATAGAACAAACACTTCAGCAATTTATATGGAACCATAAATGACCCCAAATAGCTGCTGCAATTTAGAGAAAGATGAGTAAAGTAGGAGGGATCACAATATCTGACATTAAACTGTACTACAAGGGCACTGTAATCAAAACAGCGTGGTACTGGCATAAAAACAGGCCCATGGACCAATGGAACAGAACAGAGAGCCCAGAAATAAACCCAAGTCTCTGTGGTCAACTAATATTTGACAAAGGAGGCAGAAACATAAAATGGAGTTAAAACAGCCTCTTCAACAAATGGTATTGGGAGAACTGGACAGCTATGTGCAAAAAAAAAAAAAAATGAAATTAGAGCACTGACTTACACAAAAATAAATTCAAGGTGGATAAAAGATTTAAATATAAACCGTGAAACCATTAAAGTCCTACAGGAGAATGTAGGTAGGAAAATCTCAGATATTTCACACAGAAACTTTTTTACTGACATGTACCCTACAACAAGGGATATAAAGGAAAGAATAAACAAATGGGATCTCATCAAAATAAAAAGGTTCTGCACAGCTAAAGAAAACAGTATCAAAATAAAAAGAGAACTAACTGTATGGGAAAATATATTTGCCAATGATACCTCGGAAAAGGTTTAATGTCCAAAATATATAAAGAACTTACATGACTCCACTCTAAGACAAGCAACCCAATTAAAAAATGGGCAAAGGACTTGAACAGACACTTCTCCAAGGAGGACATATAGAGGATCCAAAGACACATGAAACAATGTTCAATATCACTAGTTATCAGATAGATACAATTAAAAGCACAATGAGATACCACTTCACACTTGTCATAATGGCCATCATAAACAAAGCAACAAAGAAGTGTTGGAGAGGTTGTGTAGAAAAGGGGACCCTAGTGCACTGTTGGTGGGACTGCAGACTGGTACAACCACTATGGAAAGCAGTATGGAACTTCCTCAGAAAACTAAAAATGGATCTGCCTTTTGACCCAGCAATTCCACTGCTGGGACTATATCCTAAGAACACTAAAACACCTATCTGAAAGAACCTTTGCACCCCAATGTTCATAGCAGCACAATTTACAATAGCTAGGTGATGGAAGCAACCTAGATGCCCATCAATAAATGAATGGATGAAAAAACAATGGTACATTTACAAAATGGAATTCTATACAGCAGAAAGAATGAAGGAGCTCCTACCCTTTGCAACAGCATAGATAGAGCTGGAAAGCAGTGTGCTAAGCAAAATAAGCCAGGCAGTGAAAGACAAATACTAAATGATCTCACCTTTAACAGGAACCTAATCAACAAAACAAAGAAACAAGCAAAATATAACCAAAGACACTGAAATAGAGGACAGACTGACAGTGACCAGAGGGGAGAGAAGAGGGAATTTCAGGGGAGAATGGGAAGAATTTACAGGAACAAATTTAAAGGACACATGGACAAAAACTAAGGGGATGGTGGTAATGGGAGGGAAGTGGGGAGGGTTGGGTGGCTGGGCTGGAATGGGAGTAAAAGGGAGAAAACTGTACATGAACAATGATTAAAATTTTTTTTAAAAGATGAAGCAGAATGATTCCAAATAAAAATGGTGTTTTGACTTCATCTTTTAAACCCACAAACTCATCTATGTGCAAATGCAGCAAAAATTACATATATTTCTTGAGAGGTTGCCCTGTTATTCACATTGTGCTCTGGTATTTATAGTATGAATAAACTTGGCCAAGTTTGTTTCTTGGAACTATCTTGGTGCAAACGGGAGGTCTGAGGGAGAGTATCATCAGCTGTCAGGGTAGAATCTTGTCATTTATAATCTGTCTCATGTTACTCTGAGTTAGAGTCTGTCCCAATAGGATTTTCTTTTAGGAAAGAAACTGGGTGAAGTTATCCTTCAGTCTCTATTCATTGGGACAGTTGCAGGAATTACTTTAACATGTCCATGACAAACATTGCAGCCAATATAATCCCAAAGAAGATGCCTAAGATATTTTTGAAATATGGTAAAAAGTCCTTTCTCAACTAATACTATATTTTTTAACTTCATATAGTCAGTAATAGTTTTCAAATGTGCTTTGTAACTAAATATCTATTTTTAATTGGAAATCTTGTATGAGTAGGAAAAAAAGAAACCATATATATTGTTCCCATAACATCAGATTTTGTATATGTGTGTGTATTCTTTATATGTGTACAAATATTCTTTAAATGACTTTATTACTTCTTGATATTTTAAAGACGGAGGATGAAGGAGTTGACCTTTCAGTACAAATAGATGATTTACTTTTAATTGTTTACCTGTTTATTCTCTACCTCTCTTCTAGAGTGGTGTATAGTAGCATATGGAAACTCATACAACATTTTTTGTAAATGTGGTATTTAAGTTAATGAAAAAAATTACAGGAGGGAAAAAATAAATCCACTAAGTGTAGTACACAAAATGCTCCAAGGCTTACACTTGATAGATTTATTAGAGACAAAGCAAAGATAGAAATAGAGTCTGTTACATAATTAACAATGTCCATAAGAAAAAAAAAATTAAGCCAGTTATTCAGAAAACACTGGATCCTTCCGTAATCCATTATGTAATATAATAATGTCAGAAGTGTTCCTACAGTAAATAGAAATATGTCTCTCAGCTTTCTAGAAACCACAACAATAAAGGAAGCATACTTATTCCTACAGCTGATTTTTCCCTTATAAAGAAGACACTGTAACATAGTGAAAACTATCCTTTCCCTACGTATAATTAGTTTCTTATAGCAACATTGCTTCTGGAGAGGAAACATGACAGCCTGGGTGGGGTATAGAATTTTAAGTTAGATTGTAATGACAAACCTTAACTATTCAGATTGGATTTTAAGGACAGTTATCTCGGCCACACCACATGCTTATAGTCTTGGGATGCCCTGGAACGCTTAGAACAGATAAGGATGTCTGGAACAAGGAGTAGCTGTACTTTATGGAGCACATACCATGTGCCAGGTACTGTACTAAGCACCTTACATTTCCACGTAACCCTCACACCTGCTCTGTAAGAGAGAGGGTATTATCTCCATTATACAGATGAGGAAACAAGGGCTGAGATGATGTGTGACTTATACAGGGTCACATAGCCAACAGGGCCAGAAAACAGAGAATTTAAACCAGTTCTGCTAACTGCCAGAACCTAAGACCATCTCATAGTATGTTATCCAATTACTATCACCCTTTGTGCCAGTGGAGCATGTTGGCCCAGTACAAAGCTTCTCAGCAGGGCATCAGGACCCCCAGGCAAGGCAGTGTCTGCCCATGCCTTCTCCCTTGCACACTAACACTGCAATGACCACAGGCCATTGGAATAGAGGAGGTTTGGTGATAGGGAAGGATGAGTCCCCAGTCCAACTGCTGTAGGATCTATAACCATGCATCTGAGAGACATTTCTGTTAGAACAAGAAGCCGGGGGCAAGTGGTTAAGGATAAGGATGTTCTCTCCCTCCCAGATTTCCTGCTAATGTATAGATGAGGAACAGGCTTCACCACCAAACACCCTGGTACAGAGAACACTCTAGTCTGTAAGTTAGGAGGTGGGTTCTGGCATTATCTGTGACCCATTGTAACTAACAAATATAATTTATCATATAACAGAAAAAATCAAATGTTCAGTGACTTATTTTCCAGTGACAACCACTGTTAAGTGGGTCATCTCAAGAGTTTATTTATCCATCTATCAATAAATAAATATATTTACACACACATACTATGTGGAGCAAAAGTAGGTTCACAGTTGTATGTGAAACAGAGTTTATTCTTATATCATTATTTATTAATTATTGTATTATTTTCCATACAAACAACTCTAAACCCACTTTTGCCCCACCCTGTATATATTTATAAACATGCAATCATATTATATATAGTGTACTGTAACTTCCTTTCACTTGGCAATAATCAGTGATATCTTTTCATATTAATATATATAGATCTATCTTATTATTTTTTGTAGATATGTTCTTGGTTACTTACAGAAGTATATCCAAAGGATAAATTCCTATAAGTGGAATTGCTGGATCAAAGAGCATAAACATATTAAGCTTAGACAGTAACCACCATATTACCATTCAAAAACATCATGTCAATTTATGCTTAATGCCACCAACCAACTTTGGAACTTTTGATGGATGATATAATCCATGTGCTTCATTTTCCCTTTATACAATGAGAATGATTGTGTCTCAGGAATAATTCTAAATGAGGTCATTGCTTTGATATTACCATGGTTCTTTAAGAAGAAATATATCTGTAAAGTTAATACTCACTTTTATTTAAATTTTTTATCTCGTATCTTCTCCTCTATAACCTGCAAAAGAAATTAAAATTTGATTAAAATAAATCCACTGACTTCATACCTTGCTATTACTTTCAACAATTCAATTTTTAAGTCTTACCAGGGGTGGGGATATTTTATGACATCAACTTTAATACATATCTTTTCAGTTAAAATTTGCAAAAGTTCACACAGCTAAGACATGCCTTCTATTGAAATGACTAAAGGTCTCCTATTATTCTGCTGAAATTAAAACATGAAAGATAATTTCCTTCTTTAAGTTGTCTGCCCCACTTCCGCCCAAGATGGAGGCATAGGTGGACACACTGTGCCTCCTTGCACACCCAAGATAGGGATGACAACAATTTAGAAACAGAATAACAACCAGAACTGACAGAAAATTGATCTGAATGGAAGTCAGACAACCAAGAAGTTGAAGTTGGCCCGATCATCCAGACCGGTAGGAGGGGCGGAGTCAGGCAGCCAGGCGCGAGTGGAGAGCAGAGAGCATTGGGACCAGCGAGTAAGGCATCCAGGGACATGTAAGGCATCCGAGGCACACAAGACCACAGTGGGTGGACCCTGAGTGCGCAACCAGCAGCTGGCGGACCCAGGCCGAGGGGTGGCAACTGGCAGTCCCAGTGAGGCTGCAATTGTGAAGCAAAGCACTTCACGCAACCCAGGATCCCAGCGCTGGGAAATAGAGCCTTGGGACACTGATTGAGGACACCTGTGGGAGTTGAGGCGCATGGAGAGACACCCAGCCTCACAGGAGAGGTCCTTGGAGGGTCCCACGGTATGCACTAGCCCACTCACATGGGAATTGGCACCAGAGGGGACCAGTTTGCTCAGGGTAAGCAGCATAAGGGACTGAGGTCCCAAGGAGAACAAAGCAAGCATCATTCTTCCCTCTGAACCCCTTCCTCACATACAACGTCACAACCCAGCAACTGGGGTGCCCAGCCCTGGTGAACACCTAAGTGCCCCTCACCATAACAGGCATGACCAGACCAAAAAAAAAAAAAAAGAGAGAGAGAGAGAGAGAGATGGCTCAAACAGAAAACCAAACAAAAGCCCCAGAACCCATCCTTTTAAGCGACTGAGTGATAGCCAACCTATCAGATACACAGTTCAAAACACTGGTGATCAGGATGCTCACAGAATTGGTTAAATTTGGTCACAAATTAGATGGACAAATGCAGGCTACAAAAAGTGAAATGAAGAAAAATGCACAGGGAACCAATAGTGATGGAAAGAAAGCTGGGTCTCACATTAATGGAGTGGACCAGAAGGAAGAACAAAACAACCAAACAGAAAAGAATGAAGAAATAAGAATTCAAAAGAGTGAGGAGCAGCTTCAGAACCTCCAGGACATCTTTAAATGTTCCAACATCTGAATTATAGGGGTACCAGAAGGGGAAGAGGAAGAGCAACAAGTGGAAAAGTTATTTGAACAAATAATAAAGGAGAACTTCCCCATTCTGGCAAAGGACATGGACTTCCAGGAAGTCCAGGAAGCTCAGAGAGTCCCAAAGAAGTTGGACCCAAGGAGGAACACAACAAGGTACATCATAATTACATTAGCCAAGGTAAAAACGAAGGAGAGAATCCTAGAAGCAGCAAGAGATAAGGAGACAGTAACCTACAAAGGAGTTCCCATCAGACTGTCAGATGACTTCTCAAAAGAGGTCTTGCAGGCAAGAAGGGGCTGGAAAGAAGTATTCCAGGTCATGAGAGGCAAGGACCTATATCCAAGATTAGTCTATCCAGCAAAACTTTCATTTAGAATGGAAGGGCAGGTAAAGTGCTTCTCAGATAAGGTCAAGTTAAAGGAGTTCATCATCACCAAGCCCTTATTTTATGAAATGTTAAAGGGACTTATCTAAGAAAAAGAAGATAAAAAAAGCATGCATAGTAAAATGACAGCAAATTCACAATTATTAACAACCACACCTAAAACAAAACCAAAAGAAACTAAGCAAACAACTAAAACAGGAACAGAGGCACAGAAATGGAGATCACATGGAGGGTTAGCAACAAGGGAGTGGGAGAAGGAGAGAGAGGGAAAAGGTATGGAGAATAAGTAGCATAGATGGTAGGTAGAAAATAGGGGGAGGGCAAGAATAGTATGGGAAATGTAGAAGCTAAAGAACTTATGACACATGGACATGAACTAAAAGGGGGGAATGTGGGTGGGAGAGGGTGTGCAGGGTAGAGGGGAGTGAAAGGGGGAAATCAGACAACTGTAACAGCATAATCAATAAAATATATTTAAAAAATTGTCTGCCCCCTAAGTTCAAATTTACATTTATGTAAATGACTTCTTCCAACCTTGTTAGCTTCATTCTTTTATCTGATTGTTCACCATTATTCTTTGCAGGTTGATAGATGCAGAATGCTATTGTAGGATCTAGATAAATCAACAAATTTTTGGAAGGGTAACGGAGCCAGATTGGATTAAATTTTTCATTTACCAACTGTGAATTGTTGGTAAATGTACAGGTTGTAAATAACCTCTTTGTGGTTCAGTTTATATAGCAATAAAATGGAAATACTAATATTAGTAACCACCCCATCGAGTTTTTGTGAGGATTAAATTACCTGGAATAGAGTCTGACTCATAATAATAAGTGACCAATGAATGATAAGTATTACTAGTAATATAGAGGTTTGACATGATTAATATATGTTGTTACTGAGAATATTGGCTTTGGGGTCAGATAGAAGTGAGGTCCTGCTGCTTATCTGTGTGTTAATGGGTGAGTTGCTCAACCCCTCTAGGCCCAGTTTTGTCTTCTGTCATATGGCTATATTGCTGAGGGTTCTTATGAGGATTAAATAAAATTAAATATCATGTATTCCATTAAATAGATCCCTAGCACAAAACAAATGATCAATAACTTGTGGTTGGTTTTAATAATATATTTTAAATTGTTAGTTAAAACCAAAATATTTATTTCAGGTAATTTCCTACAGTAGTGCTTGTAAATGGAGGACTTAGAAGGATGTATCATAAGTGAGAAGCCAGAGAAATTGATTGTGTGGGTTTACTCTTAGTAGAGATGTGTTGTAACCACATCAACAAAATCCCAATGCTATGGATTAGCTGCAAGACCCTAGTAATAGCTGTGCATTCAAAACCTTCTTTTGGAAGGCTCTTCTCACTAATGCAATTTAATTTTAATTAAAATCAGGGAATCTGAGTTTCTGGCTCAAATCTACAATTTACTAAGTAGATGGGCCTTGCTTTCTCCTGGACAAGAGGCCTATTGTTAGGCAGATTCAACCCTTAGAAAACTCTTGATTGTGTCTGGGTCCTGGTTTTGGGGTTTTAGAGTTTGATTTCAAGATTGAAGGTAAGAACAATAGATAGGGGAATGTTCTGGGCTTTTGCTGGGGAGAGTATTTTGGGGATAGTTGAGGATCAGAGAATACTTGGAAAGGATTAGATATTGAGGGGGGAAGAAAAAGGGGTGGACTGGGTATTTGGCAATAGTGTTTTGAAGAAATAGTAGGGATGTTTGAAGGAGATTTTTATGAAGAGTAGGGATGTTGAAAGTAGATTTTTGTTTGATCATATATTTGAGGAGTAGGAAGTATATATTCTAGACTGAGGGCCTTTCATGTTACCACATTTGGGTCTGTCACATCCAGGAGAGTCATTCCCAGATGTGAAAGACCCAATGAAAGTTGACTTTGAGAGAGAGAGTACTGGGAAATTGCTCCTGCCACGTGGGGTTCCAGCTGTCAGGACAGTTTTGCCTGTACCCTTAGCTGCCAAATCTTCCATGTCTGCAGAGATCCATGATCCTCATAAAAGCTCTAATTTATTGAGTGCCTACTACATGCTGGGTACTTTACATATAGTATTTCTAATCTTCACAACAAATTTAATGAGTATGAACTATTATTCCTTCTGTGTTCCAGGGAGGAAACTCGCATGATTCAGTCACTTGCCCTTGGTCTCACAGCTGCTAAGTGGCAGAGCTGAGGAAATTTCACACTTTCTGCAACATCTTACTGCCTTGTTGTTCTCACAGCCTTTCCATCAGCCTGTGAAAGTAGGCTGAGGGAAAGGCTGGGAATTAACATTCTCTAAAAGTGCAACAGAAGTTCAATACAGAAATAAGGGCTACACCATGAAAAGGAATGAAGCACTGACACCACTTTAACCTGGGTGAACCTTGAAAGCGTGATGCTCATTGCAAGAAGCCAGACACAAAAGACCACGTAGTGTATGATTCTGTTTCTATGAAATGTCCAGAATAGGCAAATCTAGAGAGATAGAAAGTAGATTAGTGGTTTCCTAGGGCTAGGGGAATTTGGAGGGCAAGGGTTAGTAGCTAAAAGGTATTGTGTTTCTTTTGGGGGTGATGAAAATGTTGTAAAATTTGTTTTAGTGAAGGTTACACCTATTTGTGAATATACTGAAAACCATTAAAATATGTACTTTAAATAGATGTATTATAATGGTGTGTGAGTTATATCTTGCAAAGTTGGTACAAAAATAATGAAAATGAAGGCACAGATTAACTCATACCCATTAGGATGGATGCTATCAAAAAAATAAAAAGTATTGGCAAAGATGTGAAGAAATTGGAACCCTTATGCATTGTTGTTGGTGGGGATGTAATATGGTGCAAAGTGGTTCCCTAAAAATTAAAAATGGAATCATCATTAGAGTGCATACACAAAAGAAAGCAAGTCTCAATGAGATATTTGTACATATATATTTACTAGTAGTATTATTTATGATAGCCATAAGGTGGAAATAACCCAAATGTTTATCAACAGATGAATAGATAAGCAAAATGTGCTCTTTCCATACAATGACATATTATTCATCCTTAATAAGGAAATTCTGGCACACACTACAATGTGAATGAATGTTGAGGACATTATGCTAAATAAAATAAGCCAGTCACAACAAGACAAAGAATATATGATTCCACTAATATGAGGTACTTGGAGTAGTCAAATTCATAGAGACAGAGAGTAGAATAATGTTTGCCAGGGGCTGGGATGAGAAGAGAATGAGAAGTTATTGTTTAACAGGAATGTAGTTTCAGTTTTGCAAGATGACAAGAGTTCTGGAGATGGATGACGGTGATGGTTGCACAACAGTATGAATGTACTTACTAAGACTGAACTGTACACTTTAAAATGGTTAAGATCTTAAATTTTATGTTGTATGTGTTTAAATACAATTTTAAAAATGGGAGGGGAAAAAACGAAGGCACAGATCCCAAATGACCTTTATGGCTTGCTTCCTTACCTTTGTCAGGCTCCAGTGAATATCACCTTCTCCCTGACCAGCTGACTCTCCCATCCCTATGCCCTGCTGGTCCCCACCTAATATGTTATCCACAGGATAATTCAAAACTGGATGCTTCCAAAGTTTTATTATAACATGCCATGCCTGGTGGACATAGATTAAGAACCTGTGTCAGTGGCACCTGTTCTTTGCAGCCTTGGAGAAAAAAAGGATCTGGGATGAAGCTGACTCCATGATGGCCTGGTGCCATGTTTCCTGTGTATGTTAACTGGGTCTGCATGTAGAGTATCAGTTACATTGTAATCACTGTGTTAGTTACTTTACAAATTGTCTTTAATTGTGTAATACATGTGATTACAATTATATGTGATTTATTTTGTTTAATACCATATTGTGCCATATGTAATGCACTCCCATGTACAATGTGCACCCGTGTTTTTGGCCTAAGCTTTCAGGAAAAAAATTTCTTTTTCACTTAATTCAATTATTTATTTATTTATTTATATTTAGATACTTGTTTTTTGTATTATAAAGGGCATTATTTTGCATACAGATATCGTTATTGCTTCTACAGTTACACTTTTAACACATAAGCACAAATAAAAGAATTAAAGACATTTTTATGGATACATAATTAGTCTACTCATGAATAATGCACACAGATATCGTTATTTTTCCCTCAAAAATTTTGGCAAAAATGTACGTACTGTACATGGCAAAATACTGTAAGTTCTATGACAGTAGGGACTTTTTCCCTTCTTATTTTTGCTCACTGTTCCACCCTCAGCACCTACAATAGTGCCCAGCTTGCATATGGTAGCGTTTTAGGACAGGAGTGCCCGACCCCAGGCCATAGACATGTCTGTGTCCTGTTAGGAACCAGGCTACACAGCAGAAGGTGAGTTGCAGGCAAGCAAGTGAAGCTTCATCTGTATTTACAGTCACTATCCATTGCTCGCATTACCACCTGAGCTCCATCTCCTGTGACATCAGCAGTGGCATTAGATTCTCATAGAAGCCCAAACCCTACTGTGAACTGTGCATGTGAGGGATCTAGATTTCATGCTCCTTATGAGAGTATAATGCCTGGTGATCTGAGGTGGAGCTGAGGTTGTGGTGCTAGCACGGGGGAGTGGCTGCAAATACAGATTATCATTAGCAGAGAGGACTGAGTGCAGAGAGACCATAAAAATCAATTGCTTGCAGACTCATTAAAACTGTATCAGTGAGTGACAAGTGACAATTAAGTTGTATCTGGTGGCAGACATGATAGTGACAAATGAGTTGCTGTACTTCAATTGTACAGCTGCCTCTGGTGGCAGACTTTAAGTCAGAATCTATACTTATTTTAGTTCTGTGCAATGGCCCAACCATCATTTTATTTACCACTTCCATCCGTGTCTCTTTCCCACATGGCACACTTGTCTCAGTCACAGTTTTGGTAAGCCCACATGCTAACCCTAGCCAAAATGAGTAAAAAAAAAAAAAAAAAAAAAACAGCACTGGAGAGCTTCTTTGAAAAGGGGGAAGATTTAATGATGAGACAGCAGAAGACTCTAAGACAGCCAACAAAACGAAAGCTGCATTTAAAAGAAAATACCGAAAAAAATTAGTTCTCGCCAAGATAGTGGCATAGGTAGAAACTCTTTGCTTCCTTGCACAACTAAAAGGAGGATAACAACCAATCTAAAAACAATAAACAACCACAAGTGCCAGAAAATCAAACTGCATGGAACTCCAACAACCAAGGAATTAAACAGTCAATCAGACTGGTGCACCAAGACAAAGAAATATGGCCCAAATGAAAGAACAGAACAAAACTCCAGAGAAAGAGCTAAGCGATGAGGAGACAGCCAACCTATCTGATGTGGAATTCAAAACATTCGTAATCAAGATACTCACAGAACTGACTGAGCTTGGTCAAAAAATGAAAGAACAAATGAGGACTACCCAAAGTGAAATAAAGCAAAATATTCAGGGAACCAACAGTGACAGGAAGAAAACCAGGACTCAAATCAATGATTTGGCACAAAAGGAGGAAATAAACATCTAAAGAGGTTGGAACAGAATGGAGAAATAAGAATTCAAAAAAAATGAAGAGAGGCTTAGGAACTTACAGGACAACTTTAAACATTCCAACCTCCAAATTATAGGGGTGCCAGAAGGAGAAGAACAAGAGCAAGAAATTGAAAACTTAAACATAATGGAGAACTTCCCCAGTCTGGCAAAGGAAATAGAATTTCAGGAAGTCCAGGAATCCCAGAGAGTCCCAAAGAAGTTGGACCCAAAAAGGAACATACCAAGGCACATCATCATTAAGTTACCCAAGATTAAAGATAAAGAGAGAATATTAGAAGCAGCATGAGGAAAGGGGAGAGTTACTTACAAAGGAGTTCCCATAAGACTGTTAGCTGATTTCTCAAAAGAAACCTTGCAGGCAAGAAGAGGCCTGGAAAGAAGTATTTGAAATCATGAAAGGCAAGGAACCTACATCCAAGATTAATCTATCCAGCAAAGCTTTCATTTAGAATGGAAGGGCAGATAAAGTGCTTCCCAGATAAGGTCAAGTTAAAGGAGTTCAACATCACCAAGCCCTTTTTATATGAAATATTAAAGGAACTTATCTAAGAAATTGAAGAAGATAAAAAAGCAATGAATAGTAACATGACAACAAACTCACAACTATCAACAAGTGAACCTAAAACAAAAACAAATACTAACAGAATAACTAGAACAGGAACAAAATCAGAGAAATGGACATCAAATGGAGGGTTTTCAGTGCGGGGGGGGAGAAAGAGGGGGAAGGTACAGGGAATAAGAAGCATAATTAGTAGGCATAAAATAGACAGGGAGAGGTTACGAATGGTATAGGAAAGAGGACTCAAAGAACTTATATGTACAACCCATGGACATGAACTAAGGAGGGGAATGGTGGAGGGTTGGGGGTGCAGGGCAGGGGGTTTAAAGGGGGGAATTGGGAAAACTGTAATAGCATAATCAATAATATATACTTGAAAATACCAACTTCCAGCCAAGATGGAGGTATAGGTAGACTTGTATCTCCTCCTCACACAACCATAAGAAGGATAACAACCAACCTAGAAACATAAAACAACCATAACTGCCAGGAAATCAAACTGTATGGAAGTCTGACAACCAATAATTTAAAGAAGAAACACTCATCCAGATGGGTAGGAGAGGCAGAGAGGATGCAGTGTGACATGGTGAGGTAGTGGCAGGCAGTGGTGGCAAAACAGCTGTGGCAGCCGCTCATGGAAGGGCAGTCCCACATTAGTGTGCAGCAGATATAAACCAGGAGGAACAACTGGGGAGTGAGTGATCCCAGCCCCAGGCCAGACCATGCAGCCCAGGGTTCCAGTGATGGGAGAACAAACCTCACAACCTCCGGCTATAAACCAGTGGTGGTGAGTGTGACAGAAGAAACTGCTGCTCTCTCTGGAGAATATATTTAAAAGGCCCACAGAGTCCTAGAATGTCTGCAAAACTACCCAGTCTGGAAAATAGCACAAAGGCATCAACTAAAAGGGTACCAGATGCTACCAAGTGACGGGAAACAGAGCAAGAGCTGAGCGAGTGGCATTGTTCCCACTCTGACACCACTCCCATATATAGCACTGAAGTGAACTGGCCCACCCTAGTGAATATTTCTAAGGTGTAATAAATACTCTGAGCATGGAGGTTAAAGCGGCTCTACCTAATACATGGAAACACGGGGAGGCTGACAAAATGAAGAGATGGGAGATAAGGCCCAAAAGAAGGAACAGATCAAAACTCCAGAAAAAGAACTAAGCAACATGGAGATAGCCAACCTATCAGATGCAGAGTTCAAGGCACTGGTGATCAGGTTGCTCAGAGAAATAATTGAATGAAGCCACATAAAGGAAGAAGTGAAAGCTACACACAGTGAAATAAAGCAAAATATACAGGGAAGAGAAGGAAGCTGGGATTCAAATCAACAATTTGGGAAAAAAGAAGAAATAAACAGTCAACTGGAACAGAAAGAAGAAACAAGAATTCAAAAAATTAAGAGGCTTAGGAACCTTGGGACAACTTTAAGTGTACCAACATCCAAATCATAGGGTTGCTAGAAGAAGAAGAGAAACAATAAGAAATTCAAAATGTATTTGAAATAATAATGAAAGAAAACTTCAAAATTTGGTGAAGGAAATAGACATACAAGTCCAGAAAATTCACAGAGTCCCAAAAAATTTGGACCCAAAGAGGGCCACACCAAAACACATCATAATTAAAATGCCAAAGATTAAAGATAAAGAATTTTTAAATAATTTTTATTATCGTTCAACTACAGTTGTCTCCATTTTTTCCCCACCAAGCCCACCCCATCCCCCACCCATCCCCACCTCCCACCCTTGAACCTACTCCCTTTGGCTTTATCTGTGTGTCCTTTTTACATATTTCTTGATGGCCCTTCCCCTATTTTCCCCCATTATCCCTCTCCCTCCTCCCCTCTGGTTACCTTCAGTTTGTTCTTTATTTCAATGTCTCTTGTTATATTTTGCTCACTTGTTTGTTTTGCTGGTTAGGTTCCACTTATAGGTGAGATCATATGGTATTTGTTTTTCATAGCAGCACAGTTTACAATAGCCAAGTGCTGGAAACAACCTAAGTGCCCATCAGTAAATGAGTGGATAAAAAATATATGGTACATTTACAGAATGGAATACTACACAGCAGAAAGAAAGAAGGAGCTCCTACCCTTCATGGCAGCATGGATGGAACTGGAGAAAATTATGCTAAGTGATAGAGAATCTTAAATGCCACAAGAGAAAAGAGGTACCTACAAAGGAGTTCCCATAGGACTATCAGCCAATTTCTCAAAAGAAACCTTGCAGCCAAGAATGTACTGGCAAGAAGTATTCAAAGTCATGAAACACAAGGGCCTACATCCAAGATTATTCTATCCAGCAAAGCTATCATTTATAATTAAAGGTCAGATAAAGTGCTTCCAAGATAAGGTAAAGCTCAAGGAGTCATCAGCACCAAGCCCTTGTATGAAATATTGAAGGGACTTATCTAAGAAAAAGATCAAAACTATGAACAGTAAAATGACTACAAACTCATAAATATCAACAATGCAACCTTTAAGAAAACCCCAAAACTAACTGGGCAAGCAACTAGAACAGGAGCAGATTGATAGACATAAAGATCACATGGAAGGTGTCAGTGGGTAGGGGAGGGAGGTAGAATGAGGGAAAAGGTACAGGGAATAAGAAGCATAGTTGGTGGGTACAGAATAGACAGGGGGTGTTGGAAATAGTATAGGAAGTAGGAAAGCCAAAAAGAACTCATATTTACAAACCATGGACATGATGAACTAAAGGGAAGACTGCTGGAGGGAGTGGGGGTACCAGACAGAGGGGGGCCACAGGGGAAAAAAAGGACAATTATAATAGTATAATCAACAAAATATACTTAATAGAAATAAATAAATAAATAAATAAATAAAATACCAAGAGTCCTACTTAAATTACAGGTTCATTGCAACAGGGGATTCATATTCTCCAAGCGCTCTTTGTACATGTAGTTACTGGCTATCCAGCAAAGCCATGAAACCTTAAAAATGCTCCGTCACATGGAGACCAAGCAACCTGCATTGAAAGAAAAGCCTTTGGATTTTTTCAAAAGAAATAAAAAGTGAACACAAAGAACAGAAGCAATTATTGAAGGCCACGACTTCATCAAATGTGTCTGCACCAAGAGCTTCATTCTTAGTGGCTAACTGCATTGCTAAAGCTAAGAAGCCCTTTACTATTAGGGACAAGTTGATCCTGCCTTCTGCCAAGGACATTTCTCATGAACTTTTAGGAGAGGCTGCAGTTCAAAAGGTGGCATGTGTTCCTCCTTTGGCTAGCACCATAACTAGATGAATTGATGAACTAGCAGAGGATATTGAGGCACAGTTGTTAGACAGGATTGATGAGTCACTGTGGTATGCAATCCAGGTTGACAAGTCTACCGATGTTGACAACAAGGCACCAGTGTTTGTTTCTGTACAATGTATTTTTCAGGAGCATGTGCATGAGGATATGTTATGTGCACTTTTGTTGCCAGTCAACACCACAGTTGCAGAACTATTCAAGTCTTTGAATGATTACATATCAAGAAAACGGAATTGGTCATTTCATATAGTCACTCATGGTCAGAGTGACTGCCATAACAGGACAGCTGTCTGATTTCACTACTAGGGTCAAAGAAGTCACTTCTGAATGTGAGTCTATGCACTGTGTCATCGATAGAGACATGCTTGCTAACCAAAAAATGTCACCTGAACTTAACAAAGTTTTGCAAGATATGGTTAGCATTATCAACCACCTTAAAGTACACACCCTTAACTCACATCTGTTCATGCAGTTATGTGAGAAAATGGATGGAGAGCACACACATCTTCTATTATGCACAGAAGTGGAGTGGTTTTCTAAAGGTAGATCACTGACCAGTTTTTGAGTTACAAGAGCCACTCCATAGATTTCTTTTAGAAAACAGTTACCACTGGCAGCACATTTCAGTAACACAGAATGAGTTGCAAAACTTGCTTACTTGTGTGACATATTCAACCTTCTCCATGAACTCGATCTGTCACTTCAAGGGAGAATGACAACTATGTTCAAGTCAGCAAATAAAGTGGCTGCATTAAAAGACAAATGAATTATGGGGGTGATGAGTGAACATTGGGATTTTTGGTGTTTCAAACATTGGCAGAGATTTTGAAGAGACTGAATGAGGGCCTTCTTTCTACCAGCTGATGCACGATCACCTACTTCAGCTTTCAAGAGTTTGAGCATTTCTTCCCAACCACAAAAGACCCCCAAAGTAGGAAGGAATGGACCTGCAACCCATTTGAGGATAAGCCAGGTGAATCAACCTTGTCTCTGCTAGAAGATGATCAACTGCTTGAGATCACAAATGACTGTGGCCTTAAGTAGGTATGAGACAACTTCATATCTCCATATGTTCTGTATTAAAGTGAAGGTAGAATATCCTGAGATGGACACAAAAGCACTGAAAAAACTCCTTCCATTTACAACATCATATCTTTGTGAAGCATGGTTTTCTGCAGTGCCACAACCAAAATGAGATTACTGAATAGACTGGAAATAAGCAACACATTTCAGGTGTCAATGTCTTCAATGACCCCCAGATGGGACTGTCTACCATATTTTACCATGTATAATGCACAATTTTTTCCCAAATTTTTGAGGGAAAAATAAGGTTGTGCATTTTATATGGGTAGCACTAATTCCATATCTATGTAAGTGTTTTTAATTCTTTTATTTATGCTTGTAAATTAAAAGTGTAATTCTAGAAAGCAATAATGATATCCATATGCAAAATAACACTGGAATATGATAATTGGTTGTGTTTCTAAATATAAATAAATAAATAATTGAATTAAAATGAAAGATATTCTTCCTGAAAATTTGGGTTAAAAACATGGATATGCATTATACATGGCAAAATATGTTGCAGGAAAACAGGCTCAAGGCTCCCACTGATTCTGCATTATGGTGAGTTGTACAATTATTTCATTATATATTATAATGCAGTAATAATAGAAATAAAGTGTACAATAAATGTAATGCACTTGAATCATCCCCCCACTTCTGTCCATGAAAAAACTGTTTTCCACAAAATTGGTCCCTGGTGCCAAAAAGGTTGGGGACTGCTGGTTTAGGACATAATTGCTGACTGAGTTAATGAATCTGTGTTACACATTCTCCTTCCCAAATCATCCAGCATGGTAAACACTCTGGACAAGGTCAATCTAAAGTAAACAGAACTCTTTCTAAGCTAACAAACAAACGAACAAACAAACAAGCAGGGAGAATATATGTTTGCACAAACATAAATGGACAAAGACAAAAAGTCTGCTAAAACATTACCCCAAATGCTAGTAGTGATTTTCTCTAAGTGGTAGTACTACAGGCAATTGATGGGGTTGATTTATTCTTTTTTTTTTAGGAGAAGTCCATGTGATTCTTTTCTCTTTTTGATTATTTACAACTTCTATTTTAATTTTGTTTCTGCTGTTAAAGTTATCCCACTTTCCCCTCTTTGCACTTGTCCAACCCACCCCCCCCCCAACTTTCATAAAGTCCCCTCACCGTTGTCCATGTCCATGGGTCCTTCATATATGTTCTTTGACTAATCCCTTTGCTTTCTTTTGATCAGTCCTCACTTCCCCCCCTCCCCACTTACAGCTGTCAGTCTGTTCCATGATTCTACACCTCTGGGTCTGTTTTACTCATTTGGTTTATTTTGTTCATTAGATCCCTCATATAAATGAGAACATATGGTATTTGTCATTGGCCAACTGGATTATTTCACTTAGCATGATAGTCTCCAGTTCCACCCATGTTGCTGCAAAAGGTAGGAATTCTTTTTACTGACACATAGTATTCCATTGTATAGATGTGCCACATTTTTTTAAAGCCACTCATCTACTGATGGGCACATAGGCTGTTTTCAAATTTGGCTATTATAAACAGCACCGCTATGAACATGGGAGTGAATAAATTATTTGAATTGGTGTTTCAGCATTCTTAGGGTATATTCCTAGCAATGGAATTTCTGGGTCAAAAGGCAGATCCATTTTTAGTTTTTTGAGAAAATCCCATAGTGTTTTCCACAGTGACTACACCAGTCTACATTCCCACCAGCAGTATACTAGGGTTCCCTTTTTTCCACATCCTCATCAGAAATTGATTTTTGTTGATTTATTAATGATAGCCATTTTGGCAAGTTTGGGGTGATATCTCATTGTGGTTTTGTTTTGCATCTCTCTCAGGGCTAGAGATGCTGAGCATCTTTTCATGTGTCTATTTGCCATCTGTTATGTCTTCCTTAAAGAAGTGTCTTTTCATGTCCTTTGCTCATTTTTAAAATTGGATTACTTGTCTTTTTGGTACTACCTCATATCAATCCTTTATATATTTGGGAAATTAAACTCTTAACTGAGGAATCATTGAAAAATATGTTCTCCCATACAGTCAGTTCCTTTTGGATTTTGATGATATTTTCTGTAGCTGTGCAGAAGCACTATCATTTGATATAGTCTAACTTGTTCATTTTTTAATTTCCTTTGCCCTACAAGAATATTAGCAAAAATATTGCTATGTAAGATATCTGAAATTTTATTATGTTTTCCTCTAGATTTTTTATGGAATTACAACTCATATTTCTCTTTTGTCCATTCTTAGTTGATCCTGGTATATGGTATAAGACGGTGGTCTAGTTTGATTTTTTTTTTTTTTGCATATACCAGTCCAGATTTACCAACACCATTTTTTTTAGTTATTCCAAGAACACTTTATTTAGAACACTTTTTCTGAATTTCTGAAGTTTTGGCTTAGTTTAATTGTTAAGTAAATTAGAAAAACAGATCTAGTTAATGGGTTTGAGCTTTCTGTGTGATCTCCTTTTCACAACAGTGTTAGGACTTTTTTTTTCCTTTTCTATTGGTGTTCAAATACAGTTGTCTCCATTTCCATACCACCAGTTTACCCACCCTACCCATGCCCACCGCCCACTCTCAATCCCATTCTACTTGGCTCCATCCATGGGTCCTTGATTCATGTTAATTTACGTCCCTTTCCCATCTTTCCCAGGTTATTTCCCTTCCTCCTCCCCTCTCGTTACTGTCAGTTTGTTGTCAATTTCAATGTCTCTGACTATATTTTGCTTGGCAGTTTGTTTTCTTAATAGGTTCCACTTATAGGTGAGATCATATGGTATTTGTCTTTCACTGCCTGGCTTACTTCACTTAGCCTAAGACTTTCCAGTTGCACCCATGTTGTTGCAAAGGGTAGGAGCTCCTTCTTTATTTCTGCTTCATAGTATTCCATTGAGTAAATGTGCCATAGTTTATTGATCCACTCATTTAATGATGGGCACTTAGGCTGCTTCCAGCACTTGGCTATTGTAAATTCTGCTGCTATGAACATTGAGGTGCATAGGTTCTTTTGAATTAGTGTTTCAGGATTCTGAGGATATAAACTCAGCAGTGGAATTGCTCAGTCAAAAGGCAGTTCCATTTTCAGTTTTTTGAAGACTGTCCATACTGTTTTCCACAGTGACTGCACCAGTTTGCATTCCCACCAACAGTGTACTATGGTCCCCTTTTCTCCACAACCCTGCCAGTACTTATTGTTTCTCAATTTGTTTATGATGGCCATTCTGACCTGTGTGAAGTGGTATCTCATTGCTGTTTTAATTTGCATCTCTCTGATGGCTAGTGAGTCTGAGTGCCCTTTCATATGTCTCTAGGCCCTCTTTATGTCCTCCTTGAAGAAGTGTCTGTTCAGGTCCCTTGCCCATTTTTTTAATTGCATTGTTTGGCTTCCTGGTTTGGAGTTGTGTGAGTTCTTTATATATTTTGGAAATCAAAACTTTCTCTGAGATGTCATTGGCAAATATGTTTTCCCATAGTTGGTTTCCCTTTGATTTTGCTAATGTTTTCTTTAACCATGCAAAAGCTTTTTATTTTGATGAAGTCCCATTTGTTTATTCTTTTCTTTATTTCCCTTGCTCTAGAGGACATATTGGTGAAATTATGCTAGGTGGAATGTCTGAGATTTTCCTGCCTATGTTTTCCTCTAGGACTTTTATGGTGTCACAACTCATATTTAAGTCTCTTATCCATCTTGAGTTTATTTTTGTGTATGGTATAGGTTGGTGGTCAGTTTCTTTCTTTTTTTTTTTTTTACATGTAGCTATCCAGCTTTCCTAACACCATTTGTTGAAGAGCCTATTTTTACTCCATTTTATGCTGCTGTCTGCTTTGTTGAATATTAATTGACCTTAGAGATTTGGGTTTATTTCTGGGCTCTCTATTCTATTCCATTGGTCCATGTGTCTGTTCTTATGAAAGTACCATGCTGTTTTGATCACTGTGGCCTTGTAATATAGTTTGATATCAGGTATGGTGATCCACCTACTATGTTGTTTCTCAAAATTGCAGCAGCTGTTCAAGGTTGTTTATGGTTCCATATAAATTTTTGAAGTGTTTGTTCTATATCTGTGATATATGTCATTGGTATTTTAATAGCTATTGCATTGAATCTATAAATTGCTTTGGGTAGTATAGACATTTTGAGAATGTTAATTCTTCCAATCTAAGATCATGGTATATGCTTCCATTTATTTGTGTCTTGCTTAATTTCTTTCTTCAGTGTTGTGTAGTTTTCTGAGTACAGGTCTTTTACCTCCTTAGTTATGTTTATTCTGAGATATTTTATTTTTTTGTTGCTATAGAAAATTGGATTTTTTCCCCTGAATTCTCTTTCTGATATTTCCTTGTTGGTGTACAAAAAAGTCTTTGATTTCTGAATATTGACTTTGTATCCTGCTGTTTCATCAAATTCACTCCTCAGTTCAAGTAGTTTTTTTGATGGAGTCTGTAAGGTATTCTATGTACATTATCATGTCATTTGCAAACAATGACAGTTTTATTTCCTCCTTTCCAATTTGGATCTCTTTTATTTCTTCATCTTGTCTGATTGCTGTAGCTAGGACTTCCAATACTATGTTGAATAGAAGTGGTGAAAGTAGACAACTTTGTCTTGTTCTTGATCTTAGTAGGAAAGCTTTTAGTTTTTGCCCATTGAGTATGATGTTGGCTGTGGGTCTCTCATATATGACCTTTAATATGTTGTGGAGTGTTCTCACTATTGACACTTTGCTGAGTGATTTTATAAAAAATGGGTGTTGTGCCTTATCAAATGCTTTCCATATCTAGTGACATGATCATGTGATTTTTGTCTTTGCTTTTGTTTATGTAATATATTACATTTACTGATTTGCGAATATTGTACTATCCTTGTATTCCTAGAATGAATCCCACTGATCATGGCCTATGATCTTTTCAACATATTTCTATATGCAGTTTGGCAATCTTTTGTTGAGGATTGTAGCATACGTTCATCAGCACTATTGGCCTGAAGTTTTCTTTCTTTGTTGTGTCTTTATCTGGTTTTGGGTTTATGATGATGAGTTTGGGAGTCATCCATCTTCTCGGACTTTGGGGAAAGGTCTACGAAGGATAGAGGTTAGGTCTTCCTTCAATATTTTGTAAAATTCTCCTGTGAAATCATCAGGTCCAGGGATTGTGTGCTGGGAGTTTTTTGATTACTGCTTCAATTTTGTCACCTGTTATTGGTCTGTTCAGGCCTTCTGCTTCTTCTTCATTGAGTTTTGGAAGATTATATTTTTCTAGAGATTTGTCCATTTCACCTAGGTTTTCAAATTTCTTGGCATATAGTTCTTCAGAGTAATTTCTTACAATCCTTTGTATTTCTGTGGTACCAGTTGTAGTTTCTCTCATTTTGTTTCTGATTGTGTTTATTTGGGTCCTCTCTCTTTTTTTCTTGGTGAGTCTGTTTAAAGGATTATTGAAATGTCTGTCTTTCAAAGAATCAGCTCTTGGATTTATTGATCCTTAGAATTGTGCTTTTAGTCTCTATGTCATTTAATTCTTCTCTGATCTTGGTTATTTCCTTCCTTCTACTTGCTCTGGGCTATATTTGTTTTTGTTCCTCCAGTTCTTGTAGATGTAGGGTTATGTTGTTTATTTGAAATACTTCTATCTTTTTTAGGTGATGTGGATCCCAGCTTGTAGGGTCCTCAGCATGAAGGATGAGACAAGACAATTTCACACAGACTACCTTGTCCTGTGGAGGAAAAGGGACAGTATGACCACTCTCTCAAGAGGAGAGTGTGCTGACCCTTGCCTCAACAAGCTTTTATTGCTTTTCTGGGAACATTACATTCAGGACAGTCCTCATTTACTGTGCGCAGGGTCCTCATTTACTAAGCACATGTTCGCTTTAGGTGGTTACCTTTTTCAAAAAATAAAGGAGAGGATGCCACTAATCACATCATAGAAGAAGGATATTTGCAAGTGCAAAGGAAAAAGTGGTTGAACCAGTTACACTCACCTTGGAAGGTTTAGCATAGATTTAGGAAGTTACAGTAAGCACTTGCTGCATCAATTCAGGGTGAGGGAATTTTAGCAAAAATCAAGTCTCAATGTGGCCTAGGTACAATGCAGGCCTGATTCCCCATGGGAGAACCTATCTGTGTGTGTGGGTCCTGTGCATTGGACCTCGATTTCCACTGGCCTTTCTGAGTGGGAGCTAGGCCCAAGTCACACAGAACGGTCTCCTATATTTAGGTAGGCCTGTCTCTGTATGAACTTCCCTCTCAGGACTGCCTTTGGTGTTTCCCATAAGATTTGGATTATTGTTCATTCATTTTCATTTGTTTCCAGAAACTTTTTGATTTCTTCCTTGACCTCATTCTTGAGCCATTCATTGGTTGATCACATGCTGTTTATCTCCATGAGTCTGAGTGTTTTTGAGGTTTTTCCTTGAGGTTGGTTTCTAGTTTCAGTCCCTTGTGGTCAGAGAAAATGCTTGATATGGTTTCAGTTTTCTCGAATTTGTTGTTTGTTTGTTTTGTGTCCTATTATGTGATCTATCTTTGAAAATGTTCTATGTGTATTTGAAAAGAATGTGTTTTGCTTCTTTGGGTAAATTCTGTCATATATATATATATATATATATATAAATTCTGTCCAATTCAGTCCATTTAATCTAGGACATTGTTTAATGACACAATACCTTTGTTGATATTTTTTGAAAGATATATCCATTTTTTATAATAGGGTATTAAAATCCCCTACTATAATGTTGTTGCTGTCTATATATTTCTTGAAGTCCTCCAAGATTTTCTTATATATTTGGGTGCTCCTATGTTAGGTACATATTTGTTTATAATGTTTATGTCTTCTTGATGGATTCTTCCCTTGAGTATTATGAAGGGTTTTTCTGGGTCTCTTTTTATGGCCTTTTTTTTTGAAGTCTATTTTGTGTGATATAAGTATTGCTACCCCAGTTCTTCTTTCCTCTTCATTTGCTTGGAATATTTTTTTCCAGTCCTTCACTTTCAGTCTGTGTAGATCTTTTGTTCTGAGGCAGGTCTCTTGTAGGCAGTATATGTGTGGGTCATGTTTTCTTATCCATTCAGCTATGCTGTGTCTTTTGATTAGAGGATTTAATCCATTAACATTTAAGGTCATTATTGATTGGTATTTGTTCATGCCCCCCCCCCGCCTTTACACCTGTGTTCCTCTCTCTTTCCCTCCTTTCCTTTCTCTTCTTATCGTAGTCCCTTTAGTATATGTTATAGGGCTGGTTTGGTGGAGATGTATTCTTTCAGCCATCTTTTGTCTGGGAAAATCCTTATTTTGCCACCCATTTCAATTGAGAGCCACACTGGATAGAGTAATATTGGTTTCAGGCCTTTGTTTTTCATTCCTTGGTTTATCTCTTGCCGTTCTTCCTGGATTGTCATGTTTCTGTTGATAGCAGGTGCTAGCCATTTTGGAGCCCCATTTGTATGTTACTTCTTTTTTCTCTCTTGGTGCTTTTAAGATTCTCTCTTTGTCTTTTATGCTTGGCTTTTTAATTGTGATATGTCTTGAAGTTGGTCTTTGGTTCATCTGGATTTGGACTCTCTATGCTTCCTGAACTTGCATGGATTTTTCTCTCCCCAAGTTCGGAAAGTTTTCTGTCATTATTTTTTCAAAGAGGCTTTCTATCCCTTGTCTCTTTCCTTCTCCTTCTGGTATTCCTATGATTTGAATGTTGTTGTGTTTCATGTTATCTTGGAGTTCCCTTAAGCTATCTTTGTATTTTTTGAGTCTCTTTTCAGGCAGCTGCTCTACCTAGGTATTTCTTTCCACCTTGCCTTCCAACTCACTAATTCTGTCCTCTGCCTTATCCAGCCTGCTTGTAATTCCTTCTAGTGTGCTTTTTATTTCAGAGATTTTATTGTCCATTTCTTCCTTGTTTGTGTTTATAGTTTGTATTTCCTTTTTCATACTATTGTAGTCCCCACTCAGTTCCTTGTATTTGTCTGTGAGTTCCATGAGCATCTTTATAACCATTATTTTGAATTCTATATCTGATAGTTTGCTTACCTCCATTTCATTTAGCTCTTTTAATGGGGAGTCTTCCCTTCCTTTTAATTGTATGTTCCTTTTTTTTCCCCATTTTAGGGGACTCTTTTTGTTTGTTTCTGCACTTCCTGATGTTTCACTTTGCTAGCTATCTTTGTAGGGTGAACCCCTATGGTAGGAATTCTGTGAGGTACAGTGGTGGTGTTGTCCCTTTGATTGCCTTGTCTGGGTGCTCTAGGTTTGCCCTTTCTTCTGTTTGTGTGGGCTCTCTTGGTGTACTTGGGTTTTTACCTTTAGTGGTTCTTTTGTTGGTGGTTTTCCTCCTACAGCAGGTATACTGAATTTTGCAGCTCCTATCTATTCTTGTATGTGATCAGTGGCAGGGGGTAGCCAAAATGGATTAAGACAGTAGGAGAGTATTTTATGGGATTTAAAGTATCAGCAAGTACAGAAGTGATGGGAGATTCTTTGGATAAGCATAGTGTTAACTATGATATTTCACCCAACTAGCAACTTTTTCTAAAAGGTGAAAGAGAGATAAGACTCTTGTTAGAGGGGAGGAGGATTGTGAACTGAATCCAGAAATTGGAGTGCTTGTGCAAGGTTAAACGATGAGATATAGTGAGATTAAAGGATAGAAAATAGGCATAGTGTGAGAGAGAATAGAGTTAACCAAAACAATAATAATGCTCAGGAATAAAGTGAAGTGGACTAATCTCAGGGATGGTTGCTATCTAGTATGTACAATTATATGGAACAACAATCATTTACAATAGTACTGGAACAACAATAATATGATAAGAAGCATATGATGTAGATAACCAGAATAGAAAGCACACAGTCAAGAGTAGTGTGTTATTGGAACACAAGTGAAGTGAAACAAGGAAAATTAAAATACAAGTAAGAGAGAATAAGAAAATCAGTCAGTGGAATTAAACAGAGAAATAAAATGAAGAAAACTAAACAGAGAGAAGGGAATAAACTATGCTAATAAAATAAAAGAAGTAAAAGAATGAAAAAAATAGTAATAATACAAACAAACAAGAAAATGCCAGTTCTATGGGATAGCAAAATGAAATTTGTCTCAGTTTCTCAGTTTTGGTGGTTAGCCTTGTACTCCCTCTTTGGATGTGTCTCTGGAGCTTTCACAACTCCAGTTCATATTGTCTCACTTGGGGAAGAATAAAAGAGAGAGGAAAGCAAAAAATAATACCTCCTGCTAACTTTAAACCTGCTGAGCAAATTCTGCTGGTCTTCCTCGATGCCACAGCAAGAGGGGGGCTAGGCTTTTCCTTTCTCCCTTCCTATGGCTTTGTGAGGATGGGGGCCCTGTCTGGGTTGCAATATTTACAGTTGCCCAGCCTCCAGCCTAGTTCCTTGGAGAGCTTCCAGGCCCCCACTGTCCATATGTGCCAGGCCCACACTCTTAATTCACCAGTTGCACTGAGGTCCATGCAGTGCACCTCCTCCTTACTCTTTTCAAGCCCCTTGTGGCTGAAACCCACTGCTGGGCAAGCAGTGCTAGTCAGCCTCCTAGTGCATGCACCACTCAGCCTCTGAGCGAGCAGTACAAATCAAACCTGGGCAAGTGGCTCAAATCAGCCATTCAGTTTCTGGACGAGCAGCACGAGTCAAACTCAGGTGCACAGCTCCAATCAGCCTCAGGACGAGTAGTGCTACTAGCAGCCAGAATTCAGCTGCAGGTTGAATGTGGCCAGTGAGCCTCCAGTTGAGTGGCCCTACTCAGCTGCTAGGCTGGTGGTCCAAGTCCTGCATAGGCAACCAGCTTGAATTAGCCTCAAGGCCAGCAGGGTGAATCAGCTGCCCAGCAAGCTGCCCAAGTAAAGCTGGGGCATACGGCTCCTTTTCACAGTTGCTTGAGCCTCCCGAGCCAGGCAGGGGCATGCAGTTCAAATCATCCTGCAGGGAGACAGCCACTGGGTAAGAGTTCCTTACAAAGCAGCCATGAGCCTTTTTTTTTTTTTTTTGAGATAAAGCCTGTTTAAGCCCACCATTCTTAACAAGCACATAGCTTTTCATACAGCCCAACTTTCTATCATGTCTGTAGTCTATCTGGGTCAGGGTCTGACACAGCCCAACTCTTCTCCCTTCTCCAGGTGTTGCCTGGCTCCCCAGTGTCTCTGGTAATGACTGGTGTTCACAGTCCCAACGGGTGCACACTGCCTCTGTGTGTCTTCCACTCCATCTCTATTCCCCTCAGTGACTTCAAGCACCCAGGTCCCTTCCAATGCTGGGCTGTTCTCTCTGCTCTGGTAGGGGTGGGAGCTGGTGATTTTACTCTCCTCCAAGTATCCTGTGGCAGGCACCAGGCACAGAGCCACAACAGTCTAGATTCCCATGCAGATCCCAGGGACCTTACTGTCCCAACACAATCTCCTCGCCGTCTGTTTTCCAATGTCATCTACACTTTTTGGCCTCCAAACTTCATAGAAGCTTGGATTCCATTGGCTGTTCACTCTGTTCCTCAGAAGATTGGCTAGGTGTTCCAGCTGGGCACAGGGAGAACTGGGCTCTGCTCCCACCTACCTTGCCGCCATCTTCCCTCCTGTGTGCATTTGAAAAGAATATGTATCCTGCTTCTTTGGGATGAAATGTTCTGTAAATTTCAATTAAACCCCTTTGTTCTAGTGAGTCATTTAATGCCTCTATATTCTTGTTGATTTTTTGTTTGGAAGATCTGTCCATTATTGGCAGTGTGGTGTTAAAATCTCCTATGATAACTATATTGCTGTTGATCTTTTTCTTAAAGTGCTCCAAGATTTTTTTTTATATATTTAGATACTCTTATATTGGATGCATGCATGTTTACTAGGGTTATATCCTCTTGTTGGACTGACCTCTTAAGTATTATGTAGTGACATTTTCTGTCTCTTATGATAGTCTTCGTATTGAAGACTATTCTGTCAAATAGAAGTATTGGTACCCCCACTTTTCTTTTGCCTCCATTTGCATGGAATATTTTTTCCATCCTTTCACTTTCAGCCTTTATAATTTTTTTGTTCTGAAGTGGGTCTCTTGTAGACAGCATATATGTGTGTCATGTTTTCTTATCTATTCAGCTACCCTATGTCTTTTTATTGGAGCATTTAATCCATTTACATTTAAGATTATTATTGCTAGTTACTTATTCATTGTCATTTTATCCTCGTGTACCTGTGTTCCCTTCTCTCTATATTTCTTCTTCTTAAAGGGTCCTTTAGCATCTCTTGCAGTGCTGGTTTTGTGGAAATATACACCTTTAGCCTTTTCTCTTTTTTTTTTTTTTGCCTACTTTTCTTTTTTTCTCCCTAAAGAGGGAACTCTTTATTTCACCTTCCATTTTAAATGAGAGCCTTGCTAGACAAAATAGTCTTGGTTGCACATATTTACATTACTGGGAATATTTCATGCCAGTTCCTTCTGACCTATAGTGTTTCTGTTGAGGAGTCAGCTGACAGCCTTATCAGAGCACCCTTGTAGATAACTTGTTGTTTCTCTCTCTACTTTTAAGATTTGCCCGTTGTCTTTAAACTGTACCATTTTAATTATGATGTGTCTTGCTGTTGGCCTCTTTTGGTTCATCTTGATTAAGACTCTCTATGCTTCCTGAACCTGTGTGACTCTCTCCCTCACCAGATAGGGAAGTTTTCTGTCATTATTCTTCATAGAGGCTTTCTATCCCTTGTTCCGTTTCTTCTCTTTCTGGTTTCCCTATGATGTGAATATTGTTACATTTCATGTTGTCCCAAAGCTCTCTTCAGCTATCTTTATTCTAACTCTGTTTTCATTTTGGTGCTCTGGGTGTTTTTTCCCACTTTGTCTTCCACATCACTGATTCAATCCTCTGCTTTGTCTAGCCTGCTTTTAATTCCTTCTCATGTACTCTTCATTTCAGATATCACATTCTTCATTTCTAACTGGTTCTTTTTCATAGCTTCTATGTCTTTTTTCTTGCTCATGTAGTTCTCATTAATTCTTTGAGCATTCTTAAAATCATTACTTTGAATTCTGTGTCTCATAATTTGCTTTCCTCAATTTCACTTAGATGCCTCCTTTTCTTTCAGGTTGAGGTTGTTTCTTTGTCTCCTCATTTTAGTTGTTTCTTTTTGTTTGTTTCAATGTATTATGTAGATCTGCTTTGACTCCCTGTATTTGTGGGCTTATGTGGTAGGAGTCCCATGGGACCTAGTAGTGCAGATTCCTTGATCTCTTGATCTGGATGGTCTAGGAATGCCCTTTGTGGGGGTTATGTGGTTTCTCCTGTTGTATTTTGATCCTAAATGCTGTTGCCTTGTTCCTTGGTGGGGTCTCTCCTCCAGCTGGCTGACTGAGAGGTTCAACCCCCACCATGTCTTGTACACTGTTGTACTTTGCTAGCAGAACAAAACAAAACAGCACACACACAAATGAAGCCAAAACAAGCAAAACCCACCCCCTGAACACCAACAGTATTTTCAATGACAACAGATCAGAGAATAATAAAAGTAGAAAGAAAAATGGAATATTAGGGAAAGGGGGAAATGAAAGAAAAAGAATAAGAGAAGATCAAATGATAGCAAAGTGATTATGGAAGTAGAAGAGGGAAGAGAACTAATATGAATAACGAACTGAAAGAGGACAAAAGGAAAGGGGCAAAGAATGAGAAAGAATAAAAAAATAGGAAAGGAAGTAAGGGAACAATGGGGTAATCAATGGGAAGAGTAAAATAAGATACGACAGAACAAATACAGCAATAAAAATAGAAGAAAAAGAAAAACAGAAAGCTAATAAAAGGCTATGAAAAAGAAAAATAACAAAAATAATGAAAAGGAACTAAGTGGAATTCATCCCAGCAGAGATTAGTGCTTGCCTTTGAATACAACTCTTATATTGCCTGAGGCTAATGTAAGCCAATTCAAAGCTACTATAGTGATCCATAGTTTGTGGTTGATTCCTCTAGGCTTGGCTGCACCCAAGGTAGTCTTAGCTGCTCTGCTAAGTTTTGTTTTCTCAGCACTGCATCCAGGGGTGTGTCAGGAAGTGACCCAAGTCACTGCAGGATTCACCTCTGCCTATCTCTCTCTGATAGCCTGCTGTCAGTTTTAGATTAGTTGCAGACTCAGCTCTTTCTGAAAGAACTTCAGGTGGAATCAGGGTGGGGATGTTGGGACACCTTCATCTCCTGTGTCATGTGCCTTTTAGACTTCAGCAAAGATGATGGGTGTGCTCCCCTGTCTCCAAGCCACTAGTCTGAGTCTGTCAGGGAGTTTTTCCCTGTATTCATCAGGGCAGGGCCCCTAGTAGGCTAATAGGTGGAGTCTCCATAGCCCGGATTTTGGATCTGCTGGAAACTGGAAGGATGTTTCTATATCTCTCCCATGAGGGAGAAGCACCAGTCTGTTTCTTGGGAAAGTGTGTCTTATGGCTGCACTCTATAGCCTGTCTCTGATGCCCTTTGAGTCTGTATATGTTGCTGTATCCTCAGCAGGGGTTAAGATGCAGGATGGGAGAAAAGCAAGAATGAAAGAAAAGAGGAGAGGAGAAGGGAGAGGAGAGGAGGGAAGGAGAAGGGAGGAGAGGAGAAGAGAGGAGAGGAGAAAAAAAAAGAAAATACAGAACTAAAGAAAAGAGAAAAGAAAAAATGATGCAGTGTAGGATGAGCAGGATTCCAGAGGTTTGGGGAATGGTATCCCACAAGGTAAAGCAATTGTTTTTCCCTGAAGGGGCTTGCTCTTCTCATAAAAAATGACTGCTCTGGAATCCAGGTATATCCCAGCACATAAAACCCCATGGCTGCTCCTCCACATCTCTCCCCAGTATCTCCTGCTTCAGACTCTTCTCGCACAATTCCAGTTCTTGTCACCCTCCCTTTTTTGGGACCAAGGTGAGTGGTTGTGAACCTAAAATGTATACTTTGGTCCCTTTAAGAAATAAGAAAAAAAAAGAAAAAATAGTAGCTTTGTTTCCAGTGATCTTGTTGGTCTTGTCTCTCTCCAGCAAAGACAAACCCCACAGCTTTTCACTGCTGGATGCTGCATGGTCAGCTGATCCCACCACTGGTGCTCTGTGCTTGGGAGTCCTGTTTGTGGTCCTGGCTTCTCTCCTCTCATGGGGAAGCTCCCACAGTTGCACCTGCTGCTTTGGCCCACCTGCCTTGTGTATGGGCAACCCCTTCAACAATCTCACCTTTCCTAGTGGTTGTGATGGGGTTTTCTTTTCCTGTCCTTGGTTGAAAGTGGTTTTTTTTTTTTTTTTTCAGGTAATCCTTAGTTTATTTTGGGTATCTAATTCTCTCTTTAGTTTCATTTCCAATTTTTTTTCTCTGGGAAAAGGTGTGCAATATATCCTCCTACTCCACCTCCATTTTGTAACCCCTCCTGAAAATGATAACAGAGATTGTTCACCTGCACTGTATGTTTACTATGAAGCAGGCAATAAGAGGAGTTCCAAGCCTTTCCCTGACAGTAACTAATTCTTCACAGCAGCCCTTTGTAGTAGGTCTCCATATTATAGGTGAAAAAACCAAGGCACAGAGAAGTTGAAGAGTATACCTAGGGCCACACAACAAGGAAGTAACACAACCAGACAGCTTAACTCCAAAGTTCTACCTCTTCTTCACCTTATTCTGCTACAATGCACAGATATTATTTATGGAATTAAAATGCTAGAGAGCAAACTGTTGGTGTTGGGCTTCATAAGAAATCCATCAGGATTCAACTTCTGATTAAGTCGCTGTGGGCATGAAGCACATGTTCCTTTAAACCTGTTAGCTTGGTTTAAAGGGCAATGGTCCCACCTGTCTAACTGTTCCATCTTCTCTCTGTGAGCACCAGTCCAATCCTGTTGACACATGGCATTTAAACTTAGGATCTAAATGTAGGCTCTAAGCAGCTAAAATGTCTTGTCAAGTTTCAGATTCAACTCTTGTTAGTCCAGAACATGAACAATTTTAAAGATGTAGGGAGATGGAGATTGATATTAAGGACAGACTGACTCCTTTTAAAATAATTTAAAAATTGTTGCCTTGTCAAAGTAATACATTCTCATTATGAAAATTCAGAAAAATATCAGGAGATCAAAAAAGTTACCTGCAATGTTGTCACTAATAATACTTTGGTGTATAGGAAAACTTTAAAAAAGTGCCTTATTTTGTCTCATCTGAGTAGGAGGGAAGTAAAGAAAATTGAGTCAATTTTACATATTCTACTGTTGCCATGTACATTGAAGTTGCCCTTATTTGCTTTTCATGGCATCTAGAGGCTTGTCATTTAAGAGGTTTCAACATGACATTTGAAGCTGTCCAAAGTGAGCAGGCAATAAAGACAGAAAAAGCCCTGGGCTTGGAGTCTCAAGATCACATTCAAACCCTGCTTGGAAGCTTCCTAGCTATGTGTCCTTGAACAAGGTACTTAACCTTCCTGATGTTCCATTATTTAACTGTCAAATGAAATTAACACTTTTCTAAAAGCCCAACTGAGAGACCAGGTTATTCGAGTTAAAAAGACTTGAGCTAAAAATGCTCACCTACAGATTACTACTGGCTGTGTGACCTCTCTATGCTTCAGTTCAGTCATCTGTATAATGGAAATAATAAAAGTAATCCCCCTCACTGATCCCAGCGAGATGCATATGAGAATTTTGATGACCCATATGTAACATGCTTGGCGCAATGCCTCACACATATTAGGTTCTTAGTAATGGTCAGTGACCATTATAAATCATACAGTTTTTACATCATATTTTCCTTTCTGTGGATGATGAAGTCAAATAGCCACAGGCATTTAAAAATGAAGTAGCATAGAGATAGAAAACATCAAAACATTGCAGGTTTGATTCCCAGTCAGGGCACATGCCTGGGTTGCAGGCCACAGCCCCCAGCAACCGCACATTGATGTTTCTCTCTCTCTTTCTCCCTCCCTTCCCTCTCTAAAAATAAATAAATATAATTTTTAAAAAATATCAGGAAAATATTTCTTGTAGTAAGGATAATACTAAGAGTGAAATTTTTGTTTCAGGTATGTTTATTTGTGTACTTTAAAAGCATGTAAATTATATTTCTTATTGTAGATGACAATTTAAAAATATGAAAACCACTGGATTATATGTTTATAAACTTGTGTCCTATGACTTTAGATTTTACCTGAATTTGCCAAAGCTGTATATCTTTGGCTTACAAAACCAAGGTAGCTCTAGGAAGTAGCCATATTAAATACGCATCAGCCTTTTCTGTAAAAATATTGTTTGGAACAGACTCCATTAAAATCTTTTTATAAAATAAATTCCCATATGAGAAATGTCATTCAGAAGATGGTGCCAGGAAAAATTTCACTTCCTTTGAGGAAATGGTTTACTTCATCCCCAGCTTTATCCTCTTGCCCTGTTTGCCAAGAACCTCAGAATCCAACTGTATACTCATTTATAGCAACATATTGATTTTTCTGAGTAGCATATCTAAAGTCTTCATTTCTCTTTAGACTTGGTTTTCTTTTTTATAACTATATTTTGTTGTATACTGATCTCAAATCCTTTTAGGGAGGAAGCAGGCTATAAATAAATTCAGGAATAAAACAAGTGTTTGTCTTATCAACAGCACAGAGACGTAGTGAATCTCACATGAGATGATGAATACAAAAGAATATTAAATACTGACAAGCCTGACCCAGAGAGGGGGCTTTCAATAAGGTGTGTCCAACTCAGCAGAGGGGTGAGTTTTATTAGCTTTGTAGAAAAGGAGAATACTACTGGCATTTATTTTGACAGAAGTTTAAAGAAAATAACTTTCTCCTGAACTGATTATAAAAGTAGTATTTATTTTTTTGTGGAAAATTGAACAAAAAATAATTTTAAGTCTCACCACCCAGAGAAAACCACTATTGAAAAGTCATCCTTCTTTTTTAATAAAACTACATTTAAAGATCATAACTTTTTAAAATTTTGTAGATCATAAAATTCAAAGTGTACAATTCAGTGGCTTTCAGTATATTTACAGAATCCGCAACCATCACTACAATCAATTTTAGCACATTTTCATCACCTCCAAAAGAAAAACCTACTCCCCTTAGCCATAACTCCCCAATACTTCTTTCTTCCTAGTGCTGGATAACCACTAATCTACCTTCATTCTCTATAGGTTTGCCTTTGTGACTGGCTTCTTACACTTAATTCTTTTACGATGTTTTCAAGATTCGTCCATGTTGTAGTATATACTAATACTTAATTTATTTTTATGGTTTGTACTAGTCAACTCTGCTGCCATAACAAAATACAATAGACTGTGTTGGAGACCATTCTGTGTGGTTTCCAAGACTGTAGCCTTGTGAGAGAAAGCCATGAAAGAGGCTAGTAAGTCTCCCTGGAAAACTATGTAAAAATTCAGGTGGCAGATATGACCCAACTCTAACACGGAGGATTCCCCTGGGAATCAGGCCCAATAAATATCATTTGAAGCTTGCTCTGCTTTGTTTTGTATAGCTCTGTGATATACACCAGATGTTTCAGTTCAAGGCATAAAGGGTAAATTCCTTATCTCATGAAATATGTCTTAAAGACCCTCTGGCATCAGTATGACTAACAGACCCTGACCTATGACAGATCTCTGTGTTCCTTCAATTGTCATCTATAGATAATACCTGCTTTTGTATGACTATAGCCTTTTTTGACATTGATTGATGAATTATGCATGTATACTGTATACACCTACACATACCATCCCCAATAAAAGCCACTTGGGAGAAGGGCTTGGGACATTCTCCACTAGAAGGAATTGCCAACCCCTTTCCCACCAGCACAGAAAGATTGTGAGATTGTGTCTGGGATGACTTATTTACCATCTGCGGAAGATGAGAGGATTCTGTGGGCCAGAGTTCCTCCCACAGACTGAGAGGTTTAAAACAGAGACATTTATTTTCTGATAGCTCTAGAGGCTGAGATCAGTGTGTTAACATGGATTGGATTTAAGTGAGACCTCTCCTCCTGGTTTACAGAAGCTGCCTTCTAGGTTCATCCTCACATAATGTAGGGGAGAGTTCTGGTGTCTCTTCTTCTTATTTGGATACCAGTTCTCTTGGATTAGGGTTTCACACTATGATCTCATTAATTTTAGTCACCTTCTAGAAGTCCCTTTGTCCTGTACAGTCATCCCAGTGGTTTAGGGTTTCAGCATATTAACAAGTGGAGTATAATTCCTCCCATAACATGGCTGAATAATCCTCTTATGTGTGGGTGTGTCATATCTTGTTCCATCTATATTGGATATTCAGTGGATATTCAGTTCTTTTTACTTCTTGGCTATTATCAGTAATGCCGCTATGAACATTCATGTGCAAGCCCTTGTGTGGACATATGTTTTCATTTCTCATGGGTGGATACCTAGGAGTAGAATTGCTGGATCATAGGGTATATAACTATAGGTTCAATTTTTTGAGTAACTGCCAGGCCATTTTCAGACTATATTGAGAACCATTTTACATTCACATATATTCAGAAACAGCAGAGAATGAGGGTTTCAATTTCTCCATATCCTTGTTAACACTCATTATTATCTGTCTGTCTGTTGAATTATCACAATCCTTGTACATGTGAACTGGTATCTAATTGGGGTTTGGTTCATATCCCCATGATACCTAATGATGTGAAACAGCTTTATGCGATTTTGACCATTTGTATATGTTCTTAATAAAAACTTAGATTCAGATCCAGAAAGAACTCAGAAAGTAAACAACAACAGGTGGGAACTCTGAACACCAGTATACTTGCTAGAAGAGACAACCTACCAAAAAGGAACCACCAACAGATAATAATAGAAGAAGGTGAACAAGTGAGTTGAAGCAACACTAACCTCCACCCAGGACCAAGCTGGAATTACAACTAAATGGTGGAGAAATTACCCAGAACAAATAAATGAACAATAGGAAGAGAGGAGCCTCAAAATATTGGAAAGATGGAAGAATCACCTTCAACACAACTTGATTGCACCTGCACAACAGAAGACAAGACATGGTGGGTGGCGTGACCCTCAGTTAACCAGCTGGAGGGAAGGACGCACCAAAGAAAGACCCCCCAAAAATCAAAATCCAAACACATCCAGAGAGCCAAAATAAATGACATCCCAAGACCAGCAAGTTAAGGAGATCAAGGAGAATGCACCCCTGAATCTCACAGGTCTCCTACTATAGAAGTTCACACAATAAACCCAGGGAAACAGAACAGATCAATATAAGAAGCAGAAGCTAACAAGAAGAGTCTCACAAACAATGGGAGGACACAGAAACAATCCCCAAATGAAGGGAAAGGAAGAAGCCTCAGAAAGAAGGCTAAATGAAATAGAGGCAACTAAATGATCAGATATTGAGTCAAAGCAATGATTATCAGGAAGATCAATGATCTCACAGTGAATTAGCAGAAACTACAGGGAAGCTACAATGAACTCACTGCAAATTATATCAACATGAAAAAGGAAATAGAAACTATCAACAAGGGCCAAGAGGAAATGAAGAATGCCATTTCTGAACTGAAGAACACAGTAGAAGGATTCAAAAGCAGGATCACTGAAGCAGAAGATCTGATCAGCGAGCTGGAGGACAAAGTGGAAAAAAACACCCAGAGAGAGCAAGAAAAGGAAAAGAGGCTTAGAATGAATGAAGAGGGATTAAGAGAAATGCAAGATAATATGAAACATAATAACGTCCATATAATAGGGAAACCAGAAGAAGAAGAGCAAGGGATAGAAAACCTATTTGAAAAAGTAATGATGGAAAACTTCCCTAATTTGATGAGAGAAAAACTCACACAAACCCAATCCTCTTGATTGGGACAGAGAGTCCCAATCAAGAGGAACCCAAAGAGGCCCATCTCAAGACACATCATAAATAAAATGGCAAAATTTCAAGACAAAGAGAGAATCTTAAAGGCAGCAAGGGATAAATAGGAAGTAACATACAAGGGATCCCCAATAAGGCTAGCAGCTGAATTCTCAATGGAAATGCTCCAAGCCAGAAGAGAATGGCAAGAAATATTCCAAGTAATGAGAACCAGAGACCTGAAACCAAGATTACTCTACCCAGCAAGGCTCTCAATTAAGATGGAAGGCAAAATAAAGACCTTCCCAGACAAAAGAAGTCTAAAAGAATACACCTCCATCAAACCAGCTCTGCAAGAGATGCTAAAGGGACTACTTTAAGACAAGGAAGGAAAACAGTGAGAGAGAAACACAAGCATGAAAATATGGTAATGAATAAGTACCTTTCCATAATAACCTTAAAGGTAAATGGATTAATTGCTTCAATCAAAAGACGTAGAATAGCTGAATGGATAAGAAAGCATGACCCATGTACATGCTGCCTACAAGACACCCAGCTCAGAACAGAAGACCTCAACAGATTGAAAGTGAAGGACTGGAAACAAATATTCCAAGCAAGTAGACAGGGAAAAAAAAAGCCAGAGTAGAAATACTCATATCAGACAAAATAGACTTCAAAAAAGGGCCATAGAGAGAGACCCAAAAGGTCACTTCATGATACTCAGGGGAAGAATCCAACAAGAAGACATAAATATTGTGAATATATATGCACCCAACATAGGAGCACCCAAATACATAAAGAAAATCTTAGAGGACTCAAGAAAGATGTAGACAGCAGCACTATCATAGTAGGGGATTTTAACACCCCACTGTCAAAAACAGACAGATATTCCAAACAAAATAACAACAAAGACATTGTGGCATTGAACCATGCCCTACATTAAATGAACTTAACTGATACATATAGAGCCTTTCATCCCAAAGAAGCAAAATACACATTCTTTTCAAATGCACATGGAACATTTTCAAAGATAGACTGTATGATGGGACAAAAAAAAAAAGCCTCAACAAATTCAAGAAAATTGAAGTCATATCAAGCATTTTCTATGACCACAAGACCTGAAACTAGAAAACAGCCCCAAGGAAAAAAGCCCAAAACACTCAAAATCATGGAAACTGAGTAGCATGCTATTAAACAATTAACAGGTCAAGAATGAAATTAGGGGAGAAATCAAAAAGTTTCTGGAAACAAAAGAAAATGAACTCACAATAACCCGGAACTTATGGGACACAGTGAAGGCAGTCCTGAGAGGGAAGTTCATAGTGATACAAGCATACCTAAAAAAGATGGAAACATTTCAAACAAACAACTTAACCGTACACCTACAAGAACTCGAGGAACAACAACAAAGGCAGCCCAGAGCAAGTAGAAGGAAGGAAATAACCAAGATCAGAGCAGAATTAAATGACATAGAGACTAAAAGCACAATTCTAAGGATCAATGAATCCAAGAGCTGGTTCTTTGAAAAGATACACAAAGTTGAAAAGCCTTTAAGCAGGCTCATCAAGAAAAAAAAAGAGAGAAGACCCAAATAAACACAATCACAAATGAAAGAGGAGAGATTACAACTGATACCACAGAAATACCAAGGATTGTAAGAACTTACTACAAAGAACTGTATGCCAAGAAATTTGAAAACCTAGGTGAAATGGACAAATTTTTAGAAAAATATAATCTTCCAAAACTCAATGAAGAAGAAGCAGAAAGCCTGAACAGACCAATAACAGCAAAGGAAATTGAAGCAGTAATCAAACAACTCCCAGCACACAAAAGCCCTGAACTGGATGGTTTCATAGGAGAATTCTATAAAGCATTAAGGGAAGAGTTAACCCCTATCCTTCACAGACTATTCCAAAAAATCCAAAATGATGGAATACTCCCTAACTCTTTTTAGGAAGCCCGCATCATCCTAATCCCAAAACCAGACAAAGACACAACAAAGAAAGAAAACTTCAGGCCAATATTGCCCCTGAACATTGATGCTAAAATCCTTAACAAAGTATTGGCACACTACATCCAGGAATACACTAAAAAAGATCATACACCATGACCAAGTGGGATTCATCCCAGGGATGCAAGGATGGTACAATATTTACAAATCAGTAAATGTAGTCCATCACATAAATAAAAGCAAAGACAAAAATCACATGAGCATATGAATAGATGTGGCAAAAGCATTTGACAAGGTACAGCAATCATTTATGATAAAAACACTCAGTGAAGTGGGAATGGAGGGAGCATTCCTCAACATAATCAAGGCCATATATGAGAGACCTAGAGCCAACATCATACTAGGCAAAAACTAAAGTCTTTTCCACTAAGATCAGGAGCAAGATAAGGCTGTCCACTTTCACCACTTCTATTCATTATAGTATTGGAAGTTTTTGTCACAGTGATCAGACAAGAAAAAGAAATAATGGCATCCAAGTAGGAAAGGAGGGAACAAAACTGTCACTGTTTGCAGATGACATACTAATGTACATAGAAAATCCTATAGACTTGGCCCCAAAACTGCTTGACCTAATAAATGAATTTGGCAAAACTGTGGGATACAAAATCACTATCCAGAAATTAAAGGCATTTTTGTGTACCAACAGTGAAAAACCAGAAGCAGAAATCAAGAAAAACATCCCATTAGATATAGTAACAAGAAAAATAAAATTTCTCGGAATAAAGGTAACTAAGAGGGTAAAAGACCTGTACTCAGAAAACTACACAACATTGAAGAAAGAAATCATAGAAGACACAAACAAATGGAAACATATACCATGTCACGGATCGAAAGAGTTAACATCAAAATGTCCAGACTACCCAAAGCAATTCATAGATTCAATGCAATCCCATTAAAGTACCAATGGCATATTTCACAGTTATAGATCAAAGACTTCAAAAATTTATATGGAACCATAAACAACCTCGAATAGCTGCTGCAATTTTGAGAAAGAAAACCAAAGTAGGAGGGATCACAATACATGATACCAAACTGTATTGCAAGTCCACTGTAATGAAAACAGCCTGGTACTAGCATAAAAACAGGCACATGCACCAGTGGAACAGAATGGAGAACCCAGAAATAAACCTAACTCTCTACAGTCAATTTTCAACAAAGGGGGCAACAGCATAAAATTGAGTTAAAATAGCCTCTTCACCAAATGGTGTTTGGAGAGCTGGACACCTACATGCAAAAAATGAAACTTGAGCACCAACTTACACTATACACAAAAATAAATTCAAGGTGGATAAAAGATTTATGTCATTACACCATTAAAGTCCTAGAGGATAACATTGGCAGGAAAATCTCGGATATTTCATGCAGCAATATTTTCTCTGAGCAAGGGACATAAAGGAAAGAATAAACAAATGAGATCTCATTGAAATAAAAAGCTTCTGCACAGCTAAAGAAACCTAGAGCAAGGGACATAAAGGAAAGAATAAACAAATGGGATCTCATTGAAATAAAAAGCTTTTTGCATAGCTAAAGAAAACAGTATTAAAATAAGAGAACCAATCATATGGGAAAACATATTTGCCAGTGATACCTCAGACAAGGGTTTAATCTCCAAAATATATTAAGAACTCACACAACGCTGATGGAGACACTGGTCTGCAGTGTCTGCATCATTATGGATGAAATGAGACATTCACACAGACTACCAAGTCTGGTGGAGGAAAAGGGACAGCATGGCTTTTCTCTCAAGGGGAGCAAAAGCCTTGGCCCTTGCTGTGACCGGCCTTTATTGGGTTTCTGGGCACATTACATGATGGCTCTCATTTACTATGCACAGGTTCGCTTTAGGTGGTTACCTTTTACAGAAAACAAAGTAGCCAATGCTGCTAATCACATCTCAGAAGAGGGGTATTTGCAAATGAAAAGGCAAAAGTGGTTGAACCTGTTACACTCATCCTTGGAAGGCTTAGCATGGATTTTAGGAAGTTACTTTGCAGTAAAAGCCCTTAATTCAGGGTGAGGGAGTTTTTTAGCAAGAGCAAGACTCAAAGTGGCCTAGGCACATTGCAGGCCTAATTTCCCACGGGAGAATCTATCTGTGGGTGTGGGTCCTGTGCATCTCTGAGTGGGAGCTGGGCCTACTCCACACAGAATGGTCTTCTACAGACTCCACTCTAAGAAGACAAGCAACCCAATTCAAAAGAAGGGCAAAGGAGTTGAACAGACACTTCTCTGAGGAGGACATACAGAGGGTCCAGAGATATATGACAAGATGCTCAGTATCATTAGCTCTCAGAGAGAGGTAAATTAAAACAATGAGATATCACTTCGCACCCATAAGAATTGCCATCATAAACAAAGCAACAAACAGTAAGTGTTGGAGAGGCTGTGGATAAAAGGGAACCCTAGTGCACTGTTGGTGGGATTGCAGACTGCTGCAGCCACTATGGAAAACAGTGTGGAATTCCCTCAGAAAACTAAAATTGGATCTGCCTTTTGACCCGGCAATTCCACTGCTAGAATTATATCCTAAGAACCCTGAAACCCCAATCCAAAAGAATCTAAGCACCCCAATGTTCATAGCAGCACAACTTACAATAGCCAATGCTGGAAGCAACCTAGATGCCCATCAGTAAATGAATGGATCAGAAAACTGTGGTACATTTACACAATGGAATTCTATGCAGCAGAAAGAAGGAGCTCCTATCCTTTGAAACAGCATAGATGGAACTGGAAAGCATTATGCTATGCAAAATAAGCGAGGCAGTGAAAGACAAATACCATATGATCTCACCTTTAACAGGAACCTAAACAACAAAACAAACAAACAAACAAAATATAACCAATGACACTGAAATTGAGAACAGGCTGAGAGTGACCAAAGGGGAGAGGGGAGGGAATTGCAGGGGAAAAGGGGTAAGGTTTACAGGAACAAATATAAAGGATACATGGACAAAAACTAGGAGAGGTGGAAATGGGAGGGAGGTGGGGAGGACTGGTGGGGTGGGTTGGGATGAGAGTAAAAGACAGAAAACTGTACTTGAACAACAATTAAAAAAAAAGAATGACAAAAGTGAGATGAGTGATTCTTTCTAAAAAAGTGGTTTTGTTCACTGAAGTTGGTGGTTAAAAATATTCATGGTATACTTTCAGTACTCCAGAGAGTTTACTACTAGAAATAAGTCTATGGTTTAAACTTGTTAAGTTTGGTTTTTTAGTCGTTGGGGTTTCTTGACTTGAGCCCTGTCTAGATGGCAGACCAACCACCAAGATAATGAGTAAATATTGCCTCATTTCTCAGCGCAGATTGAAATAATTTCTCACTTAGTTATTAATTTGTTACAGGAGTTGTTTAAAAATAATCTGGAGGATTTGTTTCCATTTCACTTATAGGCAACATTTGATGTACAGAGCCTCTGCTAGTCTGAACTAGATGAGAACTATTTCTACCCCCAGCTCACTTGAAATGCCTGGGATATTTGGAAAGGTTCCATCTTGATAGCAGCAGCTGGGAATGCAGAGATAAATGAAAAAGTTGTAAGCCATGGCTGATGTGAGTCATTTGTGCTTATTCACAGTCTGACCCACCAAGCTTTTGAAGACACAGAATTTTGCAGGACAGCTTAGTAGATGGTGTCTGTTTAAACTGCTGTGCTAAAACTCCAGTCTCAATACAATTCAGCTGACTATGATGTGGAGCTACCCTTAGTAACTGAGATGTAGAAAGAACAAGCTTGTAGCTATATAAACACATATGAATGGCACTTAAAGTTTACCTACATGATTTGAAGAAAATTTGTTTAAATATTTGTTTAAAAATAGCCTCTACCAATTTTTCTAGTTGATGTGTTACTTGTATAATTAAGAAATTATTTTATTGAGCATCTACCATATGCCAGGAAATGGGTGCCATCTGATTTCATCCTTGCACTCTGCTGAGAGGAAGTTCTTACTTTCCTCATTTTATGGATAAGAGAGGTGAGGCTTCAGAAAGTGAGAGACTTGCTCAAGTTGCCCAATTGGTAAATAATTGTGGAATTCAAAGCCAGATCGCCCTTGACAACTAAACTGTTTCTCTGATGGCCCTGTTGCTGTCTTTGGTTTGGTGGCTTCCTTCTCCCTCAGTTTTCCTTATCTATAAAAAAACAAGCCTTTTATTAAATGTCCTTCTTTATAGGAATCAAGATCCTTCCCAGGTTCAAAACTTGATAATCCCTGCCATTGTGTATCAATGTAACCCATGTCACTTCCAGCACCAAATGTTCCCATTTAAAATACCACCTTCAAGGAGACTTGAGTTGACTTTAGTAACATTGTTTAAAAGTCAACAACAGAAAGCCATAATTACTGCACCTTTAAGACTGTCAAATTAGTCCCAATGCCTTGTGGCTCCCAATTAGGCTCAACTTTCCTTAAAATAAAGCTAAAATCTAACATCTGGCTCTGTCAAGAAAGGGAGGTTAATTTACCAGGCTACTGACACCAGATGTCAATATTTATGTATTTACTTACTTATTTACTTATTTAGAAAGAAAATCTCCATGATTTGTTCTTCCAGTAGGGGGACATGGAGGTTTATTCTTTTTTGTGTGTGTACTCTCCAAATTTTCTTTGATGTTTATATATTGCTTTTATAATGGAAAAATAATCTTATTTACAAAATCAGTCCAGTACAACAGAAGAGAAAATATTGATGATATTTATCATACACTGCCTGCCTTCCTAATTGGAAAGTGTGGAACATGGCATAAGCTTCATCACGTCATTGTAGGTCATGATCAAAACTCCAGTTCTTAAACTCTGCATTAGTATGACATGAGATTAAAACCATGGATTTTGGACTTAGACTAAGTTAGAAGGTTAGCTTGGTCATTTACTTAGCTCTGTGACCTTGGACAAGTTGCTTAGCACTTCTGTGCCTTAGTTACCTTGTTAATAAAATGGAAATGATAGCATCTATTTCCAGAGTAGTTGGGAGAATTGAATGAGATCATAAATAAGGATAATGTCCAGCATTTAGTAAATTCAGATTCTCTGATTAATTATGTAATACTGTTAAAGCATGTGTGGTGCCCTGAGGGACCACTGAGGCACCTAAGCCTTTTTGCCCTGGTTCTGAATTAAATATCCTCAGATTTTCATGCCTGTTCTCTTCCTCCTCCTTTTTCCAATTTTATTTTATTTTGTTTGTTTTTGAGGTAAAAGTTCATACAGTTAGGGTGCACTGGTATGAGTATACAGCTCAGTGCGGTTCTATATATTTATACTCCATGTAACCTCCACCTGGGTGCAGATAAAAAATATGTCCAGCACTCAGTAGATCCCTCATACCCCTGTTCATCAGTACACTCTGAGCCCAAGGTACACTTTCTTTTGATTTCTATCACCATAAAATACGTTTGCTTATTCTTAACCTTCATAAAAATGGGAAACACATTACAGACTCCTTTGTCCCTGGCTTCTTTTGCTGAATGTTATATCTGGGAGAGTCAGCCACATTGTTAGGGGAAGCAGCAGTTGTCTCTTTTTTATGGCTTGGCAATGTTCTGTTTTTGGAGGGGGTTACATTTTTAAATTTTTTTATTGTTGTCCAATTACAATTGTCCCCATTTCCCCCCTCACTACTCTCCCCTGCCCTATCCACACACGTCTCCCACATTCAGTCCTCCCCTCTACTGGTTTTGTCCATTGGTCCTTTATTCATGTCCTTTGACTTGAACCTCCCCTTTCTTTCCACTGTTATTCCCCTCCCCCCTACCCTCTGGTAACTCTCAGCTTGTTCTTTAGTTCCAAAGTCTGTGGTTCCGTTTTGCTCACTTCTTTGTTTGGTCGATTAGGTTCCATTTATAGGTGAGATTATATGGTATTTTTTTCTACCCCCTGGCTTATTTCACAGCATAATGCTCTCCAGTTCCATCCATGCTGTCTCAGGGGGTAGGAGCTCCTTCTTTCTTTCTGCTGTGAAGTATCCCATTGTGAACATGGACCATAGTTTTTTGATTCACTCCTTTATTGATGGACACTTATGCTGTTTCCAGCACTTGGTTATTGTAAATAGTTCTATAAACATTGGGGTACACAGGTTCCTTTGAATTGGTATTTCAGGATTCTTAGGGTATAATCCCAGCAATTGAATTACCAGGTCAAAAGACAATTCCATTTTTAGTTTTTTGAGGAAATTCCATGCTATTCTGCACAGTGGCAGCACCAGTCTGCATTCCCACCAACAGTGTACTAGGGTTCCCTTTTCTCCACATCTTCTCCCAATACTTGTTGTTTGTTGCTTTGTTTATGATGGTCATTTTGACAGGTGTGAAGTGGTATCTTATTGTGGTTTTCATTTGCTATCTCTGATGGCTAGTGATGCTGAGCATCTTTTCATATGTCTCTGGGCCCTCTGTATGTCCTCCTTAGAGAGGAGTCCATTCACGTCCTTTGCCCATTTTTTTAACTGAATTGTTCGTCTTTCTGGTATGGAGCCATGTGAGTTCTTTAATATATTTTGGAGACCAAATCCTGGTCCGAGGTATCATTTGCAAATATATTTTCTCATACAGTTTGTTCCCATTCCATTTTGCTGATGCTTTCTTTAGTAGTACACAAGCTTTTTAAATTGATGTAGGCCCATTTTTTATTCTTTCCTTTATATCCCTTGCTCTAGCAAACATATAGGTGAAAATATTGCTGGATGGAATATCTGAAATTTTTCTGCCTATGTTCTCCTCTAAAACTTTTATGGTGTCATGACTTATATTTAAGCTTTTATCCACTTTGAGTTTATTTTTGTGTATGGAGTAGGTTGATGGTCGAGCTTCATTTTTTTTCATGTATTTGTCCAGATGTCCCAACGTCATTTTTTGGAGAGGCTATTTTTACTTATGCTTCTTCCCCCTTTGTCAAATATTAATTAACCATAAGGCCATGGGTTTATTTCTGGGCTCTCTGTTCTGTTCCATTGATCTATGTTTCTGTTCTTATGCCAGTACCAAGCTGTTTTGATTATAGTGGCCTTGTAATATAGTTTGATATCAGGTATTATGATCCCTCCTACTTTGTTCTTCTCTCTCAAAATTGCTAAGGCTATTTGGGATCATTTATTGTTTCATAAAAATTTTTGAAATACTTATTCTATATCTGTGAAATATGTCATTAGCACTTTAATAGGGATTGTGTTGAATCTATAAATTGCTTAGGGAAGTATGGATATTTTGATGATGTTAATTCTTCCAGTCCATGAATACAGTATATGCTTCTATTTATTTGTGTCTTCCTTAATTTCTTTCTTCAGTGTCTGTAGTTTTCTGAGTATAAGTCTTGTGCCTACTTGGTTAGGTTTGCTCGTAGGTACTTTATTTTTCTTACACTATAGCAAATGGGACTTTCTTCCTGTTTTCTATTTGTGATATTTCATTTTTGGTATACAAAAACGCCATTGATTTCTGAGTATGACTCATATTGACTTTGTATCCTGCTGTTTTGCCAAGTCCACTTATTAGGTTGGGCAGTTTTTTGGTGGAGCCTATAGAATTTTCTATTGCACCATCATGCCATCTGAAAACAGTGACCATTTTACTGCCTCCTTTCCAATTTGGATGCCTCTTCTCTTTTTCTTCTCTTATCACTAGGCTAGATCTTTCAATAGTATAATGAATAGAAGTGGTGAGAGTGGACACCATTGTCTTGTTCCTGATTTTACTGTGAAAGCTGTTAGTATTTGCACATTGAGTAGGATGTTGTCTGTAGGTTTCTCTTCTGTGGCCTTTATTATGTTGAGGTATGTTCCCTCTTTGCTGAGTGTTTTATCATGAATGGGTACTGTACCTTATCAAATGCTTTTCCCACATCTATTGATTTGACCATGTGATTTCTTTTTTGTTTGTTTGTTTTTGTGATGTATTAGATTTATTGACTTGTGAATATTTTACCATCCTTGCATCCCTGGGATGAATCCTACTTGATTATGGTGTATAATGTTCTTAATGTATTACTAGATGTACTTTGCCAATATTTGGTTGAGGGTTTTAGCATCTATGTTCATCAACAATATTGGATGTAGTTTGGTTTCTTTGTTGTGTCTTTGTCTGGTTTTGGGAGTAGGATGATGCCGGCCTCATTAAAAGAGTTTGGGAGTATTGCCTCTGCTTGGGTTTTTGTTGTTGTTGTTGTTTTTGCAGTAGTTTGAGAGGATGTGGGTTAGCTCTTTCTTAAATGCTTGTAAAATTCTCCTGTGAAAACATCCAGTCCAGTGCTTTTGTATGCTGAGAGTCTTTTCTATACTGCTTCAATTTCACTAGTTATATCGATGTTCAGGGTTTCTTCTTCTTCATTCAGTTTTGGAAGATTATATTTTTCTAGAAATTTCCATTTCACCCAGGTTTTCAAATCCCTTGGCATTTAGTTGTTCATAGTAATTTCTTACAATTCCTTGTATTTCTATGGTATTAGTCCTAATTTTCCCTCTTTCACTTCTGATTATATTTATTTGGATCCTCTCCTTTTTTCTTGATGAATATTGTTAAAGGCTTGTCAATTTTGTTTATCTTTTCAAAGAACCAGCTCCAGGATATAATGATCATTTGTATTGTGCTTTTAGTCTCTATGCATTTAATTCTGCTCTGATTTTGGTTATTTCCTTCCTTCTACTTGTTCTAGCCTTTGTTTGTTGTTCTCCCAGTTCTTGTAAATGTAAAGTTAGGTTGTTTATTGGAAATATTTCTATCTTTTTAAGCAGGCCCGTATCACTATGAACTTCCCTGTCAAGACTGCCTTTGCTGTATCCCATAGGTTTTGGACTGTTTTGTGTTCATTCTCATTTGTTTCCAAAAACTTTTTGATTTCTTACTTGATCTCATTGTTAACCCATTCATTGTTTAATAATATGTTAGTCAGTCTCCATTGATGTGATTATTTTTTAGTTTTTTCTTGGGGTTGGTTTCTAGTTTCAAGTCATGTGATTTGAGAAAATGCTTGATATGATTTCAATTTTCTTGACTTTGATAAGGCTTTTTTTGAGTCATATATTTGGTCTGTCTTTGAAAAAGTTCCATGTGCATTTGAAAAGAATGTGTATTTTGCTTCTTTGAGGTGAAAGATTCTGTATATATCAGTTAAGTTCCTGTGACCTAGAGGGTTGTTGTATTCCATAGCAACCTTATTGATTCTTTGTTTAGACCATCTGTTCATTGTTGACACTGAGGGGTTAAAATACCCTAGTATGTGTGTTTCTGTCTATATCTTTCTTGAAGTCCACGATATTCCTTATCTATTTGGGTGCTCCTGTGTTGGGTACATATATGTTTACAATGTTTATGTCTTATTGATGGATTCTTCCCTTGAGTAACATGAAGTGTCCTTCTGTGCTTCTTTTTATGGCCTTTGTTTTGAAGTCTTATTTTCTCTAAGTATTGCTACCCCAGCCTTTGTTCCTGTCCATTTTTTTGAATATTTGTTTCCAACCTTTCACTTTCAGTCTGTGTAGGTCTTTGTTTCTGAGGTGAGTCATTGTAGGCAGCATATGAGTGGGTCATGTTTTCTTATCCATTCAGATACCCTGTCTATTGATTGGATCATTTAATCCATTTACATTTAAGGTTATTTTTCATAGTTACTTATTCATTGCCATTTTTGCCCCTTTGTACCTATATTCCTCTCTCATCCTTTTTCTTCCTTTTCTTAAAGCAGTCCCTGTAGCATATCTTGCAGTGCTGTTTTGGTGGAGCTGTATTCTTTGAGCTTTCTTTTGTCCAGGAAACTCCTTATTTCACCTTCCATTTTAAATGAGAGCTTTGCTGGGTCCGAGTAGTTTCAGTTGCAGGCCTTTGCTTTCCATTACTTAGAATATTTCTTGCCATTTCCTTCTGGCTTGTAACGTTTCCTTTGAGAAGTCAGCTGCTAGTCTTATCAGAGCACTCTTATACATTACTTCCTGTTTCTGTCTTGCTGCCTTCAAGATTCAATTTTGCCATTTTAATTATGATGTGTCTTAGAGTGGGGCTCTTTGGTTTCGTCCTGATTGGGACCCTCTGTGCTTCCTGGATTTGTGTGACTTTTTCCTTCATCAAATTAGGGAAGTTTTCCATCATTACTTTTTCAAACAGGTTTTCTATCCCTTGCACTTCTCCTTCTGGTATCCCTATTATATGGATAGTATCACATTTCATGTTGTCCTTCAGTTCCCTTAACTCCTCTTCATTCTTTTTGTGTTTTTTTTCCTTTTCTTGCTCTTTATGGGAGTTTTTTTCTACCTTGTCCTCCAATTCATTGATTCAAATCTCTGCTTCATCTATCCTGCTTTTGATTCCTTTTATTGTTTTCTCTATTCAGAAACTGTCTTCTTAATTTCCTCCTGGCTCTTCTTGATAGTTTCTATATCCTTTTTCATGTGATTGTAATTCACAATAAGTTCCTTGTAGCTTCCCTGTAGTTTCTTGTTATTCTTACTGAGCTTATTATGCTTCCTTGTAACCATTTTTTTTTTTAACTCAGTGTCTGATGGGTTACTTGCCTCTATTTCACTTAACACTCATTCTGGGGATTCCTCCCTTCCTTTCATTGTAAGTTGTTTCTTTGTCTTTCCATTTTTTGGGGGGACTCTTCTTGTTTTCCTCTGCTCTTAAATTGATCTGTTTTGACTCCCTGTCTTCACTGTGTGAACTGATATATTAGGAGACCTGTGTGATTCGGTGTCGCAGTCTCCTTGATCTCCAGAATTGATGCTCTTGTGATGCCCTTTCATCATTTATGTTGGCTCTCTGTATGTAATTGGGTTTTGATTTTTGTTGGGTCATCCTTCCCTCCAGCTTGTTCACTGTGGGTCACTCCCCACACAATGTCTTGTATGCTGGTTTACAGGTGCTGCCAGAAGAAAACCGTGAAGCTCAGGAAAGAAACCCACATGCTCAAAAATAGCTCTCACCTACAATCTCACTCTGAACAGCAAATGAACCAGTGTTAATAATGGCGGAAAGAGATTAAGACTATTATAAGAAAAGAGAGTGAATATGAGATGACCTACTGAAAGAATAATGATTTTGAGAGAGTAGAATGAGGAGCACTAATAAGAATAGGGAATCAAAGCAATGTGAAGAGAAAAAGTGAAATTTACATCATAAATAAAAAAGCAAATGAAGAAGGTGGAATGGAGTAAGAGGATGGAAGTATATATTATTAGGTTATACAGGGATTAGAATAAAATAAAAGAGAGAGGTAAAGGAAAAGTAAATAAATAATTTCAAAAATGGAACCAAATTGGAAAGACTGCAGCATTATTAACAACAAATGAGCCAAAATTAGTACAGGCTTGATGGGATTAAGAGTGAAAAAAGAAAGAAAACCTGAAAACATGTCTAGAGGAAAGGGAAGTGATTTTTAGGTGATAGAGGGAGAGGGAACACTAAGCATTAGGAATGAAAACCAGGGTAAGACAGGGGAAATTTAAAATTTGAGACCAAAAAAAGAGTAGGAGAGAAGACCAGTAAAATTTGAGATTTGAAATACAAAATTAGTGAAGATCTAGGGGTTAAATTGAAAAAATGCAACATCTACTACCCTATTGACAACCAATGAGCAATGATTGCTAAAGGTGAAGAGAGGATGCTGTTACATTTTCTCCTTTAATCTTCATAAGTACTCTGTGAAGTCCAGTTATTATACTTATTGTTCAAATGAGGAAATTAAGCTCAAAAATAAGGCTTTTGGAAGTTGGGGGTCACCCAGCTACCAAATGGCAGATCCAGGATTTGAATACTGGGCCTGCTTGATTCCAAAGTCTACCCTCCTATTAGCAAGGAAATTGAAGGGGAAACATTTTTTCTAGCAATTCTCTAGAAACTTTTCCCAGAAAACATTTCATTAATGTTTTTGAAATGGTTACTAAGGCAACTTCACCTTTAGACAGATCTCTCTTTCTAGTCTCCCAATGCAGGTCTGAAGGTATTGAGAGATCAGCTCCTTCAGGAATCTCACAGCTTCCAACTGACCACTTGACTCCACTTCTTATCCTTCCTGCCTTTCCCTATCTTTACGCTCTGACTTTTTGCAATAATACTATGTACGTGTTGATTCCACGGCAGTCTTTTTTTTCTTCTGTCTGATATATATATATATATATATATATTTTTTTTTAAGATTTTATTTATTTATTTTTAGAGAGGGAAGGGAGGGAGATAGAGATAGAGGTAGAGAGATAGAGAGAAACATCAATGTGCGGTTGCTGGGGGTTATGGCCTGCAACCCAGGAATGTACCCTGGCTGGGAATCGAACCTGGGACACTTTGGTTCCCAGCCCGCGCTCAATCCACTGAGCTACGCCAGCCAGGGCTGATATATTTTTTTATTATTCTTCTGGAAAGAAAGTTTTTCCCAATTGTATAGCAATATATGTCTATTGTACACATTTGGGGAAAACAACTCATCTATTTCCTTTTAATCATTTTATCAATGTTTAATGTTTTAGTTTGTTTTTATAAATATATTTGAGAAGTTGGACCATAACTTAGTTGAGATAATGAATGTAATTTTGTGGGGAATGAATGAGTTTAGTTACTCAGCAGTCACATTTAAAGGATGTACTATGAAGACATCACTCAGGAATGAATGTAATATAGGAGTCACTTGTTCTCAAAAAAAATTTTTTTTCACGAAGGCAAGAGGAAAAAGTGGGGCAGATATTATTAAGTGAAAGAACCTGACTTCTGCTTTGCCTTCAGAGATGTCATCATGGTTGGCTTCCAGCACCAACAGACAGAAGCCTTGGTCCCCCTGCACTTACTGTATGCATACTCCCTGGGGATATTAACTTTTAGATGCAAATTTAAATTTTCAAATATGCATCATTAAAATTTACAGGAAATGTGCCCCACTGTATTTTCCCCTTGACATTTTCCCCTCTTCTTTACAAAAGCATCACATTTTTAATGGCTACATTAGATTAGCAGATATCTAATCATTCCCCATTTATTGAGCATTCAGATTGTTCCCAAACTGTTCATGTGGTAAATGATGAAGCTTTGTCTCCAGGCATCACTGTCAAATCTTTGATTAAAGAAATCTTCATCTCCCAAGTGAGAGGCAGCAGTGAGATCATGACCCTGTAGGGGTTACAAACATGAATGCAAGAGCCAGACAGCCCACAGGGTGACCTTGGACAAGCAACATAACCTGTCTGTGCCTCAGTCTCCTTATCTGTAAGCTTGGGGGAAATGACAGCACCTACCTCACTGTCACTTCATAAGTGTAAAGGGCTCAATAAGTACCACAGAAGTATTTGCTCTTATTTTTTACCCAGGATCCTAGCAACTAGGTGCTTATTGTATTAAAAAATTATTTTAAGGCCTTGAGATTGTGAACCAGTCCCCTATATGTAACTCAGGACCCAGCACTGTTTTGGATCTGTAGCTGTGTGATAAATAAACATTTACTGAAGCAACCTCTCTCTGGCGTGTTAGCATCTCATGGTTCTTACAACTCCCTATTTATTTTTCTACTGCCCCCTAGAATGTGAGTTCCCTGAGGTCAAAGACAATGCTAATAACAAAAACTAATAACAGCTACTGTTTATTGAGTACTTAGCTCTGGATCAGGCTCATTGCTGAGCACTTGGCATGCTTTGTCTCATTTGCTCCCCCTGTACCCTTAGGACACCACCATGCTCAGACCTGAGCCCTCAGGAAACAGACATTGAGTGACAGCTGAATAATACAGAGTTCTGTCCCAAACTTGTCACATCAGAACAATCATTCAAAACATGGGAGTGAAAGGATTACTGGATGCTGATCCTCAGTCTTCTTGCCTGGAGATTCTGATTTAAAGGTCTGGGTGGGGGCCCAGGAATCTGTATTTTGTCCCCAGTGATCCTTTATGCTAAAGCCACATCTAGGCAATACCAAATGAATGGTGGCAGCTGAATTATCTCCCCATATCTCACACCTTAGGCAGCTGCTGTAACTGTCTGGAGCTCTCCACTCCATCACTGACTGGAACAGTAGAGGATAAGGGTAACCAAAAAGGAGTCTTATTAGTATGCAGGGCCTTTCACATCACATTGCCTTTTACTGAGACTGAAGGGATGGTACATCTTTCCAGGATTTTTCACTGTCCAGCCCGCCAAGGGACACCAGGACACACAGGGGCAGGAGGCTATTGCCTAGTGGTGTTGGAAGCCAACCACAGTGATGTATCTAAGCTAAAAGTGGAGACTGGGTTCTTTCTTTCTGTTTTGGCCGGGGGGATCACCCATGCTTTTTTATTTATTATATGACAAGTGTTCTCCATTAGCCCAATGAGAGAATGTTGTCTGGATGAAGTTAGAAAACTATTTACAGCCCACATGACAAATGAGCCACGAGTGTGGAACTTGAGCTTTTTCATTAAGTCATCCTGCCTGCTGCCTCCTCCCCTGTTCCCTCCTTTTATAGAACACCTACCTGTGCAGGACTCTGTTCTTCCAGGACCAGGAGGAAAACCACTGAGAGACTTCATCATTTTTCTAAATTTTTAGCAAAGTAATCCCTGCACATGATTCCTAGGGTTGGAAAGATATGTAGGGTAGAACAGAAGGACAGAATGAGCATCATCTTTGTGTGGCCTCTTCTATGACAATCACTTTGAACTCTTAGCTGTATCTCTGTGTGGTCACTTCTGTATATCTGAAAGATAGCATTATCTACTGATTTCTTCCTGTGACAGACAAGGATTAAGTAGCTCACTTACATCCATCCTCACCCTCCCCCAAAGCAGTTAAATTGTTCTTTTTCACTCCTTTATTGGTTGACTTTGTAATTTCTAGTATACTACCATATTTACTTTTTAAATCTTTTGGGGGGGAGCTTTTAAATATACATACAATAGTGACTATGAAACATATAGCTATAAAGCCCTCACATGACCATCATTCTAGCTAGGGATTAGAGTGCTGTCATCACTTTTAAAGCTGCCCTCTCCCCCTTGAAGTCTCTTACCCTAACTTTGTTGATAATGGTTCTTTGCTTTTCTTTAGAGTTCTTTTCTTCTTTAGGTGCATCCCTCACAGATTGGATCTGCTACAAATAGAACCACACAGTAGGTACCATTCTGTGCTTTGTATTGTTCCTTTCACCTTGGTAAACTAATGTAAACTGACATGTATCACTGTGGTTCATTCACATCCACTGCTGTGTGCACACTGTTCAAGTAGAACAAGATTTATTTACCCAGTTAGCCGTTGATGAACCATTTGTTTTCCATTTTCTGCCTTCATGAACATCCTAATTCACATTTCCCAATATATGTGTGCACAGGTTTCTCCGGGGGACAGATTACAAGAGTAGAATCTTCATTGCAGGGAGCACGCATACTTGGTTTCACTTGATAGTGGCAGTTTTCCAGCATGGTTGACCAATGTATAGTCCTTAACCTCAGAGATTCTAACTTGATTAGCTAGGGTGGGACGGGGCATTGGGAGGGTTCAAAGCCTCCCAGGTGAGTACATCATCAGGTTCCACATCCATCCTTATTTCCAATCCATCAACTCTAAATAGTATCTTGATTCTACAGTTTGAAAGAGAGTCCCTAGTTCTCCTTTCTATTCTCCTTCCTCAAGATTTTTGTGTAGTGATCTGAAAGAGATAAGGGCTCTTCCAAGGCAGGGTCAGAGTATAGGGGTTGGTAAGAGAAGTTATCAAGATATGGACAGGAATTGGTTAAAATACTAGGAGAAAGACATTCACGTGAATTCTTCCTTCAGGTAGAGTTGAGGAACTATAAAACCCAAGAGCAGAAAATTTCTCCCAGAAACCAATCCTTCCTTCCCTCCACACTAGTTGTCTTGAATGTCTGTATGCTGATTGTAGTCCAGAGAGTCATTCAAATGGCTTCAATTTTCAAACACTGATATTACTCTCGACTGCTCTGAGTCTTTTTTAAAAAGTGTTTATTTATTTATTTTTAGAGAGAGGGAAAGGGGGGAGAGAAAGAGAGAGAGAGAAACATCAATGTGTGGTTGCCTCTTGTATGCCCCCTACTTGGGGACATGCCCTGAAACCCAAGCATATGCCCTGACTAGGAATCGAACCATGATCCTTTGGTTCACAGGCCCATGCTCAATCCACTGAGCTACACCAGCCAGGGTCTCTGAGTCTTTAGGGTCATATTTTTTTAAAGGGACTCCAACCAAGGCTTGGATTTCTCAACCCTGGCTGAAGTTAGCAACACATGGGAGATTTGAATAAATACTGATGCCCAGGGCCCCAGACCCATTACATTAGAATGTTGTGGGTAAGAACCAGGCACCATTAGGCTTCAGAAGTTGCCCAGGTGATTGTTAAATGCAGCCACAAGGTAGAGAACTAGTAGTCAGAAATCTCAAACTTTAACTAGCACCCATGTCAGAATCACCTGGAATGTTTGTTAAACTCATAGCTGGGCTCCACTGGCAGCTTCTGATTCTGTGAGTCTTGGACAGGGCCTCTGGATTTGCATTTCTAAAAGGTTCCCAGTGATGCATAAATTACTGCTTCCCTCAACCCCAGCTAGAAAACCACCTTGCACCCGTGGTGACCCTGCACACTGCTGGGTGGGACCAGAGCAGCTGTGCTGAGCTGCTGTATCCAGTCGTGTGTGCCTCTTCCCAGCTCTGTATTACATTGTTAGGTTAGTGGCTGGAAATTGGCAAATCAGGACTCTGCCACCCTCAATTAGTTGCTAAGTATTCACAGCACATCAAATGACATCATGATCAACCAGGATTTGGGAGGGCACCAATTGTGGTGCGATGCATCTGGTCTAGAAGAATCATTAACTGTCATAATCAATAGGGTCTTCATTGTGATTACCCATATATGTGGCACAAAAAAGTATATACATTGAAATTTTTTTTTAGTATTCCTATGACCACAGGCTCCAAGTATTAAAAGTATTTTTCTGGTTTGAGTTATTAATGCAATTATTGGTAGCTAAATAAGTACATTATAAATTTTGAGAATTTATTAAACAGAGGAGACTCTGGGGGATGCCAGTTCAAATTTCTTATTTGGCACCTTGGGAATTTTTAAACACTGGGCACTGCCAGAATGAGGAGTTAGGGAAGGGGACAACTACAAACCCTGAAATTACAGGTGCACGTATGGATGCTGAAGATTTGGAAATTGACTTTATTTGAATAACCATGTCCAAGAACCCAGGGGCAGTCTGTGTAGCCCGATTTTGAAACTGCTGGCATAGACTGTGGTGCTAAAATCCTTCAGCCCACTTCCATCAGGAAGTAGCCACACTGCATGTGACATCCACATCTCACTCTGGGCTTGGATCTGGCCAGTGTGCCCTTAGTCACTGGGAGGTCAGGATCAGGACCAGGAGACCAGGTTTGGCTGAAACCTTTGCTCTACATGGTAGAAACCATATTCTTTCTGCTCAAACCTTGCTCTCCACAAAAACAAAAACAAAAACAAAAACAAAACAAAACAAAAAAACAGAGCCATGACCTTGCTTAGAATAACCCTTCAGGCACTAACATCTGGGCAGACACCTGGACACTAGAAGCAAAAACATTAAAGAAAAGAGGGTCTTTCTAAAGAAACTTCCTCCCACCCTGGAGGCTGGGTTTCCATATTGTGGGGGGAGAGGCTATTACCTTTTGGGACAATTTTCCTTACAAATTGTGCCATGCTGTGTTTAGTTAATTTTACTGTTTGGCTGACTCAGAAAATCACCAGAATCAATTTCTTATCCAGACCATCAAAGGCTAGAAAAAGTTCTCTTCTGACCTTGTATTGACCCCAGTGCTATCCTGAGTTTTTAATTTTGGGTGGGTTGGAGGAACAGGGTGAGTGGTGACAGGAGTTTTCTTCAGTTCTGCCTACCTGCAAAACACACTCTGACCTTCTTCCGAACCAAACTAAGAATGGCCATGAACATTATGAGAAGAGTTTGAAAACTCCAGGTGTTGCCCTTGTAGCACAGAGGCCCTATGTCCTTCTCTAAAGGTTCATGGGGCCATGACCATAGTAGTTTGGTGGGTTTTGGTACAACTGGCCTTCACATATCAAAGTGCTTGATTTCCAAATGACAAGCCTATCTAGGTAAGTAAATCAATCCTAACTTTCTTTTTTGTTTCTTTGCAGTAAAATACAAAATGGAGGAAGAGGAAGAGGAGAGTGTACTTGCAACTCCAGCACCTTAACCACCACTGTTGGTATCTTCCCTTTTGAGCACCAATGACCCCATTCAAGGAGAAAGCCAAAATTCTGCTTCCTTTATTGTTAGTTTTTTAATGACTAGATTTGGTACATGTGAATACAGAATCTTCCCCACATAAGACAGTATTTATTGCGCACATCTTTAGTACAAGTAGTTCTTACTTTACTGGTAAGAATACACTAGTTTTAACTTTCTGCCTTATCCCTAAATTTTAATTTTTCATCCATATATTGCTCCGGTGCTTCAGGAGTTTTCTTCTATACCAACGTCCATGAAAATGAACCATAAACTCTAGTTCCAGCGATAAAGTGTCCTAGTTACTAGTTTCCCACTTTTAGTCACCTTTGTGAAGAGCTAAATTTAAATTTAAGCCCCAAAACCTCTGAAGTTTATCTGGTGCATACTCTTCATAAAAAAGATTATCGCTTGTGATCATTTCAAAAGGCAACTGGCCCTTAACTTTTACAATTCACCCACCAAGATGTAACACTTAAACCTGGACAACAATAACAAAGGATTTTTGTTGTGTAGGCTCCAAAATATAGGAAGGTCCTCGTTTTATGGGCAAGTTGAATTATTACCATCATTTGTTCTGTGGTTTGCTGTTAACCAGGATTTTCCCATTCAAAGAACCACAGCCTTAGTCTCTGGGCAGATCCAAAAGCCTAGTGGTTGTATTGGGTTGTTTTGACAAGCTACCACACATCTTAAGGAAATAGTGAAGCCTTTAGTTTTGTGTTAAGAACATCATTTTGAAAATAAAATCCATGTGCTCATGCTTTAAAGCCTTTTTAATTTGTAATATTTATATACAATCATGTATAGTACGCATTGATTGTCTTGAAATTTCTTTAATGATTTTTTCTTATAAGTCAACCAGGGGAGGGTGAAGGTACATTATAAAACACATTAATACATTTAATAAATACATATAACCTATCAAAAATGAGCCATAGCTCTTTATGAATTCATAAAAGCACCTGTTGAGAACTCCTATAAACTGGTATAATCATTGCATGATTGGATTATAAAAGCCACAATGCTCCCTTTCAGATTGGGGTTCAGCTCAGCATTGGCCAACCTAGAAGACCATCCTACATCTATGTGTGTTCATTGGGCTCTGATGGAAACTGTGCTACAAGCACTGGATCCCAGCTTTCAACACAGAATGCAAAACCCTGGAGTCCCAGTTTGTCAGTCATTTCTCCAAGCCAATTCCTTCACCAGCTCCTCCATCTCCAGTGGAGAAATCCAGCCCACAATGACCATTTTCTATTAAAAGGGAGACAAGAGTGGCTGTTACAGTCCCAAGGTAACTTTAATAATTGCACATGGAAAGATTTGTGCTTATAATTAGGTATTTTTATCACAGATGCTCCCCTTTCAGGTCATCTTACCCAACAAGTCTCCTTTACATAAACAGATCCTAAACAAAAGATGCCATTTAATTTTGCATTTACACTTTGTTCCACGGAAGAAATTGGCTGCCACAGTCTCTTGGCCATGATGTCTCTTTGTACCCTGCAGGTATAATCATTAAAAAATAACAGTTCTCTGCACTCTCCCCTTATTCCCCATCTCTGCCCCCATTGTTGAGGACATTCAGCCTACTCTCGATCTTAGGGCCAAAATAAAACAAAACCCAGAGCACAATAACATAGCAGAAGTTTAAAAGAAAAGAAAAAAGATCTCATTAGAGAAGGTTCTCCATGGCTCAAAACTGGTTCCATTTTTATGGTGGTAAAACACTACATTACACTCAGTGATTTATGCTGAGCTATCTTACATGCCTGGACCACCAAAAACTTAGAAAATACCTATGTGAGTTACTCCCTTCTGCAAGGGGCTCCTGCAGAATGAGTCACAGATGGGATCAGGAAGCTCTGAATGACTCCAGGATTCGGGGGTGAGCGACCATTTCCTGGCACAAGAATGTGCAATGCAGTTGGTTTTCACAGACCTGGACCCAGGTGTTCAAAGAATTATGTATTTTGACAATTCTTGGTGTGCATGCAACCACCTCCACTCCCACCCCAAGTTCTCAGTCCACCCAATGATGATCCTCTCACAAATGACTGGAGTCTGATTCTATAGAAGCAAGCACATGCTTTAGGCAGGGGAGGCAGTTTCCAGAGATAAGGGCTGGGGGCATTCTATTTCCATGCTTTCCTTTCCCATGTGTGGTGATGAGAAATGCACTAGCAGGACAGAAACCCCAAAGGAGTGCCTCTCACAGGGGATGGTCGGATTGGTCTTGTTTACCCCAGTGGTCTGAAAGGATGGGAGGAGGGAAAGCAAGGACAGGACACAGAAGAGACTAGGTCCTCAAGAATAATCAGAAGGTTTATTAAAACAGCTCAGACACATTGGCTTATGCAGAGGTCAGTTTGCCCTCACCAAACGCTAAACTTTTTCATTTTCTTTAAAAGGTTAAAGGCTTATGGGTTGTTTTATAGAAAAAAAAGTAATATTAGAATGTAGGCAAAAGGATCTAACCTCACATAGACATTCCATGCTTTCAAGTTAAGACTTTGCTTTGAATCATTAGTGATTATGCTGGCCAAACAGTGCAGAAAATATGGTGCTTTGAATGGCCAAGTAGTTTGAAATGCCAAAGAACCAAGGAATGACTTGTTAAGAACAAATGGAAGCCATGACAGAAACAATGAGCTTGAAGAGTCAAACCATTTTCATGGAACTTCCAGAACACCAAGTTAAAATGTACACCACTCCTTCCAAAAGCAGCAAGAAAGCCCCAGATGGTCCACTCCACCCTGGAACTTTCACTACATCAATGTAAAAGCCCAAGAACTCACTGCACATTAGGAGCAGGGTCATCATCCCAGAGGCCACCCCTGGAATACCGTGCCATGTGACACTATCTGAGAAAATGTGCTATGGTGCCTGCCTTCCAGTCTGCCAACCCAGGAGTTTTAAGCTGGTGACCTCATTTAAGCCTTTGAAATGAATGGGGATAAAACTGGGAGAGGGCTTGGAAGAGCACTGGTAAGGGCCTTAAGAGGGAGAAATGATCAAAGGAAAAAGACACTGCTGCCTCAAGCCAGAGTGTTGCTTAGTAACATGAGGGAGGGAAGTGTCTTGCTTTGGTCCAGAGGGGTCACCAGTTTCTAAATGTGAAGGACACCAACTCACAGGCAACATCTCCTCTTTGGCACATGATAGTGTACCTCCACCACTATTGGTTGTAAGGCTTGCCCCATGATTTGATTAGGCCTCTCCTTGGAATCATACTCACAACCTCCTGAACTGCTCCTGACACCCCCTGAAATGTGCAGGATGGTGGGAAAACCCCCATTGGTCTTCCTCAATGAAACCTCCAAGAGGCCACCAGGGGTTGAGGAAGGGTGATGCTGGCACACTGGCTGTGAACTTGGTTCTATTCTACCCTCCAAGGATGAAACAGTCTTCTTGGCCATATATTTGAGTGAGCCTAATACTATTTGCAATTAGCTTTGCTTTAGTTTGTAGGGATTGAGGTTGGTTGGGTATTGGGGTGGGGGGCAGGCAGGGAGGACAGTCGGTGTTAGCTTTTCAGTTCAGCAGTGTTCACATTTACACAAAATCACCTTGTCTAGGATTTCCAAATCTGACTGCAAGGCAGCCTTATTCGGCTACAATTACTGATTTTTCCCTCAAGAAAGACATATCCAGGGAATAAAATTGGTAAGAGTTCTCTGGAACTTTGTCTTTTACCAGAAGTGTCTTCCAGTGTAACTTGGTGGAGCAGTTGGGATCTGGAAACAAGGATAACACTCTAAGAACTCTGTGCTGTACAAAGTCAGTATCAGAACCAACACGTTAACAATGTGCCAAAGATCAGTACCTGGCTATTTCAGGGACTAGAGTTCCCAAGAGAAGCAGCAGCCACTATGTATTATGTCACGACATTCTTAGTTAGAAACCCACTTTACTTTCTAAGTTCAGGGTGTTTTCATGTCTTCAAGGTATCAGGAGGGCTTAAGAGTGACTAATGGGGCCACTTTCTAACCATAATTATAACACAGGTGGGTAAATGCCTTGAGTTAGGCCTATCTTGGCACTCAATGATGAATCAGTCCAATGGATTGCAGGGGAGCTTCAGAATGCAAATTTGTGAGTATTTTTGCCTTTGAATCCGTTCTATACCCATGGAAATCAATGCCTAACACAGAATTCACAAGGCTAGGAAAACCCAAGTTCCCTCTAGAGATCATAGACTGTTTCTGGCTTACATCAAAAATGAAAGAAGCTCAGGCAGAGTAATGGGCATATAACAGAAAAAATGGAAATCCAATTTACACGTGTAAACTGGTCCATGCATTGTCAGAAAGTAGCACACAGCAATGGTTAGAAATTAAATGTGGGGATAAGAGTGCATCTTTGGATTGCTGGAGAAGCAAATTGATGTCATTCTCACAGGCAAAACACAAACAGTGACAATTCTGCTGATGTCTGTTTGGCGTCAGCTAGTAAACCTGCTTTTGTGCACATGGGAGACAAATGACAATTATTTCAATTTCTCAAGACAATTCTTAGGGAGTGGGAGCGGGGCAACCTGGTACCCAGCTGGGGCACAGAGATAGAGGGAGGACTAAAAGGGGGCCCTAAACTAGGTTGGATGCCAGCAAATCGGCCAGAGATTCATAATTCTGAGCTTTTCCTGAAAGTCACCTCCCAGGCAGAGTGGAGGATACTGTCTATAATGAAGCCAGAGAATTCACTGGGTAAAAGAGCCCAAAAGTGCTGACCCTTCCAAATGAATCTACAGGTCATACACTAAGTACAGGTGGATCTTCCATGCATGGAGAAAGGTGTAAAAGAAAAGTGGAAGCCTTGCATGCATTCTAGCTACAAGGTGTCTACTTAAGCCACTGTCTCTGCAGGCCTGTCAACAGCCTCTGCAGAGCAGTGTGTCCCTGTTGAAGCTGCTCCCTACCCACACACACTGACCTTTCATAGGCTTTCTGACAAAACATCACTGCTTAATACTTACAGTCCCTCCATTGAGCACAACCGCCATCTCAGTTGGCTGATACACATTGCTTCTAAACGGAGCACTGGGTCTGTTTCCTAAACTGCCATTGCGAAATCCTGCTGTCCGGAGAGCTGAGGGAGGGAGGGAAAAGCAACACACACACACACACAAAAAGACAACTTTGTTTTCTTCCCCTGTATCAATACCATGCTCTGGGCACACATTTCCCCCTCTCTCCTCCCCTATGTCACAAGCCTGATTCCAAACAAAAGTAACAAAGGGACTTTGTTCTCTGCCTCTCTTGGAGCCTACCCCATCTCAGTGGAGTTGGGAAGTCTGTAGAATCCAGGCTGCAGCCTGCTGGAGGTGGAGAGGGCTGGGCCTCTGCTCCTCTCTCCCCAGCTCCTGCAGGCCACAGGTAACAAAGAAGGAAGCACCTCTGCATTCCCCAGAAGCTCTCCTCTGACAAAAGACCTCCTCACTACAGGATACCATTCATGTCAAGTTCAACATCACACCGTTCAATGCTGTTCACTATTTCTGGATACACACAGACATAGGAAAGAACATGGACATCAAAGTACACTTCATGGGAAAGTGATGTGGAAGTACTCCAACCAGTAGGGTTCTTTCTGAATAGAAAAAAAAGGGAGGTCTGAAACAAAGCGAGAAAAACATACAGGCACCTTTTACCTCTGAAAGGTAGGTAAACTGGGTTTCATTTGTTGTGTACTTTATTTATAGGTCCCCCTTTTTATACTTTCCTCTTTTTTTTTTAAGATAAACCTAATTACACCAAAAGACATGACGAAAACTTAAATGCATGTGGCTAAGTGAAAGAAGCAAGTCTGTAAAACCTACATACCATATGATTCCCATTATAATATTCTGGAAAAGGCAAAACTAGAGAGACAGTAAATGATTAATGATTGCTAGGGGTTGAGGGGTGGTGATGAATTGGTGTAATGCAGGGCAATTTTAAACAGTGAAACTATTCTGCATAACTATAATGGTAGATACATGATATTATGCATTTGTCCAAACCCACAGAACTGTGCAGAGTGCTCTATAAAATGTACGTTAGGGGCTTTGGTTGATAATGATGCATCAATATTGATTCACTAACTGCAACACTAATGTAACAAATACAAGTTGTTAATAACAGAAAAACCATGGGAGGGGCTTGTGACAACTCCCTATACTCAATTTTTCTATAAACCTAAAACTGCTCTTTAAAAAAGTCTATTAAAAATAGTGGAGAAAGTACTATTTAAAAATCAAGAAAAAAGTCCATCTCAATTATGCAATGGCATCTTCATTATCTTCGTTTTCACTGAAGGCACTAATCTTGCTTTTAAGAAAAGCCTCTCTTAAAAGTCTTCCCTAAAGGAAGTCATCTTTCTGACTAAAAAGTAGCAAGAGAGCTTGGGATTTTCACAAATTCCTTGGAGCAGGGATCAAAATCACCTTGCTAATATAGTTAACCTTCACAGATTGCCAAACAGGACCCAGGCACTGAGAGAATATGTATATATATTATATATATATTATATTATATATAATATGCATATGAATATATAATATATATAATAGGCATATGTATGCATGCATACATATGCATATTAACATACATATTAACATTTCATTTTCATAGCACAATAGGTACTTTTATTATATCTACTTTACCTGGGGCACAGAGAGATTAATTTGCCCAAGGTCACACAGCTGCTAAGTGGCAGAACCAGCATTTGAGCTCAAGCAGACAATCTATATTCATAAATATCACACTATAGTGACTCCAAATACCATGTTTTTAACCACCATACTCAGTTAATTAGAAGCAACTCGAATTTAAGTGGCTTAGGGACAGCTCAGCCCAGACTGGACCACAGAAACTGTGGCTGGGAAGGGAATACATATTCTCAACAGGGGTGTCCAAGCTTTTGGTGTCTCTGGACCACACTGGAAGAAGAAGAGTTGTCTTGGACCACACATTAAATACATTGTGACACATAATCACACATACACACAAAAATCTCATAAGGTTTTTTGTGTTGGGCTGCATTCATAGCCATGCTGGGCCACATGCAGCCCACAAGCTGTAGGTTGGACACCCCTGTGTAAGACATACTTATGAAAACCCTTTTGCTTTAGCATCTCCAAACCTTCAACAGCCCCTTAAGTATGTGCTCAGCAAGGAGATACCCTTCCTGGAAGGTGGAGAAGGGGGTGCTGGGACACAGTAGGGGACAGAGGAGACCATCCATGGACTCTTACAAGTCTCAATTCCTATCCTAGACCTGCTTGAAGAGAGGGAAGACCAAACAGCACAGCTTTCCTTACAGTGCAGAGACCCAGCCAGCTGTAGTTGGGAGAATCTGGCTCCAACAGATTCTCAACTCTACTGTCCAGCTGTGGGGTGTCTTGGCCAGAGAATGAGCCTCTATAGTGGCTATTTGTACTTCTCCTCTGGTAGAGTGTGAATATCCCTTCCACACTCTAGCTCCCTGAGTGTTGGCTACAGTTGCCTTCTCCCCACCCCACCCCCACCCCCAGGTGTGCATGTGATTTAGACCTAGCCAATCAGGACATCAAATCTTCCCAGCCATGCTAATTGGTTCAGGGAAGGGCCATCAGGTCAATCAGAGTTAACTCTGGGACTTTTGCTGAAACATTCTAGGAAATGTTCTGTGCAGCCTAGAGCTGTGGGCTGCCAGGATGCTAACAGAATTAAGAAGATGGAGAAAGACCAAATTTTGTCATCTTGAGCTTCCTGGATATAACCATTCCTGAAGCTTGATACCTAGTATTGTTGTTGCTGTTGTTTTGCTTTGCTTAAGCTGATTTAAATCAGATTTCCATTACTTGCAACTTCAAGAATTCCAGCTAACAGCCATTTTGACCCGGGGCCACTTGGAAAGGCATGCAGGGCTCACCCATGAGGGCTCCTGTAGGAATCAAAGATCATAGGTTGCATGCCAGCCTTCCCCTGTCTAGAATCTACAAGTGAGGCTAAATTGGCCCTGGCCCCAAAGCCAACTCAGGGCCTTCCACTGGGAAGCTAAGGGTCAGAGTTTAAATAGTCCTTGGCCCTAATGAGATCTAAGAGCCCAAATCCCCTAACAGAAGAAAGAACTCTTCTTTCCATCTCCTTTGAAAGATGAGCATTTAATGTGCCTTGTTAACACCTTTGAAAATGTGATCTGATGTGTTACATCCTTCAATCTATTTTAATCCGTTTACTCACATACCTCATGCCTTGCTGATTCTTATTAGTAAGCAGCAGGCTGGTGAAGTCATATGTATCAGGGGTCTCACTGAGGGGAAGGGAATAAGGAAGGAAAGACTGCTGGGGCCTGGCTGAGCCATAGGCCAGCCTGGGTAATGGTCTTCCCACCTCTTCAAGAGTCAGGGCAAACTTTCAAGGGAAGAGAGCCTGAAAGTCTGGCTAGTTAAAATGCAAGAAAAACAGGGCCACTGAAGCTCCTGAGCAAGGCCCTTGCTGGGGCCGTTTATTAAAATGTAAGCTGGCTGAGATAAGCACCACAGATGAATAGCTATTCTCACTGTGGCAAGACAGAGTGATCAGGCATTCCCCAGCTAGCAAAGCAAGGGCTTCTAGAACAAGGGCAGTGCCTAGCCAGGATGCCAATTTAGCCTCACTATGAGCTTTCTGAGGGAACTAACTGCTGGAGCCTGCCCTGTTTGGCCCTATGTAAATTTTGGTGGATTACAAATTTGGGATGATGCAAACTAGGGCTATTTAAAAAAGTCTGAGAAGATTCAAGATTGGTGAAGAATTAGAGACAATAAGGCTCTTTATTGATTAAAGGGGGACAGTAAATTAGCCCACCATTCTGAAGGGCTGTCTTGCAGTATATATCATGATTTAAAGGTGCTGAATCTTTGGTTCATCTTTAGGTCCAGTCTAGGACTTTTTTTCCCGTCAAGGAGTTAACTGATCAATGGCACAGAGATGAATGGATTAGAAGGTTGATTGCAACAAACTGATGGTTGCCATATGGGAGCGTGTTGGGTGACTGGGTGAAAAAGGGAAAGGGATTAAGGAGTAGAGATTAGTAGTTATAGAATAGTCATGGGGATGTAATGTACAATGTAGCAAATAGAGTCAATAATATTGTAATAACTATGTATGTTGCCAGGTGAGTACTGGACTTATCATCAGGGGTGATCAATTCATAAATTATATAAATGTCAAACCACTGGATTGTACACCAGAAACTAATATAATATTGAATGTGAACTGCAAATGAAAAATTTTTTAAATGAAAGAAAAAGCTGGAAACAAGTGGAATACTTGCCAGCTGAAGATCAGAAAATTAATTACGGTGCCTAATGGAAAGCTCTGCATCTTGATAAGGACACTGAAGCTCTGCAGTCACTAACCTGGAAAGGCCTCAGCCATGATACTGATTTAAGCAAACACATTGCACACCACCCAGTGGTTTCAACCTGCTTACATTTAGAATCACTTAAAGAGCTTTAAAAATACCTAAACCCAAAGGAGACTTACTCAGAATAAGGAGTCAGGCACTGGTAATTTTTTCAAGCTGCTCAAGTAATTCTTACATGCAGCTAGGTTAAGAATGGCTCTATGGGATTGTCATAGAGCCAGTCCCATGTATGTGGGTGTGTGTGTGTGTGAGAGAGAGAGAGAGAGAGAGTGAGAGGAGATTGTATATGTATGCATTCATGTAGAGATGTCTGGCAAGATGGGAGCAAACAGTCGTCAGTAGCTATCTTTGGGCAAGGGTATTCTGAGCACTTTTTGTTATTCTTGCTGAAACTTCTACAAGGTTATTATTGCTCTTTTGACATCAGGAAGGAATATTAAAGCTATTTTTGTTTTGGAAAAGAGAGGGAAAAGAAAGTACTACAAGACAAGTACTTGGCATTGGTACATATCAGGGTGTGAAACAGGGGTAGAGGCACCTTTGGAAACCCACTACCCTGAGCCAGCCCTGGCACTGCTAGTACCAACCTGAATCCCAGTTCCCTTTGATCTCTGGATTTTATGCGGATTAGACACATTTGATGTATTTTCACAGGAAAGGATGCATGTAACAGGAGCCAGAAAATCAGCTTTCTCCTTCCCTGCTTTGTTGTACACTTACAGTGTTGAGTTGAACAAGTTGCCTCAGTTTCCTGCTCTATAAAATGGGACTGATAACCACCATCTTCTCAATGCACAGAGTCATCCTGATGCATCAGTGAGATTAGGGACACCAATGTGCTTTAAGAAGAGTAATTCTGTGGCAGAGTGGTCAAGCATGTGGGCTCTGGAGCCAGCCCACCTGGTTCACACCTCAGCTCTGCCTTGGTTTCCTATCTGTAACATGGACTTCCTTGGGTTATTAAGGGCATCAAATGAGATTAACCACTGAAATGCACAGAAGGGTACTTGGTCCATAATAAGCATGCAGTAAAGGTTAGCTATCCTTACTTTTGAAGAACTTAATACTTGGATAGTTCTAACATCCCCATTTCACTGCAAGGAAAACAGACCATCAAGTTCTTAACTTTCTGGAGGTAACAAAGAACTGAAAAAGTGACAGACTAATTAGATAGTGAATGGAAAAAAATTACATCCATTTCAGGTAATCCCATTGTCATTGAGTCCCAGGGGAGCCCACAGGGCTCAGACAAAAAGGAACCTGTTCAGGAGGAGCCAAGTAAGAAGTGCCTCCCCTAGGACACCACAAAGTGGCTAAGCTCCTAGCCTCTGCTCCTCATGTCCCCTGAGGGCCCTCTGGGCTCTCAGAGATAATCCCCACACTGACCTCCTAAATCAACCACCTGCATCTGGTGTCAGGCCCCACTTTCAGGAGAACCAAACCAAGATGCACATTCAACATGCCAGGTACCGTGGGAACCACTAGGTATATTACACGCAGCATGTTACTTCTCACTACAGCTCCATGAGGGACATTTTGTCTGTTTTTTTACAGATGAGAAAAACTGGGGCTTAGCAAAGTAAAGTAATTTACTCAAAGCCACATACCTAGGAAGTGGCCAGACACAGTATCTGAACCCAGACATCTGACTTGAGGGCTCAAATTCATATACTCTTGGTGCCAGAGGTAAGGGAGAGGACACAAGCATTGTCCCTCAGCATCTAGCACATGGGCTACAAATGCAAACACTTCCTGGGAGCCAGACAATTAATGTTAACATGTTAGAGTAGTTGGGCCAAGGAAAATAGGGAGTGATGGGGAGTGTAGTAAACAAAAAGTGGATTCCCATTTAAAGGGGCAACTATAATGTGGTGAGGGGTAAGAGGCAGGGCCTTCCAGCCAACTCCAGACAGTTGTTGTCTGGGAATACCTGGGAATGGTGGCCATGCATTGTTAGATCCAACTTTTCAAAAGAAGCCAGAAACTTGGATTTTTATATTAAACCAGTTGGCACTTTATAGGAAAAATTCTAAATAAAAACCAATTTCTGGGCCAGTTTCCACACAGGGGTCAGTGTTTGTGAACTCTGATCTGCCAGTACTGCCCCCTGGGCCACCTAGTACCACTGGAAAGAAGAGAGTCCTTTTAGGATAAAAGGCCTCAGAACCTAACCCAACAGGCAGCCACCACTGTACCTGCATTGTGTTCATCCATGGAGAAGGCTTTGTTCTCCATGTAGGTTCGCGGTAGCTGCACATCCTCATCAAAGGCCGTCTCCTGCATCCTTGGCTGGGACGTGTCAAAGTAGTTAGGGGTGTTTTCCTGCGGGGAGGGCAGGATAGTACAGTGGATTTCAGGAATGGAGTGAAAGATGATGAACACCCAGCCACTGGCCACCAGTGTGATGGCCAAGGTGGGGTCATCCCAGGCATCTGCTTGCTGCAGCTCCGAATTGCCAAAGAGGTACATGGTCATCCAGGCCACCCAGATGAGCACAGAGAAAAAGGCTGTGAGGAGGATGCAGGCTCCATTCTGCTTCCACTTCTTGAACTTGCCGCACAGAGTGAAAAGGGCCAGTCCCAGGGCGCCCACAAGCAGTACCATGTCGTAAATGAGGGCCATAGTGAAGTCCATTGGCTCGTAAGCGCAGGCCGGCTTCGAGTCACGCAGCACAGTCAGTACCAGCCACTCTACGGCAATGATGACTTGAACCAGTGTCAGGCACAGCGCCGCACCCACCAGATGCCAGCCGGAGGGGCTCCTGCCCTGCCGCACTAGGTTCCGAACACGCCAGGCCTGGCTCAGCAGGCAGGAGAAACAGAGTGCAAAGAGAATGCCCCAGAGGAAACGCCGAACTGAGCAGATAGTCTCATTCTCCCGGATGATGAAGGCGAAGGTCAGCCCGAAGAGGCCCAGGGTCCCTAGGAGAAATAAGAAGTGGAGACCCAGAGGGTCCTTCTTCTCCTTATCCTTGATGAATGGTAGCCGCACCAGGAGGATGAGCATCAAAAGCAGTGTGATCAGGGCACCCGCCCCTGCCACCGCCTCTACCACGATGCCCCAGATGGTGTCCAGGTCACACAGTGACACGTACTGAGGGAGGAGGTCCAGTCCACAGCCCCGGGAAGTGCTGGAGTTTTCAGAAGCCCCAGAGGCAATCATGAAGAGCAGGAGGAAGGCAAGCGCTTGGTGGGTTCTCATCTTTCTCTCTGACAGCATGAACATTCCAGAGAACTTGGGGGAAAAAAATCAGTTCATCATAAGACACACTCTCCTCATTTCTCCTCCACCTCATTTCAAACCTGCTAGCCCATATAATGCCTTTGGACACGTAGGAAAAGGCACCATTTGTCTTGGCAGCACTGCCAATCATGGCAGTGGGGATAGGGTGGTAAATGGATTTTGACTCCTATATACACCCTTGGCCAGGCCCAGTAAACAACCATGAATCACTAGTGGATGGAGGAGAGGCTGAGAGGGATACTCATTTTCTCTAAATACCCTTTCATATTCTTTGATTTTGGGGCCATATCTGACATCTTCAAAAATAAGGGAGTAAAATGAAACTTTAAAGAGATAGTCACAGGCCAAGACTGAGCTGGGACAATGGCAAGTATCACCATTTCAATCTCTCAGTGGTAACAGCTAACACTTAGCAAGATTCATTCTAGGCCAGGCACTCAACACATTCAGTCCTTACACTGGTGACAAAAAGCCTTCAGGTTAGGATATTAGCCCAAGGTCACACAACCCAGTCCCTAGAAGATTCCCAGCATTTCAAATGTGGTACTGTGTACCCAAAATGAACTGTCTTCCTGGATTCCATCCTGAGTTTTCACACATTTTATCCCCCTTCCAAAGATTTCCCAAGAATCCACCCTTTTCCTCCATACCAAGTTATCTCTCCTAGGGATGCTGCAGGATGCTCCTTGGCACTCTCTGGCCCCCATGCAAGCTGGAGTCCACACAGCAGTCATGATGACAGCCTTAACCCATGTCTCCTCACCCTACTGGTTCCCTCTGCTTGATGCTCCTGACCCCTACCATGGAATTCTGGTTCTCCCCCTGCTGGTCTTAGCTCTAACATCAAGCACTCAGACTTGGGACAAGATCACACTCCTATTCCTCTTAATCAGAGCCTCTTCTCTATTTCTTAGTCTAATCATCTGTCATCTTTGTCTTGTTTACTTTGTTTCTACTGTCCTTCCCTTCTGTACTCTCTTCCTGTCTTCATGGCTAGCTGTCTGTCTTGCCATTAGCATAAACAGGGTTTCTCAGCCTTGAAACTGTTGACATTTAGCACCTGATCATTTGCTGTGGCAGAGCTGTCCTGGGCACTGTAGGATGTTTAGCAGCCTCACTGGCCTCCATCCACTAGATGTCCAAAACAACACACCTTCCCTAATTGTGACAACCCAAAAGATCTGTAGACACTGCCAAATGTTCTCTGGGGGGGCAGAATCACTAGATAAGCACCACTGGTGTAGACTCAAACACTAGCACAGTGCTGGCACAAAATAGATGCTTAATAAAAACCAAAGTCACCAGGACTCCTTCCTCTACCCACCATCATTGCTCCTTGTTTGTGAAGGGAGCTTCATCTCCAGAAAGCCCTGGCTTGTACAGCTTTGCTCTATTCCCATTTTCTAGACATTTCCATTGAATTCACTGCTTTTATTCCACCCATATGTGAGCCTATAACCAGCCAGTGGGTCCCTAGGGCTTTCCTAAGCAAATGCGGTATTGACCACCATTCTTTGATCCTTTAGAGGATCCTGTGAATAGTTCCAATCCTGCCTTGACCATGAGACCATTGACTGGATTAAATTACTGATGACTTTGACGAGAAGTTTGGTGCTGTAGGGACTGTCACCTTTGCCTATAGATGACAGAAGGCAGGCTAGCAAGGGATGGCACCTGGCAAGAGATGTTCTAATACAAGATCCTGCTCAGGTACATTAGGGGTGAGGAAGCACCCTAGATGTTGGCGATCTGGCCCACCATCCAGCCACTATTTGTGGGCCTGCCACATAGGTCACTGGAGTGCTACCTCAGCTACTTAGGCTTTGTCTATGCACTTCCTGTGTAGTTATTTAATTAACTGACTCACTGAGTCCTTGAAATCAACTTACTTGAAAGAAAACAACACATTGAAATACATATATCTTGAAATGTTAAATTGCTTGTTAATGTAACTCAGGTTGCATATCCCCACTGTCACCCTTTGGAAAAATATTGTCTTAGTAAGAGCTGGTCATCACAAGGTCTTATAAACATGCTGGAAATGAAAATTTAAGAACTGGTTATGACAGAACTAAATGTCATTCTGCCCCCAGACATAGTAGAGGGGCCCTGCACTTGAGTTCCCCCAGACATCTCATCAATGATGAACACAATTAAGAGACTTTTCAATAAGTAACAACAGGACACATACCATGTAGCCTCTCTAGGTCACAAGGCAGCCAGACTCACCACCAATGTGGCTGGGAGGATGAAGAGTAGGAATGTGCTTCTGTAGTCTTGAATCCCAACCTTTTCTCCACATATCCTCTAGGTCAGTTGTTTCCAACCAGGGGTGATTTTGACCCCCAGCAACATTTGGCCATGTCTAGGGACATTTTGGTTTTCAACACTGAAGAAGGGGCTACAACTCATATCTACTAGGTAGAGGACAGCGATGCTGTTAAACCCTACAATGCATGAGATGCACCCCACCCCCACCAACCATAACAAAGAATTGTCTGGCCCTAAATGTCAATAGTTCCAAGGCTACGAAAGTCTGAGGCCACTTGATGCCAGAGTTGATAGGGAAAATGGTAGGTAACCAGAGAGGACTCTCAGCCCCAGGCCTGCATCTCATGTCCTTTCCTTGCAAGAATTTGGCCTTCCTTAGCTGCCTCCATTCTTGACATCTCCTTTCTCCAGGCCTGGCCAAAAATCAGGACTTGGTTTCCCCAAATCCTCTACCTTTCTAATTTGTCTTCCAACCCCACCAAGAAACCAATGGGATGATGAAGAGAGCAAGATAGCAACCAAGCTTCTGAGCTTGAACAGCACACTGGTGGTCCAGGTCTCCCACTCCTGGCTCCCACTCCTTTCTGACATAGTAAATTGATACCCCCTTGATTTCTGCTTTCATTCCAGAGGGTCTCTTTTCAGGACAGTTGTTGTCCAGCACCCATTCCTCCCATTTCTGAAAAGAACTCCAGATTTTCCCTTGGAAAGTCACATTAAGCCCTAGTTCCAAGCACCTGACCCAGGCCTGGCCATTCAGAAAATTTATGCCACCCTTTGGTCACACTGATTGATTCATGGACAGGCACATAGTCTTAAGATATTTGCTAGAATTAACTGGAAAGAAGTCTTCTAAGCTAAAAAGACATAGGCCTGGAACTGGAGAGGACCTATTTATCATCATAGGAAAAGAACCTGTTCCAGAATAAAGATGACCCAAAGGGATCATTTGTACTATGACCAAATGATAGAGTCTTAATATATTAAATGGCTGGATTCAGCTATTCCTGAAGCCAGGTATCCTGGTATTTGCGGTTCTAGTAGCCAATTAACTTCCCTTTTATGGATTAAGCCAGTGTGAGCTGGGTTTGTATTACTTGCCAACAGAGAAGTTCTATTATTCCTTCAACATCATGTGACCCCCTTTTCCCATGAGGTCCTCGGTACACAATATCTAGGCAGTCAGAGACTTTAGTATGGTCCAGCTGTCTCAGGTGAGTCTTTATCACTGCCAAGGATGCCCATAAGGTGACAGCCACCCCACTTACTCTATAGAACAATGTCCAGGATAATCAGGAGGAGGGCTACATATTGCCTCACAGAAATAAGCAGGGTTCAGCTTATTTAGGGTTTCTGGGGTGTTCAGAATTTATCTGCAGTTTTCTATTGTTGTCATAGTGCCAGTGACAATAATCGTTAACTCATCATCCTTAACTATGCTCCAGAAACTCTTTTACACACTTCACATATCAGTGCCTTTATAATCTGCACAAGGACACTATGAAACGAGTACCTTTACTATCTCCATGTTACAGGAAATAAAACAGGGAGATCAGCTGGCTTGTCCAAGTTCACACAGCCAGAAAGCAGTAGAGCCAAGAGACAAACAATTGTACTTTTGTTGCTGAGCTATTACTCCAGATCAGGGTTCTAAAAATCTCACCTGGTGAGCCCTTTCCTGGACAGTCTATCTGAATTAGTTTCTCCTCACCTCCATTAGGCTCTGTGCAAGTATGCTTGATCTTTGTCACATGTGCCACAATTTTCAATTATTTTATTTTACTACTCTGTTCTCCAACCACCACCCCAAGGCCCTTGTGTGTCTTGTTCTGTGTGGATTCCCCAGTGCCTGGCACATGTGCAAGGCTCATGACCCAAATGAATGAATTGCCAGATATGATTTCCAACCCTAACATCACCAACAGAGCAGGTGTTCTCATTCCCATCTTATAGAGAATGGGACTGAGGATCTGAGAGGTTTAAGTCAAAGTTTCACCCTTGGAAAGGTAACAGCAGCAGCATCACCCAGGAACTTGTTAGAATGCTAGGGCACACTGAGGTTAGGGGAGCTTGGACACATGTAGCAGGGATGCCAGGACGCCCACCTAAGATCATACAGGTGGTATCCACTCTCTGGAAACCCCATTCTGCTGCACTGGCCAACTGAGCAGCTCTCCAAGAACTCTGAACAATGCAGATTAGAGGTTTCAAGTCAGCCACCAGGGAAAGTTGATTGGGACAGGATGAATACATAGCAATAAACTTGTGGGATAGAAGCATACAGCTCCTCAAAAGGAGAAATTAATAAATGTGAACAAATGTATAAGACTCGGTTCACATACTAATTACCTTAGCTGTAGCCAGGTTCCCAGAAATGTGACTCATTCAGATGCTCTTACATATACTGCATTTTTTCTCTTTCTTCCTCTCTTTATATCTCTCTTCCTCCTTCCTTCCCTCCCTCCCTTCATCCCTCCCTCCCTGAAGAAGGGCCACACCTACAGCAGGTAGTATCTGAGAGCTGGGACAGCAGAGGCTGGAAAGAGTGTAGGCAAGGGCAGTACTCCCTACATGAAGGCCACACGCAGGGCTGGTTTCCCCAGCCCCTTTCTTCAGCGATGCACCCAGCACTGTGATCTCTGAATGAGACTTTCCAATTTCAAGTCCCACCCTGCCCCTTGGTAGCAACTGATTTAACCTTTTATAACTATGTTTCCTCATCTGTAAATGGGGATGATAGCAGTACCCATGGAATAGGGCTGTTGTGAGAATTAAAAAAATAATTAGAGTTTAGGACAGTAGTTAAATAGGGTAAGCACTTACATAAAGTGTCTGTTAAATAAATAGAAAAGATTGGCAAATGCTCCCTGGTCTGAGGTGTAAACTTTCCTGACTGCTTCTTCAGGAGGGGTGGTTGCCATGGAGATAGAGTTGGAAGTGGGGTTCACCCAGGTGTTTGTCCACCACTGGTTTCCAGCCTCCCCAATGACACACCAAGCAAAGAGGTCCCTGAGGTGATGTGAAGGGAGATATATTTGGTGGAGGTCTGCCTTGGGAATCCTCAAATTCCCCTTGGTGGGAACCTCACTGCAAGGGTGATTTTCCCAAGGGAAACCTGGGGCTGGAGGACCCAAGGCCCAGCCTGGGTGCCCTGAAACTGAGTGTCCAATGAGGAGTCAGAGCCAGGACACTCAGAGACAAGACATGAGCCATTTTCTGGGAACCAACCACCCTACCTTCCTACCCAAGTATGTGAAAGGAGATGCAAGTTCTACAAAACTGCTCTGGAACACATCATTCTGATGAGCCTCACTTTGGCTGCTACCAGTAGGGATCGAAGGAGATCACTCACCCTCTACTGCCGTGTACCCTCCCACTGCTCAGCAAATCAGAAGCATCTCAAACCCACTTTCTCTAAAGATGGGGGAAGGCACTGGAACATGGGAAGGAAAGAAAAAATTAGCAGGTGAGGAGGGGCTCTAGTTCAGTGCCCATAAAATAGCTGGCACAGAATTAACACTCCTAGGAGTCTCTTTGGGTGTGGGAGAGAAACCAAACAGAACTCTGTGACACTGGACATTACTTAACCTCTCTGACCCTGGTATCTTTGCCTGTAAATGAAGATAACCACAGTGCTGCCTTTAAAAGGCTGCTGTGACAAGTACATAAAAAGTATCCAACAAGGTGCCTGGCACACAGGGTAGAGTGTTCCTGCTTATTAAAAAGACAGTCGTGGTTCCCATAGTCATACTGGGAAAATGAATGTAGAGGAGAGGTAGTTTGACCAGAGGCTTACTGGAATTTACAGGTCAAATTGGTACTAGAACCCATTCTCCAAATCCTGACCTCAAGGTATTTCTACTTCACCCTGGCTTGCCCACCCGTGTCTGGAGGCCTAGGAGGAGGCTGTGGAGCCAGCCTCCTCATGCACCCCAGCATTACATTCTGTCCTAGCCCACTCCCCTTAGTGCCACTGGTGCTTTTTCTGCTTGGGCAGGATTAAACTGTTAAAAGGTTTCCTGGCATTATAGAGCCTAATCTTACCTTGTTTTCCAAACAACATTATTTTATAATCTTCATTTCCTAATGCTGCCCAGACCACCAGTCTGTCTGGGGGCCTTTGAGTTTAATAATCCTCAAGAGTCAATAAATAGGGTTGCCCCAACACCAGTTCTTTGCACATGAATATGCAAAGCAGCTCTGATCCAGTAAATAAAAGCAATCATTTAAATGCAAATTGCATCCTTGGCTGCTCAGTAGGGCTTGTTGGTTCCTCTTGGGTTGCAGTTCTGACAAGAAAATATGACTAACTCAGAATCCTTAGGAAGCTTTGTGTGGAAGTGTTTGTGGGGCCCTAGGCTCTGGGTGGGGGCTTCTTAGAGTAGACAAGAACTGCTTAGAAGTGGGGAGTGGATTTTAAAATTGGAGCCAGTCATTGAATACACTCACAGGGCTGATCAGGCACAAAGTTGTCTCCCCACAGGCTGGCAAGCTGGACAAGGACCCTAGGAGGCTCCTGGCACCCTGCTATACCTAGAGGCAGAATGAAAGAGAAGCTGCTTTCTGTGTTCTTGTCAAGGTTAGAGGAGTTTTTAAAAATCAGATAGCACAGCTTCCCACTTAACACCCTGTAAGTGTTCACTGGCCCAAGGAGAATAAAACCTAAACTCCTTCCCATGGGCCAAAAGATGGAAGTCTGGCTGATCCCTACAGTCCAGTCTTGCCTCCCACACACAAGCATCTCCTATGAGCTCCAGCCACAATGGCTTTTGTTCAGTTCTTCTAACTTCATTCCCACCTCCAAGCCTTTGAATTTTCAGTGCTCTCTTCCCAGATCTCCCAGAGGCAGGGTCCCTCATCTTACAGGGTTCCACTAAAATGTCACTCCCTAGAACAGTATTCCCTTATATACACAAACCCTTGTCACTTTCTTTACAGCATTCTGTTTGATTTTCCTGGTGGATCTTATCCTAAATGGAAGTTACGTCTACTACATATTTACTTGTTTACTGTTTGTTTGCCAACCTCCCCAGAGCCCTGAGGGCAGGAGTTTGTTCATATTATATACCGTAGTGTCCCAGACCCAGTTCTGTAGCTGGCGCACTTACTGAAATAACAAATTAATCAATGAAGATTTTGGGCTTCTGTTTCTAACATGACTGCCTGTCTTGCTGTGCCCCAAATGGCAACTCTTCCCGTTTATATTCTTCCCTTCTCAACTAAGCTGACCCCTTTTCAGAATTAAAGCAGGGAACGGCTAAGAAAGGTCCACTTCAGTCTAGAAACAAAACTGGCCCAGAGGAGGGCTTCCAGCCGACAGACACCGATTTGCACCCTATTTACATTCACCTGCATGTGGTTCAACTCAAAGTCTGGATCCTCCAAAATCCCGCAACCCACTGAGGAAACTTCTAAATCAAGGCTCCTTGGCTGAAGTTCTGAGGCTTTTTTGCCAAGTTCTCTCGGATCCTAACTTCTCTAGTCTTTGTGAGGACACTCCATTTCCTCCTGGTCGTGCTCAAGTGCGCCCTACCCCCTCAAACTGGAGCAGTTGGGCAGCCAATGCAGCGTGTGGGCTGGCCCCAAACAGGGATGCTGCTGCCCGCCACACTTCAGAGGCCTTTGTCCGAGCTTCAAGGAGCCGCCCCCTTAGCGAAAGGACAAGGTCTTCGTGTTTGTGTGTTGAAGGGGGGATGGGGGTGGGGGATGGGGTGGCTGGGCCTGGGTGTGACAGAGCAGGGGCTGGGGAATGTACCAAGCTGCACTGGGAAGGTCTGTTCCCCCACTGCTCAGTTGATTAACCAGCTCCCCGCCCCCAGCCAAGGCGGGTGCGGGTGGAAGGGATTCCGAGATTGGAGCCCGCGTACCCCTAGGAGAGGGAACGTAGCACAGGACTAGCCCTTAACCCCAGCCTGGCACGTACAGAAATGCCAACACCACCCCCCCGCCCCCCCCCACCATTGTATGCAGCTGCCCCTCTTTGGTCCTCCAGCCTCAAGTCTCAACTCAGTCTCTTTTCATCTGCAGTGTCGCCGCCTTGTCCCGTAGTGCGAAACCACGGACGGCTGCGAGCTTGGCCCCCAGCCCCTGCAGCAGGTGTGGCAGTTCACCCCCAAAGCCATGTCCTTGTGCCCCCACTTTGTCTGCCAAGTCTGTGGTCAGCCCCTACGGGCTTGCTACGCGGCCTCCGTACCTGCCCGAGACTCCCCTCACATGAAGAGTCACTCCGGCAAGGCTGGACTCCCTTATACTACTCCCAGCTGCCCTTTACTTGTGGTTGCCTGAAGACTCTCCTCAGAGACTTGGATCTCTATCCTCCCACCCCACGCCAAAGGTCCCTAGTCTTCCCGTTCGTCCCAGCCCTGCTCTCTGCGGGCTCCTCTCCCGCCGGAATGTGGTTCCTTGCATCTGGATCCCCATCTTCCCCAAGAGACTAACCCCTTGGGGGAATTAGAAAAGCACAAGAAGCAGACCCCCTAATCCATCCAAGTCCACACGGGAAAAGTTTCTAGAGTACCCGCAGCGCTTTCCACACCATCAGCATAGCTCGCACTCACCGAGACCTCCTTGGTCCGGTAGCGCTGATGTTTCCAATAGCCCTCCGTCGTGTCACATCTCTGCTGCGCTGTGGTGGCCCCCGCCCAGTGCGCACCCGCTCTGGCCTCAAAGCCTGACCCTCCTAACATCTACGGCTCGAAGCGCCCCCTGGCCGGGTGGAGCTGATGCAGCAGCCGTGGCCCCGCCCCTCCCGCAGGTCCCACCCCTGAGACTCAGAGACCGGGTCTTTTCCTCCTGCCTTGCTAACTGCAGTACACTGAACCCGCCACCGATAGCCCTCACCCAGCAGCACAAGCGCCTCAGTCCTTTCCCGGAGGATCCCCTTCATTGTCACAAATTCGGGGACAAGCTCCCTCAGCGTTCTCAGTGCACCATAAATAGTCCAGACAGGTCCCCAGGTCGATGCAGTTACATTAACACATACGGAGGGATAGTCCCGTGAGAGTCCTAGTGCAGAGCATTTACCCGGCCCATTGCACTCTCCAGCGTGGATTACTAAACAGTAACTTCCTCACAGCAGCACCAGATCCAGAACGCAAAGGGACTTCCACAGCGCACTTTACAGTCACCTTTGTGCCGGTATACCACCTTGTGCACCCTAGCCACTTAGCGTCTTCTACGCAGGTCGAAATGCAGCCCTTTTCTGCCATGGTGCACTCCACTCCACCTACCCCAAACTCCAGTGCTCTTGTCACTTTGCTACACTGGGTCAACACCCACATCATATTCACATGCCCACACGTGTGCACCTCTCTCGTGGATCCATAAGCAGGATCCCCAACACCAACGCCTCACACATCACCCACGTCCACACACGTCCACCGCTTTCCGGGGGGCGGGACGCACATACTCCTAGGCCCTGGGGCCACTGGCTTTGCGCTCCATAGAGACTCTGTGCCCAGAGTGTTTGCGCAGAGCCAGGACGCGCAACCATCTAGGGGCAATGGGACAGGTTGGAAGTATCCAGGGCAGTATCGCACCTCGGCAAAGTCCACCTTGGCTCCTAGTCTACCATACAATCCGAGGTGGGCATTGCTCCTACTGGACTTGGGAGGTTTCATTCCACAGGCTGTTCCCACTGGGCTAGTTCCCCAGTCGACCTGTAGGCCAGGTTCTTCAGGTCTCCCCTAAAAAAATCCCAGAACTTCATGACCCTTCCAACTCCAGTTACTCAGGGTGAGACCCCCCTCACCCTATCCCATACAGGCCTTACTGGACAGGACAAGGTGATGATCCCTGCTCCCCACCTCCCTGAAGTTGGGCTGGGGGATGGGGAGGCAGTATGGTGGCAGAATGACACTGCTTTCTGGGATAGTTTCCTGCCTTGATCTTTGGGGACCACGGACCTTTCCTCATTCCTTCCCTCAAGCCTGCCTTCAGCCAAGATGATTTTCTGCTGGTCAGCCCATGTCTGCATCCATGTGAATATTGTTATTTATAAGGAAAAATGAAAGAAAGGGCAGAAAAATAATCCTGTTTTATTTACTGATGTATGCTCTGTGCCTAAAACAGTGCCTTACAAACAGTGGGTGATCATTTAATTTTTTAAAAAGATTTTGTTTATTTATTTTTAGAGACAGGGGAAGGAAAGAGGAGGGAGAGAGAGGGAGAGAAACAGCTATCGGTTTCTTCTTGCACGGGTCCTGACTGGGGACCGAATTTGCAACCCAGCCCTGTGCCCTGACCAGGAGACAAACCAGGAAAGCTGTTACTTTGTGGGATGACTTCCAACCACTTGACCCACACTTGTCAAGGAGCTATCATTAAATGCTTGCAGGCAGATCCTCCTCAGTGTTCCCACCACAGTGTGGAATTGGAAAGTGGATGGGCAGTTCCACCTGCTGGTACCTAATGGAGCTGACGCCGAGATCCTTTTTTTTCCCTTCACGGCAAGTTCAATTTCTAAGCTTTAAATTCCTCATAGGCAAAGGGGAAGTAATTTTAGCAGATTGCATGCCTGTTAGGGCTGTTTTGAAGATGAAACACATAGTACAAGTAAAGTGCTGCATGTAGAGTCCAGCATGTGAAAAGCCCTTAGTATGAGTTGATTAATACTATAGTTGTGCTTATATTCTTTTTCCTGGCTTGTTTCATAGAGGGACCCTGACTGAGATGACCAGTTTAACTTTGGGGGATGTTACTTTTGGATGATGATAATCATCATCATCATCATCATCATCATCATCATCACCTATGTAGTGTTTACTGTGCATCAGGCAGAGCTCTAACTGTTTATTCTTCTTTGAATTATTTAATACTTCCAGAATGTTCTAGGTCACATATTGTACTATTATTCACTCCATGTTACGAATGGAGACACTGAGGACAAGAGGGATTAATTACTGGCCCACAATCATACAGCTGGCAAAGCTAGGGTACAACCAAGGCTGTTTCTCTCATCTACACTAAACTAGTGTCACTTGCTACAAGATTAGATATCATCACAGACAAGCTTCATGTCCCAGGAGAGCTCTTTTGGTCTTCAGCCTGGAGAGAACAGTTCTAGGAGGTGCCAGGAGGTATGTCAGGTCTTAAATGCTCTATGCACTTTGAAAGAATGAAAACTAGAGATTTCCTTTGTTCTATTCATCATCTGAAAATGGAGAAGGCGTTGCCAGTTGCTTCTCACTGACAAGTGTTATGGTATATAACTAGATGTTTGGCTTCTTGTTTAGCTCTGTCTTCCAAGCTGGACTGTATCTCAGTGTACAAAGAACTCTGTAATAACTTTGTGCAATGATTGAAGGGTCCATATTTGTGCTGTCCCATATGGTAGCCACTGGCTGTATGTCACTAATGAGCACTTTATATGTGACTAGTATGACTGTGGAGCTGAACTTTCAGTTATTTTCCTTTAATTAATTTCAATTTAAATAGCCTCATGTGGCATGTGGCTAGTGGCTTCCCCCTTTAAAGCATGTCTTTTAGTATCCAAATGATGCAGACTCCAGCCCTCCGGAGTCTGTGTGTTGTGGATGAGGTAAACAAATTCACACGGACTACTGACTCCTGTGGAGAAAAAGGGACGGCACGGTCACTCTCTCAAGAGGAGAGTGCACTGACCCTTGTCTGGACAGGCTTTTATTGCTTTCCAGTCGCATTACATCAAAGAAGGTTCTCATTATTTCTAGATTTAGTTAAGTGATTACTTATTACAGATAGCAAAAAAAGAGAAAAAAGTTGCAAATGCAAGGGAATGATAAAAATCATCTATTTGTTTACATTTTGTCCTTGGGACATCTTAGCACAGACTTTAGGGAGTTGCTTCAGAGATATACATTAAACATCTACAGTCTTAACTCAGGGTGAGGGAGTTTTAGCAAAAGCAAGTCTCATAGCAGCCTGGGTACAATGCAGGCCTGATTCCCCATGGAAAAGCCGATCTGCACACCTGTGTGCCACCTCGCATTGATAGGTTTCTGGATCAATACTGGGTTACATCTGCCACTGCCATGCTGATCCGTCCCTATATCCAAACCCTTAAGGAGGATCCTAATTTCTCTGCTAAGTGGATCATCTCCCAAATGAATGTGTTGCTCAGAGTTCCAGAGTTGCCAAAGTCCATTTCCATGGATTATCCTGCTTTACCTATGGCACTTCTCAGGTAGGTGTCCATATTTTGCTGTGATGAACTGAGGTTTAAGGAAGGTTGAGTGACTTTTCCAAGGTCTCACAGCTGGTAAACAGCAGAGGCAGGATGCAAACCTCTCCCGCTCATGCCCTTCCTACTTTATCCCACTGCATCATAGCTGAAATTTCTGGAAAAATCAATTTAATTTCATGAAAGAATGAATTTGAATGGTGGGGATGCAGGCAACCGCTAGGATATTTTCAGTACCCATCCAATTGATCAGACTCTGAAGGTGTCACTAATACTTTTCCTGGATGTGTGCCTGATCTTATTGTGGTTCATACATGGACAGGAGGTGGGTCCTGCTCTCAAAGAGCTCCATATAGGAGGCAGACTGTCTTGCTAGAGAGTGAGATATGGATAGCACAGGGCAAGTGGGAGGGCCTCCTACTTAATGGAGTCCTGGAAGCCCTTGCTTGGCAAGGCTGAGGAGGCACTTGAGTTTCTCAGACTCCAACACTTGACTTTCACTCTCAGAGGAAATGGGGACACTTCAGGACAGTGGCATCTCTGGATACGTCCTTGGAGTGAGCAGCCAGGAGTAAGCAAATACAAGATAGACTACTGCTACTGCTATATTATTTTTAAATATATTTTATTGATTATGCTATTAAAGTTGTCCCTTTTTTTCTCCCCTATATACCCCTCCACCCTGCACCCCTTCCACCAACACTCACCCTCCCTTAGTTCACGTCCATAGGTTGTACATATAAGTTCTTTGGCTTCTCCATTTCCTATACTATTCTTAACCTCTCCTGTCTATTTTGTACCTACCATTTATGTTTCTTATTCCCTGTACCTCCCCCCCCCCACATTCTCCCCCATCTACATCCCCACTGATAACCCTTCATGTGATCTCTATTTCTGTGAATCTGTTCCTGTTCTAGTTGTTTGCTTAGTTCATTTTTGTTTTTGTTTTTTCAGGTTCAGTTGTTGATACTGATAAGTTTATTGTCATTTTACTGTTCATATTTTTTGTCTTCTTTTTCAAGTCCCTTTAACATTTCATAGAATAAGGGCTTGGTAATGCTGGACTCCTTTAACTTGACCTTATCTGGGAAGCACTTTATCTACCCTTCCATTTTAAGTGATAGCTTTGCTGAATAGAGTAATCTTGGATGCAGGTACTTGCCTTTCATGACTTCGAATACTTTTTTCCAGCCCCTTCTTCCCTGCAAGGTTTCTTTTGAGAAATCAGCTGATAGCCTTATGAGAACTCCTTTGTAGGTAATGTCTCCTTTTCTCTTGCTACTTTTAAGATCTTCTCTTTATCTTTAATCTTGGGTAATGTGATTATGATGTGCTTTGATGTGTTCCTCTTTGGGTTCAACTTCTTTGGGACACTCTAAGCTTCTTGGACTTCCTGGAAGTCTATTTCCTTTGCCAGACTAGTTCTCCATTATGTTTTCAAATGGTTTTTCAATTTCTTGCTCTTCCTCTTCTTCTGGCACCCCATGATAAAGATGTTGGAATAATTAAAGTTGTCCCAGAGAATTTTTTGAATTCTTGTTTCTTCCTTTTGTTCTGGTTGAATGTTTATTTCTTCCTTCTGCTCCAAACTGTTGATTTGAGTCCTGGTGTCCTTCCATCACTGTTGGTTTCTTGGACATTTTTCTTTATTTCACTTTTCATGGCCTTCAGTTTTTACTCTATTTTGTGACCATACTCAAGCATTTCATGACCATCCTGATTACCAGTGTTTTGAACTCTGCATCTTATATGTTGGCTACCCCTTCATTGCTTAGTCCTATTTTTGGAGCTTTGATCTGTTCTTTCATTTGGGCCATATTTTTTTTTGTCTGTGCAGGCCTGTTATGTAGTAAGAGGCAGAGCCTTAGGTATTTGTCATGGTGGGGCAACCCACATTGCTACATTGTGGCTCTGTATGTGTGGGAGGGGTCCAAGAAGGAACAATGCCACTTGCTCAGCTCTCAGTTAATATTTCAGTCACTTCCTATACTACTCACAAACAAATTGGGTCCTTCTGGTGCTGGTTCCAGGGTAGGTGGTCTTATGTACATTCTAGGACCCTGTGGGTCTCTCCAGCCAACTCTCATATGAGGCTGGGAGTTTCTCCTGCCACCACAACTCCCACAGGTTTTTACGGTCAGAGGTTCTGAAGCTTTCTTTTCCTACACTGGATCCCTGGGTTGCACAGTCTGTCTCACTCTCGAGTTGTTTCTCCCAGTTAATCCACATGCGAATGTGGGACCACCTGCTCTGCCAGTTCCTGCCTTGCCTGCCCCCATCCTCTAGCCCCATGAGTCTTCTCCATCCCTGCTGCCAGTTTCCACTCCTTCTACCAGTCTGGATGAATGTTTCTTCTGTAACTCCTTGGTTGTTGGACTTCCATACAGTTTGATTTTCTGTCAGTTCTACTTATTTTTGGTCTTTAAATTTGTTGTTTTCCTTCTTTTGGTTGTGTGAGGGGTCAAAGTATATCTACCTATGCCTCCATCTTGGCCCAAAGTCCCACTCTATTATTTTGTGCCTGTGACAGACATCACTAATTGATTGTCACACCCTTTCCCATGCTTAATGTCCTTGGTCTGTAACTTATGCTGTCCATTATGTGTTAGAAGATACAGTCACTTCTGCAAAGTGCTCCTCAATTATTTCCAGAGTCCTCAACAAGGTGTCTCATAGGTGTCCACAAACTATTGTGTCAGCTTCAATCACAATTTGGCAGCTACCTGCTCTTCTTTCCTGTACTGGCTCCCACTGTTCCTTGTCTGTGGTATACAAAACTGCTTGGAATAGCCTCATTATGGCCCCTGTGGTCTCCTGTAAGGCCACCATGGGGACTTTCTCCCAGTGCCGCTACAGCTGTCAGTTAGGAAACATTCAAGTAACAGGACAAAATAATGGTCTAAACCAAGGGTGTCCAACCTGTAGCCCATGGGCTGATATAACCCAGGATGGCTATAAATGTGGCCCAACACAAAATTGTAAATGTACTTGAAACATTATGACTTATTTTTGTGATTACATATTGCAGTGTATTTAATGTGTGGCCCAAGACAACTCTTCTTCCAGTGTGTCACAGAGACACTAAAAGGTTGGACACCCTTGACAATCTAAACAATAGGGAATTTTGTTGGCACGTGAGGGGGGCCAAAGTTTTGTCACCCTGAAGTGTGCCTTTTTTGAATATTGATTTTAAGCCAATTATTAAGGTAAAAGACTGAGGAAGAATCTTTTCCCCTTTACCTCCCTAAATGGATTTTGATAGAGGACCTGCTCCAGAAAGAGGGTTATCATCACCAGCTATACTAACAGTACTTCAATATGGCCTAGTTTGATAGAGAGGAACCTAACAAGGCCCATTTGTTCAGTCCTCTCTGTGCCCATAGTTAAAGATAGCCCAGCACATATTTACTTACCAAATATCTGATTTTCCACCTCCATGTGAATTGCCTTCCTGCCACCCCCCACCCCATCCTTTTTTAATTCTCATCCCAGGGCATGCTTATTGATTTTAGAGAGAAAGGAAAGGAGGGAGAAAGAGAGAGAGAGAAACATTGATGTGAGAAATATCAATTGGTTGCCACTAGTATGTGCCTGGACTAGGAACAGGAGATGAACCTGCAACCCAGGCATGGGATGCCCCGCAGGGAAATAAACTCATGACCTGACCTTTTGCTTTACAGGACTGATGTTCCAACCAACCAAGTCACAATGGCTAGGGAACCTTCCTGCCCTTTGAAGTTCCAAAACGACAATCACCCCTTCTGTTTAGTTACAAAATGACCTATAGACTTCAACTGTGCAGTGCCTCCTCTGGTCTCATTTTGGTCTGATTATGGCATACCATTATGTGCACTGTAACAAACTGAATATTTTCTCCTGTTAATCTGTCTCATGTTAATTTTATTACTCTAGACCCACCAGAAGAATTTAGAAGGTGGGAGGAAAGTTATATTTTTGCATCACCCCCCAACAAGTTGGGGTGAGGGGGTCTGCAAGTTCAAAACTCCTTTCATCATAGTACTAAGATCTTATTTACCCTTTCCACTGTCATTCTCTCATGAGTGTACAGTGGGCTCTTCCAGCAGATAACAGTGTTACATCACCATAGGCTGAAAGCAGCTGCGATCTGTGAGTCAGACAGTACAGAGGTTTCCAAAACTGCAACTTATCACTGGGCTTCTCCCTAACTGCTTTCTGCTTTGGAAACTACAGTCATTTTTTCATAAAAGATTTTATGTTAGCATGTAATATGTTTATTATTATTATGTTTAGATGGATGAATAAATATTTTTTAAAAATTCCTTGGATTTAATGCAAAATATGGTAAATTTTGCTATGCATAACCTACCTAAACAAAAGCTCCTTCAGGTCTTCTAGCAATTTTAAAAGGGATTCCAAGACTATAAAGTTTGAGAATCACAGATCAAGAAACATTTATCTGGAACCACATCTCCAAAATAGAAGAGCAAAGAGTTCTATAGTATTTCTGGTGCTGTGAACTGTTGAAACACTGTACACATATAAGTGAAAAAATATATATATATTCACTTTTTTATTTTATTGTTGTTCAAGTACGGTTGTCTGCATTTTCCCTTAACCACTTGCCCAACTCCCTGCCTCCCTGACCAGATACTACACCCCTTGGCTTTCCCCCTGGGTCCTTTATAGTTCCTGAAAACCCTTCCCCACTTCCACCCAGTATCCCCTCCCACCTCTTCTCCAGTTACTGTCAGATTGTTCTTAATTTCAATGTCTCTGGTATATTTTGCTTGCTTGTTTGTTTTGTTGATAAGGTTCCAGTTAAAGGTGAGATCATATGGTATTCGTCTTTCACCACCCACCTTATTTCACTTAGCATAATGCTCTCCAGTTCCATCCATGCTGCCTCAAAGGGTAGAAACTCACTATTTCTTTCTGCTGCATAGTATTCCACTGTGTAAATGTACCATAGTTTTTTCATCCACTCATTTACTGATTGTCATTTAGGTTGCTTCCAGCACTTGGCTATTGTGAATTGTGCTGCTATGAATACTGGGGTGCATAGATTTTTGGGGGATTGGTGTCTAAGCGTCCTTAACATATATTCCCAGGAGTGGAATTGCTGGCTCAAAAGGCAGTTCCATTTTCAGTTTTCTGAGGAAATTCCATACTGTTTTCCACAATAGTACTAACTAACAGTACATTAGGGTACCCTTTTCTCCACATCCTCTTGAACACTTGTTTGTTGATTTATTTTTGAGGGCCATTCTCACTGGTGTGAAGTGGTATCTCATGGTGGTTTTCATTTGCATCTTTCTGATGGCTAGTGATGCTAATCATCTTTTCAAATGTCTCTGGACCCTCTGCATGTCATCCTTGGAGAAGTGTCTGTCCAGGCCTTTTGCTCATTTTTAACTGGGTTGTTTCTCTTCCTGGAGTGGATTTGTGTGAGGTCTTTATATATTTTTGAAATCAAGCCCTTGTCAGAAGTATCATTGGCAAATGTGTTTTCCCATGTAGTTGGTTTTATTTTCATTTTAATGCTTTTTTTTTTTTTTTTAGCTGTGCAGAAGCCTTTTATTTTGATGACATCCCATTTGCTTATTCTTACCTTATGCCTCTTGCTTTAGGGGACATCTTGGTGAAAACATTTCTGCATGGAATATCTTGAGATTTTCCTGTCTATATTTTCCTCTAGGACTTTTATGGTGTCATGACTTATATTGAAGTCTTTTATCCACCTTGAATTTATTTTTATGCATAGTGTGAGTTGGTGATTGAATTTCATTTTTTTGCATGTACCTGTCCAGGTCTCCCAACACCATTTGTTGAAGAGACTATTTTTACTACATTTTATGCTTTTTCCCCCTTTGTCAAATATTAATTGACCATAGAGACTTGGTTTTATTTCTGGGCTCTCTATTTTGTTACATTGGTCTATGTGTCTGTTCTTATGTTAGTTACCAGGCTGTTTTGATTACAAAGGCCCTGTAATATCCTTTTATATCAGGTATTGTGATCCCTCCTATTTTGTTCATCCTTTTCACAATTGCTGCTGGTATTTGGGGTCATGTATTATTCTCTATAAATTTTTGAAGTGTTTGTTCTATGTCTGTGAAATATGTAATTGGTACTTTAATAAGGATTGCTTTGAATCTATAAATTGCTTTGGGTAGTATGGACATTTTGATGATGTTAATTCTTCTGATCCATGAACATCGAATATGGTTCTATTTGTTTGTGTCTTCCTTGATTTCTTTCTTCAGTGCTGTGCAGTTTTCTGAGTACAGGTCTTTTCTATCCCTGGTTAGGTTTATTTCTATGTAATTAATTTTTATTGCTGCTATATCAAATGGGATATTTTTCCTGATTTGTGTTTCTGATATTTCATTGTTGGTATACAAAAATGTCTTTGATTTCTGCATATTGACTTTTTATTTCCCTTTTTCCCAATTCACCAAGTTGAGTAGTTTTTTTGATGGTCTATGGGGTTTTCGATGTACATTATCATATCATCTGCAAACAATGACAATTTTGCTTTCTCCTTTCCAATGTTGATGCTTTTTACTTCTTTTTCTTGTCTGATTGCTGTGGGTAGGACTTCCAATGCTATGTTGAACAGGAGTGGTCAAAGTAGGCATCCTTGTCTTGCTCCTAATCTTAGTGGGAAAAGTGTTAGTTTTTGCCCATTGAGTATAATGTTGGCTGTACATGTCTCATATATGGCCTTTATTATGTTGAGGAGAGCTCTCTCTATTCCCACTTTGCTGATTATTTTTATAATAAAGGGTGTTGTTCCTTGTAAAATGGTTTCCCACATCTATTGATATGATCATGTGATTTTTGTCGTTGCTTCTGTTTATGTGATGTATTACGTTTATTGATTTGTGAATATTGTACCATCCTTGCATCTTTGGGATGAATCCACTTGATCATGGTGCATGATCTTTTTAATGTATTGCTGGATTCGGTTTGCCAATATTTTGTTGAGATTTTTAGTGTTTATGTTCATGAGCAATATTGGCCTGAAGTTTTCTTTCTTTGTTGTGTCTTTATCTGGTTTTGGGATTAGGGTGGTGCTGGCTTCATAAAAACAGTTTGGGAGTCTTCCATCTTCTTTGATTTTTGGAATAGTCTTTGAAGGATGGGGGTTAACTCTTCCTAAATGCTTTGTAAAATTCTCTGGTGAATTTTACAGGAGAATTGCACAGAAGCAGAAGGTGCACAGAAGCAATCCAAGGCCTTAGTGTGCCAGAAACTTATTGATTACTACTTCAATTTCATCAGCTATTATTTGTCTGTTCAGTTTTTCTGTTTCTTCATTGAGTTTTGGAATATGTTATTTTTCCAGAAATTTGTCCATTTCACCTAGGTTTTCAAATTTCTTGGCATATAGTTCTCCATAGTAATTTCTTACAATCCTTTGTATTCCTGTGGTATCAGTTGTAGTCTGTTCTCCTTCATTTCTGATTGTGTTTATTTGGGTACTCTCTTTTTCTTGATGAGTCTGCTTAAAGGCTTGTCAATTTTGATTATCTTTTCAAAGTACCAGATCCTGGATTTATTGATCCTTGGAATTGTGCTTTTAGTCTCCACTTCATTTAATTTTCCTCTGATCTTGGTTATTTCCTTCCTTCTACTTGTTCTGTGTTGTCTTTATTGTTGTTCTTTTGGTTCTTGTAGGTGTAGGGTTAGGTTGTTTATTTGAAATGTTTCTATCTTTTTTAAGTAGGCCTGTATCACTATGAACTTCCCTCTCAGGGCTGCCTTTGCTGTGTCCCATAAGTTTTGGATTGTTGTGAGTTCATTTTCATTTGTTTCCAGAAAATTTTGATTTCTTCCTTGATCTCTGTCTTAACCCATTCATTGTTTAATTGCATGCTATTCAATCTCCATGAGTTTGAGTGTTTTTAAGTTTTTTCCTTGAGGTTGGCTTCTAGTTTCAGTCCCTTGTGGTTGGAGAAATTACTTGATATGATTTCAATTTTCTTGAATCAGTTGAGGCCCATGCTGTGACCTATCATGTAGTCTATCTTTGAAAATGTTCCATGTGCATTTGAAAAGAATGTATATTTTGCTACTTTGGGGTGAAAGGCTCTCTCTCTATATATATATATATCAGTTTGATCCATTTGCTCTAAGATATTGTTTAATGCTGCAATATGATTGTCGTTATTTTGTTTGGAAGATCTATCCATTTTTGACAGTGGGATGTTAAAATACCCTACTATAATTGTGTTGCTGTCAATCTTTCTTGAAGTTCTTCAAGATTTTCTTTATATATTTGTGTGCTGCTATGTCGGGTGCACATATGTTTACAATGTTTGTATCTTTTTGATGGATTCTTCCCTTGCATATTTTGAAGTGACCTTCTTGGTCTCTTTTTATGGCCCTTGTTTTGAAGTCTATTTTGTCCGAAATGAGTCTTGATACCCTGGCTATTTTTCATGTCTGTTTGCTTGGAATATTTGTTTCCCACCCTTCACTTTCAGTCTGTGTAAGTCTTTTGTTCATGTTTTCTTAATATGTGTGACTATTTCTTTCATCAAATTAGGGAAGTTTTTCATCATTACTTTCTTAAAGAGGTTTTCTATCCCTTGCTCTTTTCCTTTTTCTGGTATCCCATTATATGGATATCATTACATTTCATGTTATTCTGCAGTTCCTTTAACACCTCTTCATTCTTTCTGAGTCTTTTTTCCTTTTCTTGCTCTTTCTGTGTGTTTTTTAGTACCTTGAATCAGATTGCTGATTCAATTCTGTGCTTCATCTAGCCAGTTTTTGATTCCTTCTACTATGTTCTGCAATTCAGAAATTGTATTCTTCATTTCCTCTTGGCTCTTGTTGAGAGCTTCTATTTCCGTTTTCATTTTGATATAGTTTGAAGTGAGTTCATTGTAGTTTTCCTGTAGCTTTTGGTGATTCTTAGTGAACTCATTGAGCTTCCTTATAACCATTGCTTTGAACTCATTATCTTATAGTTGAGTTGCCTCTATTTCATTTAGCATTCCTTCTGAGGCTTCCTCCTTTCTTTTCATTTGGGGATTATTTCCTTGTCTTCCCATTGTTTGTGAGACTCTTCTTGTTATCCTTTGCACCTTAATTTGATCTGTTCTTACTCCCTGGTTTTGTAGTGTGGACGTTTATGGTAGGAAACCTGTGAGATTTAGTTATGTAATCTCCTCGATATCATGAACTTGCTGCTCTTGGGCTGTCGTTTATGTTGGCTCTCTCTTCGTCTTTTGGTTTTGATTGTTATTGGGTCTTTCATTCGTGGGTGCTTCCCTCCAACTGATTAACTGAGAGTCAGTCTGCCCACCATGTCTTGTATGCTGTTGTGCAGGTGCAGACAGGTTGTGTCAAAGCTGGTTCTTCTGTCTGTCCAAGGTATAAGGCTTCTCTTTTGCTATTGTTCAATTGTTTGTTCTGAATAATTTTTCCACCATTTAATTGTAATTCTTGATTGGTGAGTGTGGCTTTCACTCACTTCTCCTCCTACTTCCTTTATTATCTGTTGGTGGTTCATTTGTTGGTGGGTTCTCTCTTCCAGCAGGTATATTGATGTTTACAGCTCTTACCGAGTCTTTCATGTGATCAGTTGGAGGGGGAAGGCAAAATGAATTAAGACAGTAGGAATGTATTCTATGGGATTTAAATTTCCAACCCATAGAAAAGAGTTAGGAGATCTTTTGGATAAGTATAGTGTCAACCAGGGTATTTCACCCAACAAGACACTTTTTAGAAAAGGTGGAAAAGAGATAAGACTCTTGTTAGAAGGGGGAAGGATTGTGAGTTGAATCCAAAAAACAGAGACCTTGTGAGAGGTGAGATTATGACATACAGTGAGAGTAAAGAATAGAAAATAGGCATAGTGTGTGAGAAAATAGAATTAACCACAACAGTAGTAAAGTTCTGGAAGATAGTGAAGTGAACTGAGATTTGACAAGGGTGATGGCTGGTATTTACAATTGTGTGGAATATCAATTATTTACAATAATACTGGAACAACAGTCACACGACAGAAACTATATGATCTGAATAACAAGAATAGAAAGTACATGATCTAGATTAGTGTGCTATTGGGACACAAGTGAAGTGAAAGAAGAAAAATTAAAATACACTGTGAAAAAGAGAACAAGGAAAACAGTCAAACAACGCAATTAAACAAACAAATAAAATGAAGAAAACTTGACAAAAAGAACAGAAATAATGTATGAAAAATGGCAGCATGGTAGGAGGGAGTGGATTTCCCTTCTCCCTATGCACTGGAGAGAAACTTGGCAATCTGTGGAGGAACAGAGCAAGAGGTCCACAGTGTCAAAACATTTATGAAAATAGGACATCAAAAATTATAGCAGACATTGAAAAACCAGATGGTAAGGAGACTGCTTCAGGATAAGAAGGGTTCAGGGATCAGCGTGGGGAGCGGGGAGGTTGCGGGCCCTAGGCCCGGTGCTCTCTGGTTTACCTCAGGGAACTCAGGAGAGAGCTGGGTCAACCACTCCCTCCCCTGCCAAACAAGGATTGAGCAGCACCAGGGGAGGACTTGTTGCTTGAAGGCACAGAGAGGGGAGTGAGGACTGAGTGACAATCACACAGTGGCTGAGAGCACCCACATGTATGTAGCCATGGGAAGAGTGAGTGTCCCAGCCTGTGTGACCAAGGGCAGCCTGGCCGAGAGCCTGCACCCCCAACCCCAAGATAGTGTGGTTTTGTGGAAGACCCAGACCCCACAGCCCTGAACAAGGAAAGGGCACTGGCATTCTTGGGATTCTGGAGGCTGTGGTGGTGAACTCAGAGTAAGTACAGGCACCCTCAGTATCCCTGGAGCTTACACTGTGAAGTGCGTGACCCCTTGGGACCCTTGGGACTTACATTGTGAACCCAGAAAAGACTTGGGTGCTCTGTGATATCCTGGAGCCTGGGAACCCGCAGAGGTGAGCTCTGTTGAATGTGCTTGCGAGTGCTCAGACCCACACTCAGTTTCCTGCGGAGAGACACCAGACAGGCTCTGGGGAGAGCTCGAAGATATCCCTGGGGACAGTACTCAAGAGACTGAATGAATTCTGATTCGGAAGGGTGAAAAGCATTCCAATCGCCCCTCAGCTTGCTAAAGCCAGCAAGACCAGAAAAACTGGTTTTCTCAGTTAGAAACCAAAAAGAGGTTTGTGTGTGTGTGTGTGTGTGTGTGTGTGTGTTGTTGTTGTTGTTGTTGTTGTTTGATTGTTTGATTTTATCTTTTTTTAAAGTAACTTTTTATTTTTTAATTCTTATAATTTTTATATTTCTCAATTCATTATGTTTCTCTTCCTTTCATCCTAGTGTTATTCCTTCCTTTCCAAATTTATCTCTCCTTCATTCCATCTTCTGCTTTTTTTCCTTTTTTTGAACCTGCAAGTTACTGCAAATTTCTATTATCTTTTTTTCATTATTCTTACATTCTTCATTTTAATACTATTTTGGTATTACTCTTCTTTCTGTATAGTCTTCTTTGCTTGGATTGCTATACTGTATTGTTTCATAGGTAATCCCTGTTACCTTATTCATAGTGTTTTGCTAATTTACTGTTCTTCACTCGTGTTCCATTAGTACACTACCCAAAGGTTCTATACTCCCTATCCTTGTTATCTAGATCCCATAGATCCTGCCATATGATTGTTGCTCTAATATTACTGTAAATAAGACCTATTCCATGTAATTGTAAATACGACACAATACCCTCCCAGATCTCAGCCCACTTCGAAGTTTCCTGAACTCTTTTATTCTAGTGGTTAACTCTATTCTATTACACACTACTCCTATTTACTATTCTTTATTCCCACCCTACCTCAGAATCTGACCTCCCACAGCTTCACTGCTTTCTAGATCCAACTCACAATCCTTTCCTCCCCAATAAAAGTTTATCTTCTTTCCATCCTTTCTAAAAAGTGGCTAGTGGGGTGGAAGATCACGGTTAACACTATAAGTAGCCAAAAAATCTCCTATCTCTTTCCTACTGGCTTCTACTGTAAATATCATAGAATACTCTCTTTCTGTCTTAAACCATTTTGCTTTATTCCTCCAACTGATCACAGAAAAGAGTAGGAGGAAGTTATGAACACCAGGATACCCAAAGGACACTGCACCACTGAATCTCACAGGTATTCTACCACAGCAGTTCACACCATAAACCCAGGGAAATGGAACTGATCAATTTTAGAAACAGAGGCTAACAAGAAGAGTCTCACAAACAATGAGAAGACAAAGAAACAATCTCCAAATGAAGGAAAAGGAGGAAGCCTCAGAAACAATGCTAAATGAAATAGAGGCAACTCAACTATCAGATATTGAGTTCAAAGTAATGATTATCAGGAAGCTCAATGAGCTCACAGTGAGTTAGCAGAAACTAGAGGGAAGCTACAATGAACTCACTGCAAACTCTATAAGCATGAAAAAGGAAATGAAGAATACAATTTCTGAAATGAAGAACACAGTAGAAGGAATCAAGAGCAGGATCAATGAAGCAGAAGATCAGATCAGCAAATTGGAAGACAAAGTAGAAAAAAAAACAAAAAGAACAAGAAAAAGAAAAGGTGCTCAGATAGAATGAAGAGGGATTAAGAGAAAAGCAAGACAATATGAAACATAATAATATCCATATAATAAGGATAACAGAAGGAGAGGAAGAAGAGCAAGGGATAGAAAAACCTATTAGAAAAACTAATGATGGAAAATTTCCTGAATTTGATGAGAGAAAAAATTCACACAAATCTAGGAAACACAGAGAATCCCAATCAGGAGGAACTCAAAGAGGCCCACTTCAAGACACACCATAATTAAAATGGCAAAATTTCAAGACAAAGACAGAATCTTAAAGTCAGCAAAGGAGAAACAGGAATTAACATACAAGGGAGCCCCAATAAGGCTAGCAGCTGACTTATCAATGGAAACACTCCAAGACAGAAGAGAATGGCAAGAAATATTCCAAGTAATGAGAACCAAAAGTCTGCAACCAAGGCTACTTTACCCCGCAAGGCTCTCAATCAAGATAGAAGGCCAAATAAGGAGCTTCCCAGACAAAAGAAGTCTAAAAGAATACACCTCCATCAAACCAGCTTTGCAAGAGATGCTAAAGGGATTGCTTTAAGGAAAGGAAGGAAAAGAGAGAGAGAGAGAGAGGAACACAGGTACATAAATGGCCATGAATAAGTACCTATCAATAATAACCTTAAACATAAATGGATTAAATGCTCCAATGAAAAGACATAGAATAACTGAATGGATAAGAAAGAATGACCTACACATATGCTGCCTACAAGACACCCACGTCAGGATAAAAGACCTATACAGGCTGAAAGTGAAGGGCTGGAAACAAAGTTTCCAAGCAAACAGACAGGGAAAAAAACAGCCAGGTTGGCAATACTCATATCGGACAAAATAGACTCAAACAAAGGGCCATAAAGAGAGACCCAGAAGGTCACTTCATAATACTCAAGGGAAGAATCCACCAAGAAGACATAAATATTGTGAATATATATGCACCCAACAAAGGAGCACACAAATACATAAAGAAAATCTTGGGGGACTTTAAGAAAGATATTGACAGGAACACAATTATACTAGGGTATTTTGACACCTCACTGTCAAAATATCACATAGATGTTGTGGCATTGAACAATGCTCTAGAGGGAATGGACTTAACTGATATATATATAGAACCCTCGATCCCAAAGAAGCAAAATAAACATTCTTTTCAAATGTACACAGAATATTTTCAAGGATAGACCACATAATATAACACAAATCAAGCCTCAACAAATTCAAGAAAATTGAAATCATACCAAGCATTTTCTCAGATCACAAGGGACTGAAACTGAAGACTAGAAAACAACCCCAAGGAGAAAAACCCATAACACTCAAAATCATGGAGATTAAATAGCATGCTATTGAACAATGAATGGGTCAAAAATGTAATTAGGGAAGAAATAAAAAAGTTTCTGGAAACAAAAGAAAATGAACTCAAAACAACCCAAAACCTATGGTACACAGTGAAGGCAGTCCTGAGAGGGAAGTTCATAGTGATACAGTCCTTCCTAAAGAAGATAGAAACCTTTCAAACAAAAAACCTATCCCTATGTCTACAAGAACTTGAGGAACAACAACAAAGACAGCCCAGAGCAAGTAGAAGGAAGGAAATAACCAAGATCAAAGGAGAATTAAATGACATAGAGACTAAAAGCATAATTCTAAGGATCAGTGAATCCAGGAGTGGGTTCTTTGAAAAGATAAACAAAATCAACAAGCCTTTAAGCAGGCTCACCAAAAAAAAAAAAAAAAAAAAAAAAAAAAAAAAAAAAAAAAAAGAAAGAAGACCCAAATAAACACAATCAGAAATGAAAGAGGAGAGATTATAACTGATAGCACAGAAATACAAAGGATTGTAAGAACTTACTACGAAGAAGTATATGCCAAGAAATTTGAAAACCTAGGTAAAATAAACAAATTTCCAAAAAAATGTAATGTTCCAAAACTCAATGAAGAAGAAGTAGAAAGCCTGAACAGACCAATAACAGCAAAGGAAATTGAAGCAGTAATCAAAAAAACTCCCAGCACACAAAAGCCCTGAACTGGATGGTTTCATAGGAGAACTCTATAAAGCATTTAAGGAAGAGTTAACCCCTATCCTTCACAGCCTATTCCAAAAAATCCAAAATGATGGAAGATTCCCTAACTCTTTTTATGAAGCCAGCATCATCCTAATCCCAAAACCAGATAAAGACACAACAAAGAAAGAAAACTTCAGACCAATATGGCTAATGAACATAGACACTAAAATCCTCAACAAAATATTGGCAAATCACACCCAACAATACATTAAACAGATCATACACCATGACCAAGTGGGATTCATTCCAGGGATGCAAGGATGCTTCAATATTCACAAATCAGTAAATGTAATACATCATCACATAAACAAAAGCAAAGATAAAAATCACATGATCATATGAATAGATGTGGAAAAATCATTTGACAAGGTACAGCAACCATTTATGATAAAAACACTCAGCAAAGTGGAAATAGAGGGTACATTCCTCAACATAACAAAGGCCATATATGAGAGTCCTACAGCCAGTTTCATACTCAATGGGCAAAAATTAAAATCTTTTCCACTAAGATCAGGAACAAGACAAGGCTGTCCATGTTCACCACTTCTATTCAATATAGTACTGGAAGTTTTAGCCACAGCAATCAGACAAGAAAAAGAAATAATGGCATCCAAATCAGAAAGGCGGAAACAAAACTGTCACTGTTTGCAGATGACATGATAATATACATAGAAAATCCTATAGACTTGGCCAAAAACCTGCCTGACCCAATAAATGAATTTGGCAAAACAGCGGGATACAAAGTCAATATCCAGAAATCAAAGGCATTTCTGTACACCATCAATGAAACAGCAGAAGCAGAAATCAAGAAAAAAATCCCATTTGAAATAGCAAAAAGGAAAATAAAGTACCTAGGAATAAACCTAACCAAAGAGGTAAAAGACCTGTATTCAGAAAACTACATAACACTAAAGAAAGAAATCAAGGAAGACACAAACAAATGGAAGCATATACTGTGTTCAAGGATTGGAAGAATTAACATCATCAAAATGTCCATACTTCCCAAAGCAATTTACACATTCAATGCAATTCCTATTAATGTAGCAATGGCTTATTTCACAGACATAGAACAAATACTTCAAAAATGTATGTGGAACCATAAATGACCCCCAGTAGCTGCTGCAATTTTGAGGAAGAAGAGTCAAGTAGGAGGGATCACAGTACCTGATACGAAACTGTATTACAAGGCTACTGTAATGAAGACAGCCTGCTACTGGCATAAAAACAGGCCCATGGACCAATGGAACAGAACAGAGAGCCCAGAAATAAACCCAAGCCTCTATGGTCAATTAATATTTGACAAAGGGAGCAGCAACATAAAATAGAGTAAAAATAGCCTCTTCAACAAATGGTGTTGGGAGAACTAGACAAGTACGTGCAAAAAAAAAAAGAAACTCAAGCACCAACTTACACCTTACACAAAAATAAATTCAAGGTGGATAAAAGACTTAAATAAAAGCCATGACACCATTCAAGTCCTAGAGGAGACTTGTTTTTTCCTGTAGGTAGGAAAATCTCAGGTATTGTATGCAGAAACATTTTTACTGAGATGTCCCCTAAAGCAAGGGACATAAAGGAAAGAATAAACAAATGGGATCTCATCAAAATAAAAAGGTTCTGCACAGCTAAAGAAAAAGGTATCAAAATAAAAAAAGAAACAACTGTATGGGAAAATATATTTGCCAATGATACCTCAGACAGGGTTTAATGTCCAAAATATATAAAGAACTTACATGACTCCACTCTAAGAAGACAAGCAACCCAATTAAAAAATGGACAAAGGACTTGAACAGACACTTCTCCAAGGAGGACATAGAGAGGATCCACAGACACATGAAAAGATGTTCAATATTGCTAGTTATCAGAGAGATGCAAATTAAAACCACAATGAGATACCACTTCACACTGGTCAGCATGGCCATCAGAAATAAAACAGCAAGTGTTGGAGAGGTTGTGGAGAAAAGGGGACCCTAGTGCACTGTTGGTGGGACTGCAGACTGGTACAACCATTATGGAAAACAGTATGGAACTTCCTCAGGAAACTAAAAGTGGATCTGCCTTTTGACCCAGCAATTCCACTGCTTAGAATATATCGTAAGAACCCTGAAACACCAATCCAAAAGAACTTTTGCACCCCAATGTTCATAGCAGCACAATTTTCAATAGCTAGATGCTGGAAGCAACCTAGGTGCCCATCAGTAAATGAATGGATCAGAAAACTATGGTACATTTACACAATGGAATTCTATGCAGCAGAAAGAAAGGAACTCCTGTCCTTTGCAATAGAATAGATGGAGCTGGGAAGCATTATGCTAAGTGAAATAAGCCAGGCAGTGAAAAACAAATACCATATGATCTCACCTTTAAGAGGAACCTAAACAACAAAACAAAGAAACAAGGAAAATATAGTCAAAGACCCTGAAATAAAGGATAGGCTGACAGAGACCAGAGGGGAGAGAAGAGGAAATTTCAGGGGAGAATGGGAAGGGTTTACAGGAACAAATATAAAAGACACATGGACAAAAACTAGGTGGGGGTGGAAATGGGAGGCTGGTGGGGAGGGATGGGTGGGTGGGCTTGAATGGGAATAAAAGGCAGAAAACTGTATTTGCTTAATGACTAAAATAAAAAAGAAGAGAAATAAAAATAGTAATAAAATAAAATAAGTAAAAATAATGAAAAGATACTAATGTGAATAAACAATAACATACAAGTTCTCTGGAATAGTAAAGTGAAATTTGTCTCAGTTTCTCATTTGTTGTTATGAACCTTGTGATTTTTCCTTGGTTCTGACTCAGGTCCTTTTACAGCTCCAGGTCTTATTGTCTCACTTGGGATCAAAGAAAAAGAAAAAAAAAAAACAAAGACTCCTGCTGACTTTAAACTGGCCATGGGAGTTCTGTTGGTCTTCTTGGCTATAGCAGGGTGAGGGGTTGGGCTTCACTCTTCTTCCTTTCTATGGTTTTGTGAGGATGGAAGCCAGGTCTGGGCTGCATTCTTCAGTTGCCCAGCTTACAGCTCAGTTCCTGTGTTCACTGCAAGGCCTCCACTGCCCATCTGTGCTGGGCCAATGCCTTCAATCCACCAGTTGCACTGTCCTTGAGGTGCACCAATTAGGGGCAACTCACACACCAAGTTCTCACTCTTTGCTGTCTTAGGTGCTAGGGACTCTCAAAGCCTCTTCAGGGTAGGTCAGCTCCCCCAGTGAGTTAAGTCTTTCTGGTTACTGCTAACTCCCTGAGCCCTGCTGATCTCGTCTGCAGGGGGCACTTCTTCTTTCCTTTTAGGGAACCAGCCCAGCTGAGAGGGTGAGGTTGTATGGCCACTGCAGTGGTGGTGGCCTGGCCTCTGCCATGGCTGAGGTTGTTGCTGAGGCAGCTGCAGGGGTGCAGCCAGGTTGCCTGGCAGCTGCTCTAGGAAAGTTCCCTAAACAGCCACCAAGAGCCATTTTTTGAAGAAAATCCTCCTGTTCAAGCCTGCCACTCCTAACAAGTTCTCAGCCTCTCACACTGCCCAACTTTCCAAGCATACTAGAGACTATCTGGGTCAGGGCCCATTATGACCCAATTCTCCTCCTTTCTCCAGGCATCACCCAGCTCCCCAATTTCTCTGGTAATGAACCAGCCAGCACTCACAGTCTCAGTGAATGAACACCACCCTTGTGTGTCTCCCACTTCATCGTTATTCTCCCCAGTGACTTCAAGCATCCAGGTCTATCTTGGTGCTGCTGTGTCCTGCCTGTTTGGCAGGGGAGGGAGTAGTTGATTTGGCTCTCTTCCAAGAATCCTACAGCAGGTGCCAACAGGTGCCAGGCTGTGGACTGCAGCAGCCCTGGTCCCTGTACTGGTTCAGGGACCATCCCAAAACAATCTCCTTACCCTCTGTTTTTCAATGTCCTATACAATTTTTGCCTCCAACCTTCATATATACCAGAATACTGTTGACTGTTCACTCTCTTCCTTAGAAGATTGGCTAAGTGCCCACCTATGTGCATGGGGAAGTGGGCTCTGTTCCCACCTACCTCACTGCCATCTTATCCTCTTTTTATTTTATTTTTTTTAAAAATTTCCACTGCTAGGGTTTACAGGAACAAGTATAAAGGACACAAGGACAAAAATTAGGGGGAGTCAAAATGGGAGGGAGGTAGGGAGGGATGGATTGGTGGGCTGGGATGGTAGTAAAAGACAGAAAACTGTACTTGAACAACAATTAAAATAAAATTTAAGAAAATTTCCACTGCTTTTAAGTTATGAATAACAAATAAAAATTGTATACTTTAAGGTGTACAAAGTGATGATTTGAGGTAGGAACGCATTTTGAAATGATTACCATAATCAAGTTAATTAAAACATTTATCACTTCATATATTAATCAATATTATTATTTTTTTGTGGTCAAACCACTTAAGATTTATTCTCAGTAAATTTCAAGTATGCAGTGCAATATTGTTAACTACAGTCATCATCAGATATCCAGGACTTATTTATCTTATAACTGGAAGTTTACATCCTCTGACCAAAATCTTCCCATTCTCCCATGCCCCATTCCTATCATTCTACTCTGTTTCTATGTGTTTATCTTTTATAGATTGTACATATGAGATTGTATAGTATTTGCTTTTCTGTGTCTAACTTATTTCACTTTGCATAATGTACATCTATACTGTTGAAAGTGACAGGATTTTGAGAAGATAACTTAAGATGGCAGTGAGATAGGTGGGAGCAGATTCCACTCTCCCCTGCACATGGGTGAAACATCTAGCCAATCTACAGAGGAACAGAGCGAACAGCCAATAGTACCTTAGCATATATGAAGATAGGAGACCAAAAACTGTTGAGGACATTGAAAAACCAGACAGTAAGGAGAGTGCTTCAGGACAATAAGGTCCCTGGGTCTAGCATGGGGACCAGGGTGGCTACAGCTCCAGGTCCCGGTGCCTGCTGGGTCTGCCACAGGGTTCTTGTGAGAGAGCCAGGTCAACTGCTCCCTCCCCTGCCAAACAAGGTTTGAGCAGCCCTGGAAGAAATCTGGTTCCTTGAAGTTGCGGAGAGGGGAATAAGGACTAAGTGACAAACACAGGGGCTGTGAGCACCCACTGAGTCTGTAGACTCCTGCTGGGGAAAGTTGAGAGTTGGGCCATGACAGGCCTTGACCTGGATAGTCACTGGTCTGGTTGGAGAATTGGGCTGTTTGAGAGGCCAGGCCTCTGTTTGGAGCAGTAGGCTTGAGCAGGAAGAATTTCTCAAAAAGAAAAAGTGAAAAAAGGGACACTTGGTGGCTGTAGCAGCCACTCCGGCCTCCTCCACACCCAGCTGCTTGGCGCTCCCGAGGTGGTGTGGAAGGCCCTGTGCACATTCCCATAGCCCTGGGAAGGTTGTGCACCCCAACCTGAGGTACCAGAGGTGCCCGGCAAAGTGTGCACACCCACAACCTGGGGAGCATGAACTCTGTGGAGGCCCCGAGTCCATGCTCAAAGCCCCAGGGAGTGCAGACGTATTCATCTTCATTTTACAAATGTGGAAGTTGAGGTACAGAGAAGGTAATGATAATTCTGATGAGAAAACCAGCTTGATTCCCTGAAAAGAGGCCATGGGTCAGGGCTTCCTGTACAAAAGAGGCTTCTCCTGAGCCCCTTCCTGTGGGTGGAGATTTCTTTCCTTTCCCCTCTTCCTCATCCTCCCCTCCTGCTTTTCACATTCCTTGCTGAGGGCTTGACATAGCCAACTGTGAAATATTTTATCAGACAAGCACTGAAACTGAGATGGAATCTTGGAGGTGTGGATGGGAACCTGATGTGACTTGAGTTACATAAGGGCTCTTGGGACAGGGGATAGTTATGTAATGAGGAGGCAGACAAAGATGGTGAAGTGAGTTGGGGCAAGGAAAGAAACCAGAAATTTAGGAAGGAGAAAGAGATGCACAGAGTAAAGAAAAATGTGAGTTGTCAGCCTGGATGGTTGCCATTCAACAGAAAACTTGAACAAGCCAAGGATGGGGCTTTCTTTGGTCTGTCACCTTCCCAGTGCCCCTGACCTGGCAGATTCC